>NC_067398.1:697878311-698192061 GCF_016432865.1 Antechinus flavipes
CCTTAATACTAATGGTTTCAATCAGGTGCTGAAAGAACCTTTGGGTTTCTTAGATGGTTAAAGGGGCTAAGAACCTCTTGGCACGTATCTGAGATTTGTTTTTATAATAAACAGTTTTAGTGCCTTGCATGAATTGGAGTCGGAGGGATGTGAAAGGGTGATGACAAGGGGCTGACCTCATCTCATCCAAACATTATTATGTAGTCGATACAAAAAAGTGAAATTCAACCAGTCAGCACCACGGAGAGCACCCACCACCAGCAACTTGGATCGTTACAAAGAACTGGAGAGTAGCTCTTATCTTTGGAGGATCATCTGCTGCAATTTATAAAGCACTTTCTATAGGCCAGGCCCTGTCTTAAGCACTGAATAACATCAAGATCCTTTTCATCTCTAAGTATTTTATACTATGACCTACTACTATTTTATCCTGGGATGGTAAGCTTTATTCTTATTCATTCTTCCTGCATGAATGAATCCAATCAGAAGAGCAGTGAATTCAGAAGATATACATGTGAATTCTGACTCAGTTACTATGTACTTTAATGTGATCATTTCTGTTCTTTTGGTATTGCTTCCTCACATGTGAAACAATAGGGTTAAGCTAGATAACTCCCAAGATTCTTTCCAGCTCTAATAAGATGAATCTTTGTTATTAGAAATCTCTTAAAATCTCTCCCAGAACCTAAGACTGAGTTTTTCTCATGGTGGCAGGTACCTCCAGAAGAGGCAGAAGTTTGGTTTAAGTGATGGAAAAATGTTCTTGAAGCTGTGGGGCTTAGGTTCAGGTTGTACCTCTGATACATCAGGACTGTAGAATCCTGGGTAGGTCATGCCATTTCTCAGTGTTTTGGGCAATTCCCTAAGATTATAAATTGCAGAACATTTATTGGTCCTTATAATTGAAGTAGTGTTCTCATCAGGAGTTCCTTGAAACAATGAAATTATACCTCTGGATGAAGAAATAAATGTGTATCTAGTGAATACGGATCAAATAAGATTCTTATAGCTTGTGTCCTTCCTTCTCAAAGAGTTCCAAAATGACAATACTGTGTTAGTTAAGGTACATTGGGTCTCATAGGGGCTGAACAGACCAACACCAGCTCAGAAGGTGGTATCAGAGGTTGGGCATAAGTAGTGCATATGAGTATGCAGGGCAGAAATACATCTAAACTTGCACATCTCATTCTTCATTTGAGCTATTGAAGCATAGGAAACTGACTTTCAAAGAGTTGTTAAACACCTTTCCAAAAGGTCATGTAGGAATCAAATGGCAGAGGTTAGATTTGAACCTAGATCTCCTGAGTCCAAAAGCAATGCAGTTCCACTGCATAATAGTAAAATGGTGCATCATATAAAGCAAATTTCTACATTTTGCAACTGGAATCCTGACCATTCCCACAAGCACTATGGGCAACAATCTTAAATAATATAGATGGAAAGTTAACACCTGTACTCTCCTCCCCATCTCCCTTGAACCTAAATGTCTATTTCTTGGACTGAGATGGGATATTTTCCAGTCAAACAGGAGGGAGAGCTGACTTTCACTGGAGTGCTCATTGAACAGGAGTTACTGGACTTTGGCCAAGGAAAATACAACCTCAGACAACCAGGTGTATTCCTTTCAGATGACCCTCCTGTGGTCTGTCATAAAGTTAGCCCAGCCTGCAGAAAGAATACAGCTGTCTGCTGCATGGTGAAATTTTCCTGGGCTATTATGGCTGGGAGTAAGAAAAAAGGAGATGGGACTCTTTGGGAGCTTTTGCAACTAGTGGCTGCAGGTTGTGCTGGGAAGTATTTAACTTTCTCAAAATGAGTTTGGAGATACTAAGGATCTGGAGTTCCAGTTATGGCTTCTAAGCTTCCCACAGAGTACAGTGTCTTTCTTCTTGCAGTCCTGCTGTTCCCTTAAGTGCAGTACAAAACCTTCAGCAGAACAACCTCAGTGAATAAGATTTAAATGCCTGCCACTCCTGAGGAAAGTAAATGGGCTTTAATTAGGGTTTTTCCAGTGGAAACAATCATCATTCCATGGACTCAAAGGTTAGGAGCTAAGGAGAAATGCAAATGAATGTGGATATGGTCATTTGAGAAGGGGCCAAAAGAGCAAAGTTAGCTCTGGTGAAATCATAGAATTAGAGCTGGAAGGGGTCTTTGAGCTTGTGTAATCTACTCCTTGCCTCATTTCCCAACTTTTAAAAATAAATTACTAGTGTAATATGCAATCTCCTTATGGGCAGAAGCTAGACAATTTTGGCTTTATATTCCCAGTGGTTAACATAGTACCTGTTCATTCATTCATTCTTGGATTCAACTCAATACTCTGACCTGTCAGAGGCAGCTAGTTTGGGCAGTGGATAGAGGGATGGGTCTGGAGTCAGGAAAGCTGGAGTTAAAATCTGGACTTAGGTACTTATTAGCTATGTGACCCCGGGCAAGTAACTTGATCCTGTTTGCTTCAGTTTTATCAATTGTAAAATTGATCTAATAATAGCATTTCCCTCCCAGGGATGATGGAGGATCAAATTGAGATAATTTTTGTAAAGTGCTTCCCATAGTCACTGGCACATAGTAGGTGCTTTATAAATCTTTATTCCCCTGTCAAGTCATTTACTGTGTTATCTATGCCTATGTCTTTAAGCTCCTAATTTAAGCCTTTATCCAAGTCATTTGAGGGGGAGGGTTGGCTTGGTTTGGTTTGATTGGATCTGTGGTGCAGGGAATAACTTCCCTACTCCTATAGATTGACAATTTAGAGAATTACCTAGAGCAGAGCTTCTTGAATTTTTTCCACTTCTGACCCCTTTTCACCTCTGAAATTTTTACTTGAGTCTTGGTGTATAGGTATATAAAACAGGTATACAAATCAAATCTTTACTGATATTAAATCATAATTTCATGACTCCCAATTCAGTTATGCAATCCATATGTGGTCCTGACCCGTAGTTTAAGAAGTTTGGCCTAGGGCCCTGGTGGGTTTTGTGGCTGAGACAGGTCCACCCAGCCAGTATAGAATGGAAGCAGAGCTCAAGCCCAGCTCTGCAAAATGTTTAACAGCTGAAGGCATTCCCTGATGCTTCCTCTTGCCTTATTGACATAGAACCATCAGCTGCTACTCATTGAATTCAACCATCCCAGCAGTTATGAACCCATTTAATTATAACATTGTCTAATCCATATTCCTCAATATTCTCCATAAAGATAATATGATTTTATAAAGGAGTTTTGCTAAAAAAAAACTAAGTAAATTTTATATACAAGTAAATTATATGTACAACATTCTCCTTACCTACTAATTTAGATGTCAGAAAAGAAAATGAGCTTAGATCTGCTTGAAGCTATGCTGGGTTTTTTGGTGGGGAGAGGAGAAAATCAGAGTTAAGCGACTTGTCCAGGATCATACAACTACTAAATGTCTGAAGCTGGATTTGAATTCATGTCTTCGTGACTCCAAGGTTGGTACATTGTGCCACCCGGCTGCCCCCATACTAGCTTTTAACAATTATTTCTTCCCTTCCACATATTTGCCAACTATTGCCTTGTGGACACGTTCTAGAGGTTTTTGAGGAATCAAGTCAAGTATATTGAGCTAGACAGGGAGTTCCACTGCAACTTGACATAGTGATTCTTAAAGTGGCACACCATACAAAATCAAGAAAAAATGGCCACAAAGTCTATGGGGAAAATGGAGTTAGGGGCATGATACCCAAAAACTTCACCAGTGACACATTAAAAAAAGATGACCTAATAAAAATATAACAGTTTTATACATGTTAAATAGTTTTTTTTAAAAATCCATTAATAGGGAAATGATGAGCAGGATGCTCTTGGGGAAAAAACCCTGGAAAGTCTTCTGTGAACTCAAACAAAATGAAATGTACTGTCTACAAAATAATAAGAATGTTCTGGGATGACCAGCTGTAAATGACTTTGCTCTTCTCAGCAGTACAGTGATCCACAACTGTGCTGAAGGACTGAGGATGAAAAATCCTATCCATACCCAGAGAAGAAACTCAATGTCTTTGAAAACAGACTGAATCATTCTCTATCTCTGTCACTCTCTCCTCTTCCTCTCTCTCTCTCTCTCTCTCTCTCTCTCTCTCTCTCTCTCTCTCTCTCTCTCTCTCTCTCTCTCTCCTCTCAACTCTATTTTTCTTAAGGTTTTTCGTTAGGGTGGGAGATCTATGTTTTCTTTCATGACGTGGCTTTTATGGAAATGTTTTGTGTAACTTCATATGTGGTTTCTTAGTGAGCTTGGGGGTGGGAATAAGGGAGAGAATCTGGAACTCAAAAATTTTTAAAATGTATGAAAACTGTTTTAAATATAAATGGGGAAATACTAAATAAATAAATAAGATTTTTAAAATAAAAAAACAAAAAATGAAAAATCCAAAAACATTACAACAAAGGGTGGTCACATTGGAGGCCTTGAACTGCTATTGTCATTGCTACTTAGGGAGGACTAATGATGTCATGATCTTGGGGTCAAGATACAGTGGGCTTGATTGTGGCTACTTAATCCAGCCCAAGCTCAGAAGGTTCTCCCACAGGACAGGCACATTAATCCATTTGAACTTTTGGGATGAAGGCATCTCTAGATTTGCTCATCTAACATGTCCTGTGTGCTATTTTGTGCATATATTGCATGGGCAGTTTGGACCAGGGCCCAAACCAGTTGAAACTCCGAGTCTTGAAAAAAGTCAACATCAGAAGGAAAGGACAGCATGAATAGGCCTTTCTCCTTTTCCAGCTCCTATTGCACCAGAAGACATAATACCTATTCGCTTCTCTTTGACCAAGACCTAAAGTTTGCTTGTAGAAATAGGCATTTGTAGAGGCAGCCTGGGAGTTATTGTGAAATGATGCTATTTTCTCCATTCTCACTGTTTCTCATGAAAGAAATTTTGCAGATGCAAACTTAAAACTTGACTCATGCTCAAAGTATTCCCCAATATACCAGTCATTTTGGAGCAAATTTGCATTTTGGAAACATGCAACATAACAGAACTGACTGCAAACTCTTCCTTTTTTAAAAATCAGTACAACACCCTCCATTTTTTTTTTTTTTACAGATGAGCAAATTGAGTCTTGGAAAGGTTTGCTCAAGGCTCCACAATTAGTAAGTGGTGCAGCCAGGACTGAAACTTTCTGACTCCAAGCACAACAGCCCAATTTAATTTAGCTCAACAAGCACTTATTAAGCATCTATTATATTCAAGTCACTGTGCTAGGAAATGGGACTGGATACAGAAAATAATTTTAAAAAGAACCATTCCCTGCTCTCAAGTAAATTACTTACATTCTGCTGGGGCATTACACATATAAAAAGATAAGAAAATGAGGCATAATTTGCAGAAGGAGAATAGACTGACAACTGAGAAGTTCTTTGTAGGAGGTGGCACCTGAATAGAATCTTAAAGGAAAAGAAGGATTTGAAGGCTCTGAGATTAGGAGGGAGAGCATTTCAGGTAGGTGAGATAACCTAAGCAAAGATGTGGGCAGGAGATGGAATGCTGAGTTTAGGAAATTGAAAGTAAGCCAGTTGGGTTGGAATGTTGAGCGTGTAAAGGGAAATAATACAAAATAAATCTGGAAAGTCAGCCATTGTAAACCTTCGAATGCCAAGAGGAAGAGTCTGTTTTTTATCCCAGAGGCAATAGGTAGCCATTAAGAATTCTTGAGCAGAGGAGTAATGATTAAACCTGTGTTTTAGGAAGATTAGATTGGCAGCTGTGTAAATCAATTAGAGAAGAGAGGATTTAGAAAGCTGGAGTCCAATTTAGAAATTATTGCAGCAATCCAGGTGAGAAGTGATAAAGATCTAAGTTAAAATGGTGGCCATATGGACAGAAAGAAGAACATAAATGTGGGTATCTCAATGGGTCATATTAGGTATACTCAGCAGGTACTATTTGTTTATAATTGCATTAGCTAGTATTATGTTTTTAGATTTGAAAAATTCTTTTACAAGTAGTGAATCATTTTATTTTCAAAATAATCCTGGGAGATAAGTGATATTATTATCCCCATTTTACAGAAGAGGAAACTGAGACAGATCAAGTTACATAACTTGCTGAAGATCATATATCTAGGAAGTGTTTATCCCTTTTGAGAGATGGAGTATCCAAAGTATAGAGTGGATGAACAAATGCCTCAAGCTTGTTAAAAGCAGAATTGGATCTGGGCTACATATCTGAGTACTTTATCTAAACAGAACAATACTGAGAGCTCAGGAGTTTTCCTTAACTCTCAGCCCAACTGTTCACATTTGCTTATGGACAAGCTACCTAATCTGGAAAGATTTCCACAATTATAAAAATAATGCAGATTGCCCCTAGCATTTTCCAAATGTTGAAATGAACATCTGTATCTTTATCACTAAATGAGCTGGTATTTTATGTTAAAGGTAACAGGGGACCAAATTAGGTCCTTGAGCATAGGAGTAACATGGACTGAACACAGGGCCAACCATGTGAGGGCCTTGGAGAGTCTCCAGAGGCAAATGTAGCTATTTTTTTTAGGGTCTGTGGTACCCAAAGCCTAGCATATGCACTACCCATTCAGAGGAGCTTAGAATGGAGCCTTGTGTGTAGGAGAGATGCTGGGATGCTTTCCTAGTTGGGCAGGGTTCTGTGGAGATGGGGCCTCTGTGGAGATGGGGCCTCTGGGAGTCTTTCTGAGCTCTGCCAGAGGTGCTTGATTTCTACTGCAAACTGGAAGCAAGGCAGTTATATATAGAGGCTCAAATCAGAAAACAATCTTGGCAACCTGATCTTGATTCATTGCAGGGTCCCTCAGCTCTCAGTTTCTCCAGAGATGGGAGGAGACACCAGGGGCCAGGAGGAGTCTTTTTCTTTTATCTCCAGAGAAAATGAGATGCTGAGATTCATTTCACCAGATTTTAATCACTATAGAAGAAACTCTTCTAACTTGCTATCAATCATATGCAGCTGAATCCATCTTCCTAAAGCACTTCTTTGATTGCTCCCCTCTCTCTCAAGGGTCCTCAAACTATGGCCTGCAGACCAGATGCGGCAGCTGAGGACGTTTATCCCCCTCCCCCAGGGCTATGAAGTTTCTTTATTTAAAGGCCCACAAAACAAAGTTCTTGTTTTTACTACAGTCTGGCCCTCCAACAGTCTGAGGGACAGTGAACTGGCCCCCTATTTAAAAAGTTTGAGGACACCTGTAAGAAAGCTCAGAGTTTTATATTAGCCCCACCCCCATAGACCTTGTAATTAAGGCAAACTGTGGGCTACTTACTTTTCCCAAGTACATCTTGTCCTTCCTTTCCTCTAAACTTTTTCTTACACTACCATGCCATTATGGAATGCCCTCCTTATCTCCTTTTATTATCCCCCTTCCTCATTTCCACTTGTTGAATTTTTACATGTCCTTCAAGGCTCAGATTCCTCCAAAAAACTTCCTCCGATCTTCCATCTCCCGAAGGGAATCTTTCCTCCCCTTAAAGCCCAAGCACACTCTATGGCAATTAGCTTTTTTTTGTCATTTCCTTGATGAACTCCAAATAGAACACTTTTTCAACCAATGCAGATCTCCAGCTATTCCGAAAATTATAATCTTAGGAAGCTGCCTCGAGTGCTAAGAAAGTCAAGTGACCCACATTCATTATGCCCGTAGATGATAAAGGTCAGACTTGAGCCAGGTCCTACTGGGACAGTTAGGGTCAGCTCTCTCCACTAAACCAAGTGTTTTCATCATTTTACATATCCTAACTTTGATCGGAGTAATTATTTTATCTCCTCATTGTCTGAAAGCCCCATAAGGGCACTATTAGTGCCTTATTTCCTTAATAGAATTTAAACTCCTTGAGGGAAGGGCAGGCTTACTTTTTTATACTTGTATTTCCCAGTGTCTAACCTAGTTCCTTGCACATTGTTGTTGCTGTTGCTATTCAGTCTTATCTGATTGTAAACTCATGGATCATAGCAGGCCCTTCTATCTTCCATTATCTCCCCAAATCTAAATTCGTGTTAGTTGTTTCCATGATTCTCTCTACCCATGTCATCCTCTTCTCCTTTTGCCTTCAATCTTTCCTAACATCAGCGTCTTTTTCCGATGAGTCCCGTTTTCTCGTATGTAGCCAAAGTATTTAACCTTCCACTCTCAATATTTGCCTTTCCCAAGAATAATCTGAATTAATTTAAGTGTTGACTGATTTGATCTCTGTCTTATACATGTTTGGTGCTTAATTAATATTTGTTGAATTGAATTCTACTTTTTTGTATAAGCAAAAATCCATACGTGTCTAGTAAATACTTGCTGAGTAAATGAGTGAGTGAATGAATAAAAAGAAAGGAATGAGTGAATGAATAATTTCATGAGTGATTACTTATTTTTCTCATGTTATTTCTTTCAGAAAGCCCTAGCATCTGGCTATGACAGACACAGTACTTAGCAACAGTTCTGATCGCTGGATGTGCCCCAATGATAGATCCATGGCTCTCCGCACAAGGTAAGCAATTGTTTATTCTTGGTTATGATTGGGGGAGGGGGCATAGATTTTAAAAAAGAAATAAAGATTATCTTCTCCAGAGCAAGACTCTTCAAAGTAGGAAGACTTTTTGCAGTGATAAGTGAATCCTAATTTCATGCTAGTTGTATGGCTTTAAAATGTATTTCAGTTCACTATCAGGGTCCTAAATTTTAATCCTGGAATTTCAGTAAAAAGAGAGATCAGTAGAAGGAAAAAAAAAAAACTACTGCACTGAGAGTCTGGATACTTGGCTTCCAGTCTTGCTAAGTTACTTCTTGTTAAACTGGAGGGTTTCCCTAGAGTCTAGGAGTGGGCAATGAAGATAGTGAAGGATCTCAGTTCAGTCATTTCAATCATGATTCCTTTTGGGGTTTTCTTGATGAGGATATTGAAGTGATTTGCCATTTCCTTCTCCAGTTCATTCTACAGATGAAGAAACTTAGGTAAATAGTATTAAGTGACTTGCCCAGGATCATACAACTGTAGTAAGTGTCTAAAGCCAGATTTCACTCATCTTCGTGACTCCTGACCCAGCTTTCTATCTACTGCACTTCCCAGCTGCCCTTGTATTATATAAGGATTGGTTTGGGCTTCTAGGAATGTTTAGCTTAGAGAAGAGAAGGGTTGGGATGGTGGCAAGGGTACTTGATAACTATCTTCAAGTATTTGAAGAGCTATTTCATGGAAGAAGAATGAAATTTGTTGCATTCAGCCCATTCAGAGAGCAGAACTGGAAATAATAGGTAGAAGTTGAAGAGAAGCAAATTTAGGCTTGATGTGTGAAAAGTTTCCTAACAATGAGTTATCCGGAGTGAAATGGCTCCCTTGGCAGGTGTTAGGTTCCTTTTCCCTGGAGGTCTTGTTGAAAATTCTATAGAGAAATAAATTTCAGATAATAATTGGAATAAAGGATCTTTGAAGAACCTTTCAACCCTGAGATTGTGTGCTAGTCGTTGACTTTGAAACTTGTTTGCTGATTAAGCCAGGCAAGTCATTCTCTCATTCTGGATTTCAGTTAATTCTCCCATAAAATGAAAAAAGGTTAAGCTAGCAGATGATGATGATGATGATTAACAACAACAATAATGATAATCACATGAAGTAGCTATGATCCAAGAGTATAGTCAAAAAACTCTGCAAAGGTGACATTCCCATGAACTCGACCAATGATATTTTGATAAAAAATCAAACAAATGGACCAACCAAGCATGTTTGTTTATAGAAATGGAAGGATTAGGGCAGCTATATGGCTGCCTATCAAAGTGGATCGCACACTAGCCGTGAAGTCAGGAGGACCTGAGTTCAAATCTGGGCTCTGACACTTAAGACTTCCTAATTGTGTGACTCTGGGCAAGTCACTTGACCCCAATTGACTCAGCAGAGGAAAAAAAAAGAAATGGAAGGGTTTATGATACCAAATTAGGATGAGATTGTTGCCACAAGAAATTACAGATAGATACCTAGATTTATTGGTTATTCCATATTATGCAGGAAAACAATAGAAATTATATTACGTGACTACTGGATACCAAATGTCTAACAAGATATATCCTGGTGGCTAGGATCATATGCCAGAAGTTCAATAACTTTCTTTCATAAACCAAACAGACGAGAAATCCATGTTCTGCAATTAATACCTTCAAAATATGTTTGAGAATTAAAGAGATGAACTGTACCAGGTCAAGAGCCTCAATATCTGTAAATCTGTTATCCAGACACAACAAATTGACCGACAACTGTTGAAACATATCAAATAATCATAATCTCCAGGCAACATAGAAAGAAAGTATCTCAAAATATAGAACTCTGGGAAACTGGAAGTATGATTAAGATGAAGTACATATCTTTCCTCTTGGTTTTTTTGCTGCTGGAGTTTTCCTAAGGAGGTTTTCAGTAAGTCTGCAGAAGATGAGTATAACAATCTAACGCTTTCATTCAGTTACAGAAAGCAGTTATTTTTTCTGCCTTTGCAAAAGTCCGTAGAGTATTCAATATAAAAGAATGATAACAGGATAGAAGCTTATCCCAGGATCATTTATATCTGAGCCCAATGGAAAATAGATGAGGTTGAGATAATAACAACAGTAATAATAAATCAAAGACACATTGAAACAGGACGAGGTATATGTCATCCCTAGCATCCTCTGCTACTGAAGCAGTCCCAAAAATGCTTTCAGTGATCCTACAAAAGACAATCTTACCTCCCAACACTTTTAATGAAATGAATATATGAATAAAGCATTTATTCAGTGCTTACTAATGGCAAAGCATTGAAGATTCAAATAGAAAAGTCAGATAGCCCTTGTTTTCAGGGAGCTCGCAATATAATTAGAGAGATGACACATATGGCAGGTTTTAGCTATAAATCAGATGGAAAAATCCCATGGTCCTTAGGATGCAGGGACAAAGCTCTTCTTTAATGTCATTTCCACTGATAAAATCCTAGCAGCTTCTGACAAGATCCATTTACCAAGATCAAGGACTTTAGTGATAAGAACTTTTTTTTTTTTTCTGGATCTCTAGTGGTTGTGGCCAATGCAACTATGGGAACAGTGGCAAGGCTGCATCTCCATAGGAGCTGCTTTCTAGGGTGATAACTGAGAACACTGGGCTAGATGCATTGTGATTCGCAAGACTCTTGGCTTTAGGATCATGAGTTTCATCCATTAGAATCTGAGAGAAGATCTGATTGTAGTGATGAAGAAGAGAGGATCCTTCCTCAATAATCACTTTGTTGATGTACCAAATTTTTAATTAAAATATCAATGTACATATACATATAGGATATATACACATAGAATTGTACACATATACATATAGAATTATATGCATACATATTATATATATACATAGATATATATCTTTTATATATCTATGTATCTATATATCTATATATCTATATCTATAACTATCTATCTATATATCTATATCTTTTAAAAATCCAGTTTGAAGAGAGAAGAAAACTGGAAACCAAAATGATCTTATGATCTTGTGGTCCACATCAAATTACAGGTAATAAATTGCCATGGAAAAGAACATCATCTCAAAAATAAATGGCTTAGAAAACCAAGATGTCCTTCTATAATGAAACACACATTCAAGTGAATAGAGTATTAGATCGCTGGCACGCTATAATCTATGTCACATAGCACAAAATGAAGCAAACAGAAGGACATCTCTCTGTAGTATTCTGCATAACACTAAATTAAAGGATGATAGCAGGATAACAATTTTTTCTGGGTGTGTTTCTATATGAATTGCTTCAAAAAATATGGAAGTAAAATAATAATACTAATGAAAACAACAACAATAATGCTATCTGACATTTCGTTGGTATTTTAGGGCTTACAAAGTGCTTTACAAATATCTCATTTGATCTGTACGGTAACCTGGAAGGTAGGTGCTAATATGCTCATTTTTCAGATGAAGGAACACAGAGAGATTGAGTGACATGTCTCCAGTCACACAGCTAATAAGTATTGGAGTCAGAGTATGAATCCAGTATGATTCTGCCTTTCTATTTTGATTAGGTCTTGTTAAAAGAAGCTTTCTTCCAGGGCTGTTAGAAGGTGCACTGGTTAGAACACCAGCCCTGAAGTCAGGAGGACCTGAGTTCAAATCTGGTCAGAGACATTTAATACTTCCTAGCTGTGTAACCCTGGGAAAGTCATTTAACCCCAATTATCTTAGCAAAAAAAAAAACAAATTAAATAAAAACAAAAGTAAGCTTCTCTCTGAAAACAAAGTAGGTTCCTGGAGCCTGCAATGGGGTTCAATATAACGTTAAGATAACATCTTACCAACTGAAAAAATGACCATTAAATTAAATGACCAACTGTTCAAAGGGCAAACAGGATTAAAGATGGATTTACTTTAATAAATGCCAGACAAGTAAAATCCCATACTTCAGGATTGTGTTTAGCCAATATGAAACCCAACAATTGCTTTCCATTTATATTGAGATAATTCAAACAGTCCACGACTAACTTCATGAATATGTTCCTGGGAGCCTACTGAACATCTTGACATTCTAAATTTCTCCAGTCACTCTTGATTGCCATTGCTTTTTCATCAGATATTAAAATTATTTTTCAATAGATGCTAATGGCTAAATAATAGCTATTATGTATGACGCCAGAGTTGGTGCAGTAGTAATGGATAATGCAGACATTTCTAATGTCTTTTTCAAGTGAATTGAGAAACTCAGATTTAATTAACATCCAGCGGAACAGACTTGCAACTTATACAATTACCAAGTGTCTTCATTTCTCTGCTGCTTTTGATCCAGCACTTTGACCTCCTGATCATTCCTGAAACTGATGGCTAAGGGCATGCAGAATCCCAGAATCACAGCATTGGAAGGTCCCTCAGACATCGTCTAATTCGACCCATTCCTATACAAGATTTGCCACAACACCACCCCCAATAAGGGATCCTTCAGCCTTTGTTCAGAGGACTCCAGTGGGAGAGCCATTCCTAGATAGTCCTTCCCATTCATGACTCATTTTCATTTTCAATGGATTGAAAGCTTAGATTTGCTTCTTTGTATTTACTATATGTTGTTTCTGGTTTTGCCTGGTGGAACCAAATGGAAGAAACCTATTTCCTTTTCCACAAGATAAGCCTACAATTTGAAGACTACTCTTGTATTCCTTCTCCCCCCAGTCCTCTCCAGGCTAAGTATTTCTACATGTGGCTCATTCTTAACTTCCTTGACCAAGTTGTTGGTTGTATTCCTTTGAGTATTCTCTAGCTAAGTGGTACAGTAGATAGAGCACTAAGTTCAAATCTGATTTTAGAAGCTTATTAGATGCGTGACTCTGGGCAATTCATTTAATTGTTCTTTGCCTCAGTTTCCTTTGCTGTAAAATGGGGAAAATAATAGTACCCATCATCCAGGGGTTTTATGAGGATCAAGTAAAATAACATTTGTAAAGCATTTAACATGATGCCTGGCACATAGTAGGTGCTATATGAATGCTGGATCCTGTTTTTGCTGGTTATTGGTTTATCAGCGTTGACAATAAGTGTGATACAGTGGTTAGAGATACAGATTTGTATCCCTATCTGTACCAAATCTGTATTGATGGATATGTATTTAAATCCCATTACTGACTTTTATTTCCCATATCACTTTGGACAAGTCATTTGTCTCCTCTGACTTTTTTCTTCTTTTGTAAAATAGAGGTGTTATAATTGGTAGTGTCCAAAGTCTCCTAAAACTCTGAATAAATGATCCTGTGATCGTTTCCAAAGTTCCTCTCCCAAAGTGAACATAATACTTTAGAAGTGGTCTAGGGCATGGTAAAATAGCCTTTTTTTCAATTCTATCTTTGTTTCCCTAGATTTCTTCAAAACTCAATTTAAATCTTTCTTTTTATACAAGCCTTTTTTCACTTTCACTACCATTAGTACCTTTCCTCTGAGATTACATTCGATTTGCACTGTATACAGTTTGCAAGAACAATCATGTCTATGGTTTCTCTCCCATTAGAGTGTAATCCTCTTGAGGTCAGAGACTAGGGATTGCCTTTCTTTATATCTCTGATATTTAGCACACATAATGGTCTTGGCAAATAATAAGCTCTCAATTAATTCTTGTTGATTGATTGGCTCTCATTTCTTTATTGCTGGAAGTTAGCTAACCCTTTCCCAGAAGAGGGAAGACATAATGCAAATAGAATGGTATATCCAGGTTATGCTGGTTCTGGAAACAAAGGGACTTTCCCCTAGCTATAAGACAATCATCTGGTCCATTACTATACCCTAGAAAATTACACCCAAAACTTTGATGTTCCCTGTTGTGCATTGGTAACAAGAATGTGGTTCATCTCTAGGAAGTCTCTGGGCTTGTTCTGTTCCCAAATTATAAAATCACAGAGTATAAGAGCTAGAAGATTATTTTAGACATTATGTATTTCACTCAACATAGATTGGAAAATGAGAATCAGAGCAAGTAAAGAACTTGCTCATGGACATAGCATTAGAGAATAATAGAACTAAGACTGGACCTGAGATCTCCTCACTCCTAGTCAAATCATTTTTTCATTTTATGGGACAGCTACCCTCTATCTTTAGAGTATGGAGTAAATGAATTGGGGACCCATCAGAATTAGATTATTTCTATATTTTACTAAAACTACCAGTCAACTGCTCACTGCAAAATGCTCAAATGAATTATTGAACGAAATTGATGAACTTGGCAAGAATGATGCATTATTTGAATGAGCCAGCTGAAAAGTTTCAGTAAGACCAGTCGACATACCTATATAAATATTGTCTTGTTTCTGGTTCAGTAAGAAGGAAATAGGTCATTATAAGTTGTACTTTGTGGTTACTGTCATTAACCAGCATAACTATTTGAAGATATTACTGTTTCATTTCTTTCTCTAACCTCATTTCTTGTTTTTTGTTCTTTTCTCTCTTTTCTTGGCTTTCCCACAGTGAAAAGGAGCAGTAAGTATTCTGTGACATTTACCTTTTTACTGACTGTCTTTTGCCTGTTTTTTTTTTTTTTTTGATCAGTGTGATGAGGTACTGCAGAGAGAAGACAGTGATCAGGAAATAAGCACTTGTGAGGGAAAAGAGATATTAGAAAAAGTTTCTAGGGACTCAAAGCATTTAGAAAAGTTTCAAAAGATTTGGCAGCTTCTTCCAAATCCAAGGAAGGAGGCAGATGTGGGATGTGGCGGTGGGCTTAAGATTTAGTCCTTGATATTAATTTGGCCATAATTGGCAGCAAGTCTCTGATCCCTTGATTTCTTTAGCTTCATGCCAGGAAAGCTGCCTTAGATAAAATAAATACCAAGTAGAATAATTTCTCTTGGTAATAACAGAATGATGGGCATACACCTTACAATGCAATATGCTGAGCACATAATTTCCATTCTAGCACAAAAGGTTATCTTGATTTCCAGTGGAAATGATTTTGAAGCAAAGGGCAGATGTGGATGAAGGGTCTGTTTGAATGACCGAAACTAGGAAAATGAAATCATCTTTACATACACTTTTAAAAATGCAGTCTCCATAGTTATTAATTCTGGTTGGACAAAGCATCAGTTTATTTACCTGGTTCTCAGGGGATTGGACTATATATCTTCTGAAGACATTTCCTACTTCCAAATCTCTGATCTCATACTCAGGGATGATGATGATGGAAATTCATTTGGATTCAGTTTACACGTATTATGCACCTACTATATGCCAGTGCTTATTATATGCACACATATATTAAACACCTATTTTATACACAAATATATTAAGCGCCTACTATATACAATATGTAGTAAGCACATATAATAGGTGCTTACTGCATATTGAATATGTATCAGGCCTTGTGGTATTATGGTAAAAGCACTAGACTTTGAGTTAAATGACTGGGATTTGGTCCCAGTTTCCTTTACTTGTTTCCTGTTTTATCTCTCTAAGTTCTAGTATCCTTATCTGCAATAAGGGAATTGATTCTTGATTTCTTTCAGAATTCAGCTCAAATACTACTTTCTGTAGGAGGTGTCAAGTTGATGGGATCATCTTAATTGATGGGATCTTCTTAGTTGTACATATATAGTATATATATATATGATTTTTTCCATCAGAAGACTTGGGTTGAAATATCAGTTCTGCCCCTAACTATGAATGATCTATTTAGAGAATCCATCATCCATGAATTACATATTCCATGTGTAGCTTTGTTGAACTTCTCCAATTAAGTCAGGCTCCCCTGAGTCAAACATACTATTTAGCTTCCTTTTGTTTTATACCTCATTAGATTGTAAGTTCCTCAAGGGCTGGGAGAATCTCTATAGTTTTTCATTTTCATTTATAACTCCTGTGCTTAGCATAAGATCTGGCACACAGTAAGCACTTAATGCATGTTTAGTGACTGACTGATTAGAAAGAATGCCAGAATTGGAATCAAGAGGACCTGAGATTGAATCTTGCCTCTGAAGCTTAGTAGCCTTGCAAATCTGAGCAAGTCCTTTATTTTCTCTGAGTTTCAATCTCTTTTATCTGGAAAGTAGGGTTAATAATAGTATATACCTCACAGTGTTATTGGAAAGATCAAATGATCCCTGGACAGTAATCTCTGGTGACTCTGTATGACCTCCAAAATAAAATATACATGTAAAAACAAGTTAAATGATAAAGTTCTTTATAAAAAAGAAAGACCAAATGAGATCAATTTGCACACCTTAAAAATAGAAACTGGACCTGTCATTTCATTAGTATGGAGAACTCCAAAGTTGCTAAGGCTGTCTTTATCAATTCAGGTCAATGCCTTTTTTATCCACCACACAGGTTGCCTGTGAATTATTATTCTAATACATGTGGATTTTTTTTATTTAAAGTAGTCCATACATTTAAGATTTTATTCATGGAGTGATGGATTTTCTAAATAGATCATTCAAAGATAGTGACAGAACTGGTATTTAAGTCTAAGTCTTCTAATTTTAAATTCATTATGCCATCTTGCTTCTCCTGTCTGAAAGAGCTAGAGGCATTGATGTGAGAGAAGGGGTTAAAGATAATGGCTGGGTTGGCTTAGGTTTGTGAAAGATTACTGAAACTAAGGATGACCCAAAGCAGTCCTGATCCCAGCCTGTGTTTGTTCCTTGTGTTATTCCATTGGAGTGTAGGAGTTTGGGGAGAACCCTCCACCCCACTTCATCCCCAATGCATGAAGAGTAGCTTGGAGGAGGTACCAGCTTCAGATCTTTCAAGCCTTTTCTAGGAGACAGTCCATTAGAAACCTGCTTCACCATCCAGGAGAAATTCCAGTGCAGGAAGACAAAAAAGAGACAAAAGTCAAATAGTCCCTGATCTCAAGGAGCTTGTATTGTATTGGGGGATACAACATGTGCAGAGCTAAGTATGTTCAAAATAATGTGAGAGAAAGAGAAGGTGGGAGGAAAGGAGAGAGAAAGAGACAGAGAAACAAAGAAGAGAGAGATGGAGACAGAGGGACAGCTAGAAGAGACAGAGTCAAAGACAGAGATAGAGACAGAGACTGACAGAAAGATAGAGAAACACACACACACACACACACACAGAGATGGAAATGGAAAGACAGAGACACAAAGAGAGACAGAGAGAGAAAGAGACAGGCAGAACGACAGAGGCAGAGACAAAGAAAAACAGAGAGAAATAGAGAGACAAAAACAGAGGCAGACACACAGAAAGAAGCAGAGACAAAGAGAGACAGAGAGAGCCAGAGCCAGAGCCAAAGAGATAGAAATAGAGAGAGACAGAGACAGTCAGAGACATAGACTGACAAGCACAGAGACAGAAAGAGGCAGAGAGACACACACAGAGAGAAATAGACAAAAAGACAGGGGGAAGGGAGGGAGGGAAGGAAGGATGAAGAGAGAAGGGGGGAGAGAGGAGGGAGGGAAAGAGAAGAGAGGAATGATGTGATGGGAGTGGGGAAAAGCTGGGAAGGGAAAGGGGAAAGGGGAGGAGAGAGAGCAGAGAGGGCGTACTAATACTTGGAGAGGTAATGAAGAGAATCCTTCAATGAACTGGATTTTAATAGGTGGGGAAAAGAAGGGAGTGCATTTCAGGCACAAGAAAGGCTATAAAGGCTTATTTATGGAAGAGGGAATATTTCATTTAGATGGACTTAATTTAGTCCTACAGTAATATAGTAATTTTTCCGCTGCTGGGAATGTAGGTATTTCCATATAAGTGAGTTTTCCAGATGCTTGAAAAGACAAAACTTTTTTTTAACTGAAACACTTCTCATGAAAATCCATTTAAAATATCCACATTGTTGTTAAATATTGTTAAAATATTCATATTTAAAAATTCATAGTGTTGTCTTTTCATACCCACAATATTGAACACAATTTAATCTGTCCCTACTGCCTTGAGGTGATCATTGTGACCATCCAGTGCTTGCACAGCCCGTTCTCACACAGTTAATGAGTTTCAGAGGCAGGACCTAAATCCATGTCTTTCTAACCTCAAGACCAACTTCTGTCCATTATTCTATTCTATCTCTATGTGGTTTTTACATGTCTCCAATGTAGCCTAGTGGAAACAACATCGAGCTTGGAGTCGGGACCCCCAAGGTCAAGTTTTAGCCCTGCAGTTTATAGATTACATGATCCTGGATGCAGCTTTTAACATTTCTGGGCTCTCATTTCCTCAACTGCAAAATGGGGATAATAATATTTGTCCTAGCTACCTCACTGGATAATGAAGAGAATGATTTTTTTGTGTGCAAACTTTTTAATGCTATAGGACTAAGAATCATTATTATCTATAGGAACACTCTTTAGGATCCACGGAAGTGAGGAGGGTGATTTTCCCCTATACTAAATGGCCCCATCTCACATCACACTTGGACTGCTGTGGTTTTTGAGTTCTCATGTCAGCTTTTTATAATTTTTCTGTCTCTTTCCTCTATGTTATCTCAAATGAGATAGTACAGTCAATCCTCAACTTTCAAAGAAGTAATCTTTCCAGAAAATGGTACAAAAGTAAAAAACATGAATGGAAAATGGGGGTTGGACTTTCATGATAACAAAAAACTCCACTCTGCATACGATTCTGTATATCTCTATGTTTGTCTGTCTCTGTGTCTCTCCATCTCTTTTTGTCTTTGTCTCTGGCTCTCTCTGCCTCTCTTTGTCTCTATCTCTTTCTGTGTCTTTGCCTCTGTTTTTGTCTTTCTCTGTCTGTCCCTTTCTCTTTATATCTTTATAAATTCTGATCATTTGAAATTTTCTAATCATGAAATAACCCATAAAATGCAGCACACAAAATAAAATTCATAACACTCAAAACAATTTTTCTCACTAGTATTTCCCAGTATTCTGTGACCTTTTGTGCTAACAACACAATTAAAAAAAACCTACCATTGATTGCAGATAATATTCACTTTTCATAACACATAAAATCTACAGTACTAAATACTTTTCTTCTTTTTCAGGATATAACAAATTGGCCACTGGTTAACCCCAAACTTGTGGGCAACAGCAGCTCTATTCATTCTGGCAGGAAGTTTATCTAGCACTTTTATTTTCTCACTAAATCATTTCACTGACTTTATACACTTGGTTTTAGAGCCCAAAGGACTTGTGATATTCTTTGGGGATAAAATTGCAACACAAAGCTTGTTTTAAAAGCAAATAATTAAAATAAGCAATGGGTGCATGGGGAACCCTTTATTCTAGGATGAACAAGACCAGTGAAACACCTCATAGAGGCAAAACTTACACATATGCCTCTTATTTTTTCCCCCTTTATTTTGAACAGTCACATACATTAGTGACCATCATAAAAGTGAAAATGAAGTTACTAAGGAAAATCACAGGTATGTTTGAAGTAATAAAAGTTAAAGTGAATGCTAAGGATTGACTGTATTGTAAAGTCATATTTTATAAAGTTTACAAAGACATAATATTTGGAAAGTATTCAGTTCTTATAAAATACTTAGCATTATCTGACAAATTTTTTCTTTCTTTCTTAATTAATTAATTATTTTCAGGACTGTCAACGAGATCTCTTGTGGTACACTAACTCTAAATTCCTGTTCCTAAACTGCTGCACCTAATATGCTGTGGGCTGGAAAAGTAGATGACCAAGCCTTATTAGAATTATGCCCCATACATATAGGATGCTGAAGTAATTGTAGCTGAATGGATGAAGTAAAATAAGAGTAAATGGTATCTGAGGGAGGGGGCCTCTGATTCAAGGGCATGAGCATCTGCAAATGAATTTTGTAACATTTGTCAAATGGTTGTGATTTGGACAGAAGGATTAGGTTTATTGTTCTGCAAGGCCCTGGAAGGCAGGACAAGCACATATAAGTCAGAAGGTGGGGTTAAAATCCCAATCCTGCCACTTAGCTAGCTGTGTGACCTTGAGCAACTCAGCCATTCTGAGCTTCATTTTCTGTATCAGTAAAAATGACTAGATGATGTTACAAGGCTCATGCAACTCTAAATTTTCTGATCCCAAGATCCACTGGGAGAAATAGAGGCAGATTTGCGGAAAAAAATTCCTAAGGAATTACTAATCCTAAGGATTACTAAGGACAATCTGATTAGGTGGCGAGTTTCTTGTCAGAAAAGGGATCTTAACAAGAACTGTATGAAAACTTATTGAGTATATAAAAGAGAAGATTATTTCTTCAGGTAGGTCAATGAGTTAACAGTATTGTATGTCAGCTCTTCCAAAGCAAATATACTTTGAAGCTATTTTAAGAAAATACTACCATGTAGTAGTATATACCATATTAGGGAGAGAATAATCATTCTATCCTTTGTACAGTCAGACTACATCTGATGTGTTATGGCAGCTTTATGGAAAATGGATTAGATAGAGGATACACTTGAGGGAGTCTATTGGGGAATAAGAGTCTATTGCAGTTGTCCAGTTCAGAAGTGATGATGCTTGAAATAGAATTAGAGAGAAAAGGGCCAGAAGCAAGATAAGTTGTAGAAACAGAACTAACATAACTTGGGAATTATTTGGATGGATATGTGAATAAGAGAAAGTGGGTAGTAGGAAATGCTTTAAGATTATGAGCCTTGGGGAACATAAAGATGCTGATACTCAATAGAAAAAGGAAAGTTTAGAAAGAGGAGAAAGTAATACGTTTTGCTTTTGATATGTTGATTTTGAAACGCTTTGGAGATATCAATTTAAAATGTCCAAAAGGCAATTAGAGATGTGGGACTGAAGCTCAGGGGAGCTACTAGGGCTGAATATATTCTGGGAATCATCTCTGTAGAGATGAAAATTGAACTCATGGGAATTGATGAGGTCACTAGGAGAAAGGCAATGTAAACAATGCATATGTAGGTTTTTAGTATTTATATGTACACACATATTGATTATAGACATGTATATATACACACACACATATATAATGCATTGGGGAGGGGGTATACCTGTAATTTTATTGGTTTGGATAACTCCCTCTACCAATATAGATTAGCAACTTCTGCAAATTATAATCATAGAGAGTTGCCTAGATCACTGAAAAGTTGCATGATTTGTCCAGGGACACAGTCAGTAAGAAATATGTCAGAGGTGCACTTTCACTCAGGTTTTCCTTCCTTGGAGTTTGCTCATTAATCGACTTCCCCACTTGTGTTGGCAAAAAATGAAGCATGAGATAGTGAGTAAAGGACAAGCCTGGAATTCAAGAAAATGAAGTTAATTCTTCCCTCTGATTTTTACTCGAGGCATGCTCTTGGGGAAGTCACTTACCTTTGTGGTGACCTAGGCAACTGCCCAAGGATATAAATGACAAAGAATATGCTAATCTATATGAAAGAGAAAAATTTTACACAGAAAATTCCTTATGTCAATTAAGTCATTGGTCTCAATATTTTCCCCTTTCCATCTTCTTATACCTGGAAGAAAAAGTTTGTAGAGGACTTTATTTTCTTTTTTTCCCTTCTATAATATTTTCCATTTATTGTGCTGTACAAGAAAAACCAGAACAAAAAGGGAAAAATAAGAAAAAAATAAGCAAAAAACAAAGAAGGTGAAAATAATATTTTCTGATCCACTTTCAGTCCCCATCATCCTCTCTCTGGATGCATCACAAGTCTATTGGAATTGGCCTGAATCACCTCATTATTGAAAAGAACCATGGAGGACTTTACTTTCATGAAATCATTTGACTCTCACAGCAGACCCACAAAGTTAAATATTGTTGCTATTATGCTGTCCATTTTATAGGTGAGAAAACTGAGGTTTAGCAATATAAAATGACTGCTACATAGTCACACAATTGATATCAGAGGTAGATAATGAAACTAGGTCTTCCTAACCCCAAGTTTAACATACTATCCACTACTCACTTGAAGCCATCTGTTTAGGAAACAATTAGGAATGACTGATTGTAAGCTGGAAGCTCCATTTTATTTCTCTTCTCCCCAGCTACCCACTTAAAGATACCAGTTTGATCCTGAGCAGTGGTACAGTCAAGACCAAATTAGTTCTGTTTTATCCTCAAGTGAACAGAGTCTGGCTTTTATATCCTACTGGATCATTAATTTGGGCTAAACAGGCTTCATTACCACAACGCCTTCCATCCATGGTGTCAGAGTGACATTTGGGGGTTGGCAAAAGTCTCTCCAAGATGTTATCTGTGTAAGCCTTCCCTGTTTAATTTCACAAAGGGCTGTTGAATCCACCATGGACGACAGCATGACGTCTAAAGTGGAAGCAGATGCCCTCTTTGTAGGATGTATCCATTTCTTTCTTCTTCTCCATCAACCCCTAGGAGATGAATCTGTTTATTTTATCTGGGAACAAGATGTAGCAGATTGTGCTGAGAGCCACTCTGCTGAAATCACTGCAGGTGGGAGTAGCCTTCCGAGACCGCCGGAGCCAAATCCCTCCATCTCCTGCTGAAGATGCAGTTGTTTATGTCTTTAAAATTCTGAGGAGCAAGCGGGCTCTTTCTTTACCACCCCATCATTTCATCATTTGCTTTCTCCTAATCAAGCTGATCTATTGTGGTCCTCGAACTACTGATAATTGGATGTTTGGGAGGGATAGTCAAAGTCAGAAGCTAATGAAATTTACACAAGGGACATGGTCTGTGTTGTAGAGGCGTGTACAACAGGAGGAACATTGGGAGGGTGAGGGGACCAGTATGATGTATAGATTTCTGCCCCACAAGAGAGGAGCTGATATGTTCACTTCTTTTTTCTGTTATTTTCTCTCCCATGGTTTTTCCCTTTTGTTCTGATTTTTCTCTCCAGCATGATTCATAAAGCAATGGGTATTAAAAAATGAAATAAAAAAGAAAGGAAAAAAATTAAAAAAAATAAAGGAGCTGAGTGTGAAATGAAAATCAGTCATCATGAGAATAAATGGAATAGACAAATACTTAGGATTATAAAATGATAAATGTAAATCTACAAAGTACCTTAAAGACCATTTAGTTTACTTCTCTCAATTTACAGAAGAAGAAACTGAGGATAAGGGAGATTTCATGATCATAAATCAAGAACCAGAAGATACTTTAGAGATGAGCTAGCTTTACACTCTCATTTTACAGAACAGGAAACTGAGGCCCAAGAAAATTGATTTGCCCAATGTCACACTGAAAATATAAGGCAACTGGGATTTAGACCCAAATCTTCCTATCAAACTTAGTAGACTTCCCATGTCACTATGGTTGAACATTCATGCAATAAATTTCTTTTATCTTATCTAGTGGCAGCTAATGGTATGGTGCTGGGCTTGGAATCAGGAGGAGTTGAGTACAAATCTAGTCTTAGATACTTACTAGTTGGGTGACTCTAGGCAAAACATTTAACTTCTGTTTGTCTCAGTTTTCTCAACTGTGAAATAAGGATAACAGTTTTTACATTGCAGGTTTATTGTGAAAATCAAATGAGATTTGTAAAAAGCATTTAGCACAATAGCTGGCACATAGTAGGCACTATAGAAATGCTTATTCTCTTTCTTTGATTCTTAGAAAGCCTGACATGGTACATACATATATGTGTTCACATTCACTAAACGGCCTTCATTTAATCAAATATCATTTATTCATATGATGGCTTTCAGAACCCAAAGAACCAAGGTGTTGTGATGACTCCTATCACTGTGGTTTGCTTGCCCTAGTGTAGAATAATGGCTAGAATGCTGGACTTGGAGTAAGGAAGCACCAAATTCAAATCTTGCCTCAAGACACTAACTAGCTGTGTGACTTTGCAAGTCACTTAATTTCAGCCTCAATGGCGTCATCTGTAGCCTTGAGGTAAGGAGTTTTTTGAAGGTCAAATGAAACTAAGTATATAAAGCAAAATATACATGTCAGATATTAGAATTAGTATTTTTTTGGTTGAGTCAGTTGGGGTTAAGTGACTTGCCCAAGGTCACATAACTAGGAGGTTTTACAGAATTGCTTTTTATCATCATCATCATCTTCAGCATTAGTGATCAATCAAACAGCAAGAAGTTATTGAGATCATTTTGCATGCTAAGTGTCTGTTCTATCTCTGACATTTACCAGCTGTGTGTCTTTGGGAAAGATGCTTAATTTCTCATTGATCTTAGCAATTTTTTAAAACTGTAAATTGCAAAGGACCTGTACTGGTAAAAATTGGTAAAAATGACTTTCCTTATCTGGAGTTTCCTACACTATTGAAATTACAAGTTCAAATCCCTATCCCCATATAACTGTGTTCAGGGAACTATGCTAAGCTCTGGAGTTACAAAGAAAAGCAGAAACAGTCCCTAATCTCAAGATATTTGCAGTTCTAATGGGAAAAATAGCATATAACCAAGTATATGCAAGTCCTGGAGTCAGGAAGTCATTTTTAGGAGGCCAGCCTCAGGCACTTGCTAGCTACATGACCCTGGGAAGTCACCTAACTCTATTTGCCTCAGTTTCCTCATCTGTAAAATGAGTTGGGGAAAGCAAATAGCAAACTACCCCAATATCTTTGCCAAGAAAACTCCAAATGGGGTAAGCAACCTCAGAGGAGAGGATATTAATAGCTTGAGGTTGTGAATAGGAAGTTTCCTGCAGAAGGTGGGGTTTGAGCCGAGTCTTAAAGGCAGCAAAGAGAAACAAAGAGTAAAGCAAAGGAACAGAAATAATGAGGGAGAGAATTCCAGGCCTGGGGGATCAGCCTGTGTAAAGATGTAGAGATGAGAAGTGAAATCTAATGTGCAGGTGATGAACTGAACCAGCTACACTCAGCAAAAGAATTCTGGGAGATGACTATGAACCACTACATAGAATTCCCAATCCCTCTCTTTTTGTCCGCCTGCATTATGGATTTCCTTAACAGGTTAATTGTACACTATTTCAAAGTCTGATTCTTTTTGTGCAGCAAAATAACTGTATGGACATGTATTTAACATATATTTTTAACATATTTAACATGTATTGTTCTACCTGCCATCTGGGGAAGGGGGTGGGGGGAAGGAGGGGAAAAATGGGGGGAAAAAAGCTTTTGCAATTGTCAATGCTGAAAAATTACCCATGCATATATCTTGTAAATAAAAAGCTATAATAAAAATTAAAAAAAGAAATCTAATGTGAAAGAAACAACAAATAGGTCTATATAAGGAAATTACAGAATACATGGAAAAAATGAATAGTGCTACAGGAATGGGGAATAAGGGGAAGAAAAAGGGCCAGGCTTTAAGTTCCAAGTATATTTTATATTTGAGTTTATATTTGATCCTGCCGAGAATAGGGAGCTATCAAAGTTCATTGAATAAGGGTGTGACATAGGCTGATTTATCCTTGCCCAGAATCTGAGGATTATAGAGTAATGCTTTTTTGTTCATTTATTCACTCATGCTATTTATTCCAAATTACCTAGGTAGAGATATCCTGTTTAAGGGCTTATTGAAAATTCCCACGAGAGCCAGGAGTTTGCTTTTCTTAGAAGAGTTTTCTGAGTGGCTTTCAAGGAGAACTGGAAAGATCAGATGTGCTCTTTGCCCCTAAATTCCAGGCACCTGCTGAGATTTCAGTGCTTCAGTTGCAGTTTGGTATTTGTGGGGTTATAGGAGGAATAATTGTCCTGGAAAATAATTTTTCCGATTCTTTTGGACCTCTAAAAATGCCATGAGAGATTAGCGTTCAGTTCCTTGAAAATACTCTCAGCTTATGCTTCTTGGCTCCTTCCTTTGAACACTAAGACTATAATGCATGTAGGCCTAAGTACTGCATTTCACAAGCAAATCTCTCATAGGTTGAATCTCACAAAGATTCCTGTGGAGAACAGACAAGGTACTTCCATTTTTCAAAACAACTCGCACAAAGCAACAGCCTTGACCTTGAGTCTACCTTCCTTTAATTCTGGTTCTGTCACACACTGGGGCTCCATCAATGTACCCCAAGTCCAGATCTGTCTGTTGCCAATCTGGCGGTATCAGAAAACTAGAGGAAACCAGATAATTGGCTGAGAGACCTTCCAGCTCCAGAGCTATGATTCTTGTAGAGAGCCACTGGAATTTGTAGAACAGGGAGGTGGTGACATGATCAGACTTGCACTTTGAGAAAATACCCCTTTGGAAGGATGCACTAAAGTGGGGAGAGATTCAAGGTAAGTTAGGTTGGGCAAACATTACTTTCTGTGTGTGGTACTGTAACATAGTGAATAGAATCCTAGACTTAGATTCAGGAAATCCTTCATGCAAATATTGCCTCTAGTTTTCTTTTGGCTATGTGGCCTTGGGTGAATCATTTAACTCTTGTGAGCTATAAATGGGAAAAGGGATTTGACTAGAACAGTGGTATCAAACTCAAAGAGAAAAAGGGGCCACATATTTGCTTAATTTTAAGATGTAATGTTATTTATGTTGTATTGTATTTTTATTTATTTTGTTAAAGGTTTCCCAATTGCATTTTAATTTGGTACTGGCTGTACTAAACCCATAGGGCCCATTTGTGATACTCTGAACTAGGTGAACTCTGAGGTAATATCCTTTCAGCTCCATTTCTTTACATGGTCTATACATGGGCACCAAAGCTTTCCTAATTGCACCTCCAATTTTCAGACAAGTCATTGTCTATCTCTTGTGAACTTCAGGTTCCTCTTTAAAATAGGGGACTCAGATGATCATCGTTGTCCTTTCCAGATTTGTGATTTTAAGATTCAGTGATTTTAAACAGAAATATCACTGATATTTTTGGTGGCTGAGGCAAGCAGCACAAAATATGCTCTCAAGTCAACTTTTTAATACAAATCCAGTTATTCTGGATAATATTATTCAGTTAATAATTCAGATAATAATGTTCAATTATTATATCCCATAATACTGTTTTCAGTGCAGAGGGCAGTGTGGTGGGGAAGCTAGTGCTTCTGCTGCTGGAGAAAGAAAGTCAATTATTCTTGCTTACTAAATCCTCAGCTCAATTGTTTCTCTGCTGCTGAAAGATTGAAAATACTTCCAGCATCCTTTAAATTTAGGTACCCTGTTATAAAGCCCCAGTCTCCCTGTTCTAGTTACCATTCTGATCCTAAGATTTGTGAAGTCTAGCATACCCCTTTAATTTTCTTCCTTCAAAAATATGAATAACCGATTTTTACAATTCTGCTTGTCACATCAAGTTAATAATAACAGTTGGCATTTATATAGCACTTTAAAACTTGCCATATGCTATATATATATTTATATAAAATTTCATCTGATCTTTGTAAATGCAGTTATTGACAGATGAAGAAACTGAGACCTAGAGATATCAAGTGACTTGTCCATTGCCACATGGCTTGTAAGGACATGAGAAAATGTCAGAAAACCAATCTTTTCTTTTGGGGGGAATATGGTTGCAGCCTTAAAGGAACTGATGCAAAGTACTGATGATTATCAGAAGTTGTGCTTGTGATTTAATGTAACTCAAAATTGGGGACCTCATCAGGGTACCCTCTTCCTCCCTTCTCTCTGTCCCTTCCTTCTCCCTCTCTCCCATTCTTTCCTTCCCTCCCTTCCTCTTTTTCTTCCTTCGTTCCTCCTTCCTTCTCTTTCTCCTTTTCTCCTTCTCTCTATTTCTTCCTCCTTCTGTCTTTCTTTCTCTCTCCCTCTCTTCTGCCTTTCTCTTTTTCTTTCTCTCTCCTCTTCCTCCCTCTCTCCTTTTCTTCCTCTTATTCCTCTCTCTTTCCCTCTCTCTTCTTCCTTTTTCTCCCTCCCACTCTCTCCCTCCCTCTCTCCCTATCTCTTTCCCTCTCTCCTTCCCCTCTCTTTCTTCCTTCCTCCTTCCTCCTCTACAGTGTGTACAAAGAGCAAGAACATATCCAATGCAAACGTATGACCCATACTTAACTGGGAATATATTTTCCCTTTCTACCCACCCAAAATTTGTTCCTTTCCCAACCTCGCACCCTCTGATTTTTTCATATTTAAATGTTTTCTTTGGTATGTGATTTTTTTTTCATTTTATTTTGGGCTTGGGGGAGGGGGAGATTCAATTTAATTCGTTCTGATTCTAAGCCCAAAATTTTAGCCACAGAAATCTTGCTTGCCTTGTCTACCTTAGCAAGTAGTTTTGAGTCAATTGCAAAAAAAAAAAAGTATCAAACACTTTTAAAACCATAAGTATAACATAATACTGTGTGAGTTGAATTTGTTATTGCCATCATTATTCCAGGTGTGATTGTTAGTGAGAATCCAAGGCTTTGTTCCTGGCCATATGGACCCTCCTATCATCACCACCACCTATCACTAATTCCCTCTAATCCGAATCTCTATTAGGTGAAAAGGATTTTGTTGGAAAAACGGATCTCATGATTTTGCTGTTTGCTTTTGGAATGAGAACAGGGGAATCAATGGGAAGTAGTGAGTCCCACAGAGGTAGATTGGAGATGTTTTGGAACACAGATTTTGCTGTTTATCTACTGTGTCTTCTGTGGCCAGGGAATTAGGTTTAGAGAAATGCATGATGCCCTTGAGTTTCTGCCTATCTGCTAGAGAGGGAAATTATGGGAATATGTGGGTGTTCTATGGGACCTTCTTGTTTGCTTGGTACATAGGTTTAGATCTGGGCATCTAGTGGAAACTGTAAGTCATTTTTGCAATGATACCCATTTGAGTTCTTGTGAAGTGGCAGGGAAGGAAAAATTTAGATGTTATAGCTCTGGGTCATGCTGATTAGCCAGAGGACTGGGGATGAATGTGATTTTATTAATGGGAGAATGGCGCATGAGGAAATCAAGAAATTCTTCTGGTTTATTCAATGTTGCTTAGATCCTGAGTAGGTTGAGAGTTTTGGGCATGGGGCTTTACAAAGGCTATGGGTAAACTGGAGAAAGGCTAGATGTAAAAAGTATAATCAAAATGATAGAAAGTAGATCCTAGAAAGAGTAGGTGCCTTGTAGCTTGGGGGGAGTCTAGGTTTTTCAGCATTCATTCATTCAGTCAGTCTTTACCACATTTGACTTTTTCTTTTTTTTTTTTTTCACTGTTTTGGGGTTGAAGATGAGCATCCACACCTGTGTGTTTTAATTAGTGAAAGGAATTCCCACAGAGGAACTCCCTCAGAGACTTATTAGCTGTGTGAACCTGGGAAGGTCAATTAACTTCTCTGTTCTTCAGTTTTTTTCTTCTGCAAAATGAGAGTGTTGACTGAGATGATTTCTATGGTCCCTTAGATTCCAGATCTAAGATCCTGGAATTCTGTGATCCATCTAGGGCAGCGATCCAGTGATTTCAAAACAATCAATGTATAGATTTTTAGAAGTTCTGTGAACTCAGATGGAAAAATGACATCTTTACTTCAAGATTGGCTTTCTTTATAATCTTATACAGTTTATTTTATGCACTTAAAGACATTATTGTGAATAGGGATCCGCTGACTTCACCAAACCTCTGAAGGAGTCCACTGCATCGCAAAGGTTAAGAATCTCATATCTGGAGGATTTCTGTGTGTCCTGATCTGTTTTTACCTGTCTAGGACATCAGTCTATTTCTTTACACCAGGGAGGAGGGGGAGACAATGTGTGAATGAGGCTGGGAGGGGTAGAGAGAGAATAGGAGAGGGGACATGACTTTCAGTTCCGAACTTCAAGTGTCAAAAGGCAATTTCATGCCTGCTGACACAATTTGGAGGAGCAGAAATAATAGATGCTGACAGCTAATGGGACTGGAGCTCTTACAGAAGAGCTATTTACTGATTGGATTTAATTTTTTCCCCTTTAATGGAGGCAAAGCTCTCTAGTGGTCTAACAATGCTTGGAATCAATCTCATACCTCTCCCTGTGATAATGAAACTCTCTGTTTAGTCAGTGAACCATATCATAAAATATCTTATTAATCATCTTGCTTATAGCTTATCAGAGCATTGAGTTTTTCATTTTTTTGATTATTTTAACATTCATTATCTCATTTGAGCTTCCCCATAACCTTATAAAGTAAGTGAGACAGGGATTATTGTGACCATTGTACAGATTAGGAGACCAAGATGCAGACAAGAGAAGAGACTACCCTGTGGATCCCAATAAATCTTGTGAGAGAGCCATAGAAAGATTATGTCCACTGTGCAGATGACAAAACTGAAGTGCAACAATGGGAATCTGATTTGCCTACATGGTCACAGGGAGTGAGGGTCAAAGCTAGGAATATAATTTAGTTTTTCTGACTTTTAAACTAGTATTTTTTTTTTACCATACTATCAAATAATGTTATTTATATTCATAACAATTTCATATTAAAAACAAATTACTTTATCTACCTGTGCCATAGTTTGCAAAAAATTAAAAATAAAATTATAATAAATGGGTAGGATTTCGTCCTAAGACCACTTCTACCTAAACCTCAATAAAAGGTGAGAATGAGATAATTTTAATAATAATGATAAATCATATTTATATAGGATTTTATGGTCTGTAAAGTCACTTTTATATAGTTGATCTCTATTGTATATTAGGTACTATACATTAACTTTTCTCAGGTCAAGTCAACAAGTCAGGGACTATGTTAATCACTGGAAATATAAAGACAAGCGCCCCCTCCCCACCTTAATAATGTCAAGATTTCAGGGGCAAATCCTATCCATATCTCCATTTAATAGATAAGAAAAATAGCTAGGCTGAAGTCTAACACCTTAAGGTGCTCAAACTATGTAAACAAATAAATGAATGAATAGATAAATGAATAAGTGAATTAATAAATACATGTAAAATCTCATTTGTGCCTTGCAATTATCTTTTGGCAGAGGTATTACAGGCATTATTATTACTATTTTATAGGCAAGGAAACTGAGACTTAGATACATGTTCTAATCAGTCATTTCCCTCAGAATAATTTCAATTTGGACCTTCCCTATAAAGATTTGTCTCCATCTGTTCAGTTTTTCTTTGCACCATCACAGGGTTTGCATTTGTATTTCAGGCTCCCAACGGGATGGTCCGTCCGCCCTGACCAACCCGAAAGACCACGAAAAAATGAAGAGCTCACAGATGAGGAGAAAGAGATTATCAACAGAGTGATTGCTCGAGCTGAGAAAATGGAAGAAATGGAGCAGGAGCGCATTGGGTAAGACGGTGATATTTCCATCAAATCCTTCATACCTTGAGTTGTGAAAACAAGCCCATAGCAGGTTCAGAGCTGGAGCACCTGCTCCATAACTAGGGGAAATTTAGACTTTGGGAAGAAAATACTACAGAAGCTTTGGATTTGGGAGGTTGCTCAATAACAAATCAATAAGCATTAATTAATTAAGTGTGTCTATATGTCAAATACTATGCTAAGCACTGGACATATAAAGAAAAACTTCAAGGAGATTGAAGTTTAAGTGTGTGTGTGTCGGGGAACTGCATGCAAACAACTAAGTACCAACAAGATAGACATAGGATAAATTATAGGGAATCTTCAGAGGAAAAGTGTTCGTTTTAAGAGGTAAAGATTTCTTATAGAAGGTGGAATTTTAGGTGGTACTTGAGAAGGAAGCAAGGGAAAGCAGAAGGGAGAGACAAAGAGGAAAAACATTCCAGGCATGGAAGACAAGATATCAAATACCCAGAATTGGGAGATGGACTATAATTGCTCAAGAAACAGCAGGGAGGTGTCACTGGGTCATAAAGTAAGAGAAGGAGAGTAAGATCTAAGAAGACTGGAAGGTTAGGAAGAGATCAAGTAATAAAGAGCTTTAAAAGTCAAATAAAGAATTACCTAGAGGTAATAGGGAGCCACTGGGGTTTATTGACTGGGAGCATGATATGTGTCTTTGGAAGAGCAACTTAATAACTAAGTGGAAAGTAGATTGGAGTGGAAGACTAAAGGAAGGAGAAAGGGTATCTTTGATTGGAAAGTTCCTTTAAGTGATTTAAAGTGGGAAAGTAAAGTGTAGCAAAAAAGTCACATATATGGAAATTCGAAGATCCCCATCTCCTATCTGTGTGATGACAATTCCCAGGGTTCAAGAATTCCAACTTTAGTGTCTGCAAACCACTTTTTTCTCAGCTTCAGTATCTTCATCTGTAAAATGAAAATGTTGGACTAGATAGTAGCTGAGCCTATGACATTTTATTTCTTAAGATCCACATCATTTCTAACTTTCTGTGTTTGGAGGGTCCTCCCAGCAGAAATTCTCTGTTCTAAGGTTCCTTTCAGCTCTGACATTCCATGTTCTAAGGTCCCTTTCAGCTCTGACATTCCCTGATCTAAGACCCCTTCCAGCATAGAAATTTTCTGTCCTAAGGGCCTCCCAACTTTAATGTTCTATGTTTTAAGGGCTTTCCCAGCTCTGATGTTCTGTGTTCTAATAACTCTGAAATTATGTGATTCAGTTTATTGTTTTCTTAATCCAATGATGTAATATAATCATGGTTTCTGCCATCTATGGAAACTAACTGCTTTCACAGGAGTCTGGTTTTGGATATTGTTTCCTTCTAATGAGCTTGTAAGATATGAAGGAGACTCCAGACTCTCAAAGACTCTAACCATGATAGAAAAACTTTTTGTTCAGGTTTTTGGGTAGGCATTGTGCCTGGTGCCCAAGGACCCAATCCAACTGAACTCAGAGAGATCCTATAACAGATTGGCTACCAGTGGAATAATTTTTCCAACCAACTACCTCTCAAAGTTTATTAACTCTGGACTTCAGTTTCTATTTGAGGAGGGCGTACCTAGAGCCAGAAAATCCCAGACCCTTGAAATAATGATAATAGTGAAATAGTTACCATTTACCTAGTGATTTAGGATTTGCAAAGGTCTCTGCAAATTTTATTTCATTGGAAATGTACAATCCTGAGAGAAGTGCTTTAGTTCAGGGCTTCTTAAGCTTTTTCCATTTGCAATCTGTTTTTGCCTAAGAAATTTGTTTGTGACCCCAAATATACAGATAGAAAAAAATAAATCATAATTTTATGACCCTTACATTCAGTTACAGAATCCCACATGAGGTAGGTAATATTGTAATTAGCACCAGGTTTCTGTAACTTAAAAAGTGATTGTCTTCAGCTTTAATATGTAAAGTCTTTGACAGCAGAGACTGTTGATTTTTTTCCTTTGTATCCTTAGTGCCTGCCACATTTGGTGGGTGCAGAATCAGATGTATGACATCACTGGCACAGGGAACTTCTAGCATGGAAATTCCCTCCATCAATGCAGATCCTCATCTGCTCAGCTACTTATTTTAGAGCTCACCTAGGGCACTGGCGAGTTAAGTGATTTGCCCAGGTTTACAAAACTAGTATTTCTTTCTTTTTTAAAAAAACAATAGCTTTTTGTTTAAAGATAGTTTTCATCATTCACTCTTGCAAAACCTTATGTTCTTCATTTTTCTCCTTCCCTTTCTTGTACCCCACTTCCCCAGACAGCAAACAATCTAATATATGTTAAACATGTGCAATTCTTCTAAGTATATTTCCACAGTCATCATGCTGCACAAGAAAAATCAGATAAAAATGAGAAAGAAAACAAAAAGAGAGCAAACAACAACAAAAAGAGTGAGACTGTTATGTTGGGATCCACAGTCAGCCCCCACACTTCTCTTTCTGACTGCAGATAGCTCTCTCTCCAATACAAATCTATTTTGAATTGATCTGAATCATCCCATTATTGAAAAGAGCCACGTCCATCAGAATTGATCATCGTATAGTCTTCTTGTTGCCGTGTACAATGTTCTCCTGGTTCTACTCATTTTACTTAGCATCAGTTCATGTGAGTCTCTTCAGGTCTTTCTGAAATCATCCTGCTGATCAAAATATGTCTGAGATGATATTTGAACCTAGGTGTTCTCAACTCTAAAGATGGCTTCCTAGTTATGACATCATTCTGTTTCTTGCCTGTCTCAGAGTAGACATTTAAAAATGCCTATTTAATTTATTGTCAGATTGTGACCTTATTAATAGTTAACAGAGCACTTTGGGATTGTCAGTGTTTTATTCATCTTATCCTCACAACAATACCAGGAAGCAGGTGGTGTTACCTCTATTTTACAGATGAAGAAATCAAAACTGAGAGACATTCACAATTTGTCAATGATTATTAGCTAGTAAACATAGGGGCCAGGATTCAAACCCAGAACTTCTTTGACTTTAAATCCATTGTGCTTTCCATGATGGCACCTCCTTAAGCTCATAGATCTAGAGTTGAAAAGAACTTTAGAAATAGACTTATTACCATACTAGAAGAGTATGGTCATGATGATGATGATGTCATTGATAATTAACATTTTTATACCAACTACTAATGTGCAAGCAGGGCAGCTAGATAGAGCACTGGGCTTGGAAGCAGAAAGACTTGTCTTGATGAATTCAAATGTGACCTCAGACATTTGCTAACTATATGATCCTAGGTAAGTCACTTCACCCTCTTTGCCTCAGTTTCCTCATCTGTCAAATGAGCTAGAGAAGGAAATACAAACTGCTCTAGTATACCTGCCAAGAAAACCCCAAATGGGGTCACAAAGAGTCAGAAATCAGTAAACAACGACTGAACAACAACAAAACTTTGCAAACCTTAAAGCATTATATACATGCTACTTATGATGGTGATGATGATCTTATATCTAGTCTAACCCTTTACTTTCCAGAAGAGGAAACTGAGGTTCAAGATGAAACTCCACTAATGATATATGGGTGTTCAGCTGAAAGTAAGGAAGGTCAGAGAAATGGAAAACACTAGAAACCTTTCATTTGACTAATTCCAACCAACCACTGCTGGCTCAATCGTCAGAGACATAGTGGGACCTTGCCCAAGTTGTGGTATTTGGAGAAAGGAGGGACAAGTGAATGTAGAAGATGGGGAGTGACTGGGAGGAAAAGGGGTACATGGGGAGGATGAGCAAGATTGGGCATCTCTTTTGCTTTCATCTCATTGACTAAATCTCCCCTCCTGGGATGCTTGCCTTTGTTCCACCTGCTGGCGAGTTTTGTCTCGTGAATATAAATTGGTGGCAGCTAAGCTGGCCAGCTGCTGGGGCTGGCAGAGCTTACTTAGCCATACACTCATTTTCAGCTTATCTCTCCATACCCAGACATCTGTCCCCAAGCACCGTCCCTATTCAGCACCGGTGGGGTTCCTTGGACAGAAAATTATGTTATTCACCAAGATGGAAGGAATACTTTTGATTTCTCCTCATCTGACTCATGTATGCCCAGCAGTCAGCCAACCCAAAGAGATTATGGAACCAATAGAAAAGGACAAACCTGCTACAAATATTCCCTCCTCATCCTGGATTCTCCCCTTATCCCCTAGCTAGGTTAAACTGATTTCTGATATTTGAATTGGGAAGAAGCTAAGTGATGCAATAGACAGAGGACAGGGCTTCAGAAAGACCTGGCTTCAAAAACCTAGCCTCAGACAATGGTGGTCCCCCCAGGCAAGACACTGAACTTCTAATTGCCTCAGTTTTCTTATCTGTAAAATTGGAATAATTATGCGACCTACCTTCTAGGGTTGCTGACAGGATCAAAGGAAATAATAACTGTCAAGCACATGGAAGGTGTTTAATAAATGCTTATTCCTTTCTTGCACTATTTCTACCCTCAAAACCCTTTGGCAAAAGCCAGGTGACAAAGCAGCAGGTGTGGATGCACTGGGAGCTGTCATTACAGCCCTGCACATGGGCAGCCTGGGGCATAAGGTTGTCTTCTCACGGAAGCAGCAGAGGGATTCAGCAGCACCTTTTATGGATCACACTGTTCACCTCTATGTGTGAGGAAGGGGCTAGAAAAGGTCCCCTAAAAATTGTGCTGCCCAGCATGGCGTGCCCTCATCAGAGAAGGTGCTGTCTAAGCAACACAGAATTGAATTAGCTCAGAAGAAACACAAGTTGCATGAGTTTAGAGAGCCCATCACAAATGTTCATAGGGACTCTTTGTGCCAACCTGTGACAAGGCATTCTGAGCTCATACAAGTCAGGTCACTCCCAGTCAGACACGTTGTGACTCTATTCTAACACAGTGATTTCATGTTGGTCTTCTTTGAAAATGGACACCAACCAACCACCAAACTGGAAAGGATTCATGTGCAGGCTGGAAGATGGGCCACGTGTCCATCAGCTGAGAACCAGCCTCTCTAGTTCTGGAAGTGCTCATTAACATGACAGCTTCAGGAAGATGAATTTTTCCAGCCACAAAAGTCCTCAATAACTGTCTGAGATATGGCAAAGGGGTCACAATCTACTTCAGTAAAGCACACACAAGAACTCCAAGTGAATGTTAACAACACATTTCTAAATGGAGACCCTTGGGACCTGCTTTAATAAAGAGTCAGCAAGCATTTATTAAGGTGTTATTATATGTACCAGGCTAGGGATTTAAGAACAAAAAATCTCAAAACCTCCATGCAGCCCCCATGCAGCAAACATTTCAATAGGGGAAGACAGCACCTAGATAATTAGAAATGTGCAAGATCTATGCAGAGTTTGTCAAGATTGTCTAGAAGGTTTGAAAGCATTAGAAGCTGGAGGCAGGAAGTGGGGAAATTGGGAAAGGCTCCTCAGTAGGAGGAGTTGAACCTGAATCTTGACGAAAGCAAGGGATGGGACCCCTTTATGACCAACACTTGGTGGCCCTATATTAGTACTTTCATAAAACAATGGGCTAATTTCCTTAAAAACAATGACTTTTCTTAAGAAAGTTTGGCATAACTCCTTGTCTCCAAATTGTTTCATCACTTCCTTCACTGGGGACAATGGAAAGATAAACTTCAATCCAGAAACAGTGTGTTATAGAAGAAAGAGCTCTGGACCTGAAGTCAGGAGACCTGGCTCTGATTCTGCTTCTGTCTCTCTGACCGATTATGAGCCTTAGTTTCTCCACGTGTAAAATAGAGACCAAATCTCACAATCTCAGGGAATATGTTCTGCTTTTGGATAGGTCCCATTGTTTGATGTTTTCCTTACATTAGACCTAAATTTGCTTCTCTGAAACTTCGGCCTATAGTTCCCAGTTTTATCCTTTGGGGCCAAACTGAACAAGGCTAATACTTCTTCTACGTGACTATCCTTTAAATACTTGAAAACAGATACTCCTCTCTTACCCTTCACTTATGTCTTTTCTTCTCCAGATATAGTGCTTTTAAAGTCAGAAATCAATAAACAATGACTGAACAACAACAAAACTTTGCAAACTTTAAAGCATTATAATAATGCTACTTATGATGATGATGATGATCTTATATCTAGTCTAACTTTACTTTTCAGAAGAGGAAACTGAGGTCCAAGATGAGACACCACTAATGACACATGGGTATTCAGTGGAAAATAAGGAAGGTCAGAGAAATGGAAAACATGAGAAACCTTTTGTTCTTGTTGTTGTTGAATCATTCAGTTGTGTCCACCTCTTCAGGATTCCAGGGATTGCAACATATCAAGCCCTTCTGTCCATTGTCTTCTGAGGTCTGTCTGAGCTCATATTTTTTGCTTCCATGACATTTTATTCTCTGCTGTCCCCTTCTTTTGTTTTTAATCTTTCCCAACATGAGGATCTTGGATTATTGTGATGTTAAATGATTTGCCTTGGATTTGAACAGATATCTTTCTTTGAAATTTTTTGTACCCCAGTACTGCTTTTCTCATTCTTTTGCTGACTTCTAAGGGATTCTTGACCACAGTAATGATCACCTGAATTAAATTCACCCATTCCCATCCATTTAACTTCACTGACATCCAAGATGTCAGTGTTTAATTTTTCCATCTCTTATATCCATATCCAACTTACCTTGCTCCTGATTTTTCATTCCAAGTTCCTATGAAATATTAATCTTTACAGTATCAGACTTTCTTTTTGTCACTAGATGTAACTGCCGCTGAGCTTCCTTTGGCTTTGACCCATTTGCTTCATTAGTACTGGAACTATTTGAAGTTGTTCTCTGCTCTTCCTCAGTAACCCATTGGATACTTTCTGACCTGAGGGCCTTATCTTCCAATGTCATATCTTTTATCACTTTGAAACTGTCCAATGGATTTTCTTGGCAAAGATACTAGTTTCTTCTCAAGAGGATCCCTTTTTGTCAAAACTTTCCACTATGACCTGTCTGTCAGGTAATAACACAGCATAATTCTCAATTTCATTGAACTATACAAGTCCCTCTCCATGACAACATGGTGATTCAGGAGGGAAAGAATTGTTGCTCCAATCAATTATGTCAAAGTCCTTCAGCATCCTTGCTGCTTTCCTTTGGATGCTCCCAATTTCTATTCTAAAATATGGTGCCCAGGATCAGATATATGATCAGAAACCACCACTTTATTATGGAAAAGTATGTTTCTCTCTTTTAAAAAATTCATTTTGGACCTAAATATATAAAGACACACAGAAAAGAGCATTTTCATGTATATAGCACAACATAAAAAGAGGATTCACTATAAAACCATGAATTTATATGTCATACTGTTGACTTTTTTTTGAAAAGCTATAAAATATTACACATTATTTTCAAAGCTATTCTGCTTTCTATGCTTCCTTCTAAATTTTCTATTATTCTCTGCTAAGCACTTTTTATTCTTTTTCCCTCCCTTCCCACCCTGCCCTAGAGATGGCTACAATAGACACAAATGTGTGTGTGTGTGTGTGTGTGTGTGTGTGTGTGTATGTATAGAAACATTGGCTACACATTTATTTATTAGTTCTTTTTCTACAGGCAGATAGCATCTTCCTTAACAGGTCCCTTGTAATTGACTTGAATATTTATAACGCTCAATATAATTTAGTTGCTCAAAATTGTTCTTAAAACAATATTGCTATAACTATGTACAATGTTCTTTTGGTTCTGCTCATTTCAGTCTTCATTATTTCATGCTAGTTTTTTGGCCTGTTTTTTCCTAAAATCAATGAGCTCATCATTTCTTATAGCACAGTAGTATTCCCTCATGATAGTATACCACAACTTGTTTAGCCATTCCCTAACTGAATGGACATCCCCACAATTTCCAATTCTTTGCCACCACAAAGAGAACTGTAAATATTTTAGGATATACAATTTTTTCTTCTTTTTTCTCTATCATCTTGAGGAAAAGACCTAATAATGTTATTGTTGGGTCAAAGTTTTGGTCTCTAAAATGATTGGATTAATTCACAGTTTCACTAACAGTGAATTAGCATCTCTCTTAATTCAGTCTCACATTAGCTTTTTTGGTTGTCATATTATACCATTGACACTTCTTGAGCTCAGGGTCTACTAAAACCCCCATCTCTTCTTCAGATAGACTCTTTGCCACATTTCTTTCATTTTATCATTATATCATATCATTTATCATATAGGTATTTATGATAATAAATGATAAATGATATTTATCATAAAGATATAGAAATAAAAATAAGTCAACCCTTATAAAAATTTAATTTTAGCCCAATATATCCTAGCTGATCAAGTGCTTTTAGTGATCTCAAGCTTATTTCTGAAACAATGGCCTATATTTTTGATTCCAGATCCTGAATCAATAATATATTGTTATTTTTTTTCTTCCTGAGAGGGTTGAGGTGATACCAAAGCTGTGACAAATAACTAAACCCCTAGAATTCAGAATTATCATCTTCCTGTCAGTCCTTTTACTTTTCCTAGTGTGGAATTTTATCCTATCCAGGAAACTGCCTTATGAACTGAGGTCAAACTGGCCTGTTGGAATATATTAACATGAGTTGAAGCAAGGTGATTCAGGCCAATTCCAATGGTTTTGTGATGGAGAGAGCCATCTGCACCCAGAGAGAGGACTTTGGGGACTAAGTGTGGATCACAATATAGCATTTTCACTTTTTGTTGTTGTTTGCTTGCATTTTGTTTTCTTTCTCTTCCTCCCCCCACCCTACTTCTCTTTTTGATCTGATTTTTCCTGTGCAACATGACAATTATGGAAAAATATATAGAGAATAATTACATATGTTTAACATATATTGGATTACTTGCCATCTAGGGGAGGAAGTGGGGAGAAGGGAGGGAAAAATTTTGCAACACAAGGTTTTGCAAAAGTGAACGTTGAAAATTATCTATGCATATGTTTGAAAATAGAAAACTTTTAATAAATAAAATACAAACAATTACAAAGGAAACTATTAAAAACTGCTTCCTGCTGGGCTTCCTGGAAAAAAAGGCTATCTGCCCTGGGGAAAAGGTTAGAGTAGGCAATTTTCTGGTCAAGATTCCAGTTTGATGTGCCTATGTGAGATGGATAACCCATTGAGCTAGTCAACTAGTACATATATCTTGGGAGGACACTGCAGAAGAGGAATGATCTGAGTCCAGAAATGACCAGGAGGAAGCATAGGGATAAATTACCTTTGGGAGATTGGAGTCTTTTTAATGACTCCAAACTTTTCCCTGAAACAAAGGTCCCCAATTTTGATAACCAGGGTTCTTCATTATAAACCATAATCGCACATCATAGGACACTCCAGTATGAAAAATTATAGTTATGGATTGACCAAAAATCATGAGCAGGCTGTCATAATTTACAAACAAGTCATTGATCAACTGCATTTATTAAGCACTTATCAGTGCCACGCATTGTAGAGATACAAACATGTATACAAAAGAAATAATGCTTGCCCTCAAGGAGCTTATATTCTATCTAGGGAGATCATATAGTTATCTAAGAATAGGGTTTTCATTTATCAGGTCATTTGATCTTCGCAACAGTCCTGAGAGGTAGGGGTTAGTATTAGTCTCATTTTGAAGATAAGAAAACTAAGACAGACATGGGTGAATTAACTTGCCTAGAGCCACACAGTTAGTAAAGAGCTGATGCAGGATTGGAACTTAGATCTTCCTGACTCTCAGGAAGTCCAATTTATCTCCTATACTGTGACTTCTTAATCTTTTTCCACTTATGACCCTTTTTTGCCTGAGAAATTTTTAGATGATCCTGGGTATTTAGGCATATAAATCATTTACTGATAATAAATCATAATTTCATGACCCCCTCATTCCATTACAAGATCCCATCTGGGTTTGAAAACCATAGTTTTAGAAGCTGGGCACTATACCACTTAATGGTAATGTTAAGAGGGCTCAAGGAAGACCCATCTCCCATTTCAACACTCATCCAGGCCTAATCCCAGTTCAATATGTAGCTCTCTCCATCATGGAGACATTTTTGAAGACATGAATGATACTTGCACAAAGCAGGAAGACATAGATGGGTTGCAATCAACATTGCTGGAGGGGATTATCCACATCAATTAGATCACAGGCCCATCCAACTATCAAAGCATCAAAGTCCCAATATGAGTTGTCCAGGGGCTTTGATGGAAGCAGTCACCAGAATTACTTAAGGTAGTTCATTCCTCCCAATTAAGAAAGAAAAAAAGGAAGGATGAGAGAAAGGAAAGGAAGGAAGGGAGATAAGAAGGAAGGAAAGAAAAGAAAGAAAGAAAAAGAAAAAGTGAAGAAAAAGAGAAAGAAAGAAAGAGAAAAAGAAAGGGAAGAAAGAGAAAGAAAGAAAAAGAAAAGGAAAGAAAGAGAGGAAGAAAAGAAAAGAAAGGAAACATCTCGGTTTCTATTCCTTTTCATACGTCCTTGGGATCTGGGGAGGAGATCAGAGCAGATGATGATGAAAGGGAAGTTTCAGAAGAGTCACATCAGACAAGAGCAAGGTATCTGGCAAGATTGATGATGGGATTGCAGCCACTAGCTCCCAAGTCACCTCAGTCTTGGATTGCCAAAGGGAGAGAGATGCCTCATGATGCTGTCCTGCCCTCTCCCAGAACATTTTTCCCAGGTGCCTTTTGAGTTTTTCCTGGCTGCTCCATCAGCCTTTCTGAAGGATTTGGCCTCGGATTTCTCTTCTTGGCATCTGCTCACTATTCTTATTGGTAACAGTCAGTGCTATAGGAGCCTCCCATTTGGATAATAGAAAGTAGAAAAACAAAGGAGAGAAGGGATGTGCATTGGAAGGAACATGGCCTGGGATGCAGATTTGACTTTGAATTTACTATTCACTCATCATATAACTGTGAGCAAGTTGTTTTCCCTTCCTTCAATAAAGTAAAGAGATAAAATAAGAGCAGGAGGTTTTGTTTTGGTGAGGCATTTGGGGTTAAGTGTCTTAAGCGTCACACAGCTAATAAAGGTTAACTATTTCCTGCTGCATTTGAACTCGGGTCCTCCTGACTTCAGGGCCAGTTCTCTATCCACTGTACCATCTAGCTGCTCAAGAGCAGGACTTCTGAACCTCTTTTTGTGTTCTTGGCAGATTGGTGCAGCCCACAGAGACTTCAGAACAAGGTTTTTAAATGTGTAAAATAAATCCAAATATTGCAAAAGGACACTAATTTTATTGCAGTAAACTTCAAATGAGTGGGAAGGGAGAAGAAGAGGGAAAGAATTTAGAACAGTGACTAAAATAAAAATAGAATTTAATTTCTTTTCTTTTTTAATGATTTTTTTATTTTTAAAACATATGCAAGGATAATTTTTCAACAGTGACCCTTGAAAACTTTGTGTTCCAGTTCCCCCCCTTCCCCCACCCCCTCCCCTACATGGCATGTAATCCAATATATGCTAAACATGGCAAAAATATATGTTAAATCCAAAATAGGTATACATATTTATACAATTATCTTGCTGCATAAGAAAAATCAGATCAAAAAAATGAGAAAGAAAATAAAATTCAAGCAAGCCACAATAAAAAGAGTGAAAATGTTATGTTGTAATCCATCCTCAGTTCCCACAGTCTTCTCTCTAGGTGTAAATGGTTCTCATCATCACAAGAGCATTGGAACAAGCCTGAATCATCTCATTGTTGAAAAGTGCCATGTCCATCAGAATTGATCATTATATAATCTTCTTGTTGCCGTGTACAATGATCTCCTGGTTCTGCTCACTTCACTTAGCTTCAGTTCATCTAAGTCTCCCCAGGCCTCTCTGAAATCATCCTGCTGATTGTTTATTATAGAACAATAATATTCTATAACATTCATATACCATAATTTATTCAGCCATTCTCCAATTGATGAATATCCATTCAGCTTACAGTTTCTTGGTATTACAAAAAGGGCTACCACAAACATTTTGGCATATGTGGGTCCCTTTCCCTCTTTTAAGATTTCTTTGGGATATAAGCCCAGTAGAAACACTGCTGGATCAAAGGGTATGCAAAGTTTGATAACCTTTTGGGCATAGTTTCAAATTGCTCTGCAGAATGGATCTGTTCACAATTCCATCAACAATGTATTAGTGTTCCGTTTTTCCCATATCCCCTCCAACATTCGTCATTATATTTTTCTGTCATCTTAGTCAATATGAGAGGTTTGTAGTGATACCTCAAAGTTGTCTTACTTTGCATTTCTCTGATCAATAGTGATTTAGAACACCTTTTCATATGACTAGATACGGGTTCAATTTCTTCATCTGAAAATTGTCCATATCCTTTGACCATTTATCAATTGGAGAATGGCTTGAATTCTTATAAATTTGAGTCAATTATTTTTATTTTTTTATTATTAGAAATGAAGCCTTTATCAGAACCCTTTTATTGCTTCCCTTCTAATCTTGTGTGCATTCGTTTTGTTTGTACAAAAACTTTTTAACTTAACATAATCAAAATTATCTATTTTGTGTTCAATAATGAACTCTAGTTCTTCTTTGGTCACAAATTTCTGCCTTCTTCACAGATCTGAGAGGTAAACTATCCTATGTTATTCTAATTTGCTTATAATATCACTCTTTATGTCTAAATTGTGAACCCATTTCGACCTTATCTTGGTATGTGGTGTTAGGCATGGATCAATAGCTACTTTTGCCATACTAGTTTCCAATTTTTCCAGCAGTTTTTGTCAAACACTGAGTTCTTATCCAAAAGCTGACATCTTTGGATTTGTCAAACACTAGATTGATATAGTTATTAACCATTTTATCCTGTGAACCTAACCTATTCCACTGATCTATTATTCTATTTCTTAGTCAGTACCAAATGGTTTTGATGACCACAAATTTATAATACAATTTTAGGTGGGGCACAACACAGTCACCTTCATTTGCATTTTTTTCATTAATTCCCTTGAAATTCTTGACCTTTGCTTCTTCCAGATGAATTTTGTTGTTATTTTTTTTAGATCTGTAAAATAATTTTTTGGGAATTTGATTGATATGGCACTAAATAAGTAGATTAATTTAGATAATATTGTCATTTTTACTATATTAGTTTGGCCCACCCATGAGCACTTGATATTTTTCCAGTTGATTATGTGGAAAGTGTTTTGTAATTGTGTTCATATAGTTCCTGACTTTGTCTTGACAGATGGACTCCCAAATAATTTATACTATCATTGTTTATTTTAAATGGAATTTCTCTTTGTATCTTTTGCTTGGACTTTGTTGGTAATAGAAAAATGCTGATGATTTTTGTGGATTTATTTTGTATCCTGCAACTCTGCTAAAGTTGCGAATTGTTTCTAGTAATTTTTTAGTTGATTCTCTAGGGTTCTCAAAGTATATTATCATATCATCTGCAAAGAGTGATAATTTGGTTTCCTCATTACCTACTTGAATTCTTTTAATCTCTTTTTCTTCTCTTATTATCAAAGCTAATGTTTCTAATACAATATTGAACAGTAATGGTGATCGTGGGCAAACTTGTTTCACCCTTGATCTTATTGGGAATGGTTCTAGTTTGTTCCCATTACATATGATGCTTGCTGATAGATGCTACTGATCATTTTAAGGAAAAAATCTATAAAAATAGAATTTAAAAAGAAAAGAAATAATTATCAAAATTCTCATAAAAATAAAAGGCCCTTAGACCTCACAAAAAGGATCCCTGATAATAGTTGTAATTATTTGTTTTCCAGTTGTAGTATTCTATGATTTCAGCCCTTGCACAGTTATGTAGATTATGATGGGAGATGTACATTTATGTACTGTGTCCACTGTACTTCCTTGGAAAACTCTCAAAGTAACTGTCTGTCTTATCCCCCAATCCAAGAAGACCCCAAGAGTTTTATTATCAGGTTTACTTTATTCTCCCCCCAAAGTCCTTTAGTTCTTATACCAATATTTAGACTAATCTAACTTGTGTTGATTTACTTTGTTTTAAGCCTGGGTCTCCCTATCTCTCAAAGTGCATTGGCCACTCATGGATCCAACCCCAATCCAGATCAGCATGGAAGTTTTTATCTGTCCCATTTCTCATCTGGGTCACTTCAGCCCTCCTTGGCAGCCTGGTGGCCTCCTAATGGGGCACTATATTGATTCCAGGCAATGCAGATACCTGATTGTTTTTAGTTTTTCTGCAACTCAAAATTCCCAAACTCAAATGATCTGCTATCCTCAGTCTCTTTAGAACCAGGCACTGCAGCTTGACTAAGACTTTCAATGTAGTACAGGTTTTATTCAACCTAACAAAAATTACAGAATGGTCTCAAGTCTTCCTTACTTCAGACCTAGAATGTTACAAACTACTCCACCTACCTGCCTTAAAAAATTAATAAATTTAGAACATACAGTCCAAATACTATATTCAAATGCATTGATTCATAAGCACAAGTAGGATAGTTTGTACCAAGAGGCAAGAGATGAAGGATAGAGAGAAATATATTTCCTTTTGAAAGGTTGCACCATCTACCTGCAGGACTCTTGTAGGATTTCAAAGCTATAGAGGACCTAAGAGCAGGATGTCAAGGATCCTATCATTAGTGAAATCCCTTTCATTTGAGAATCTGTGCTCTTTTCAAGTGTGAAATACTCAAGGAGATGGACAGAATGGTCTCATGATCTTTTCCAGTTCTGATATTCTGAGATCTCAATGTCTTCTCAGCTCTGAAATTCTGTTCTAAGGTCCCCTCTCAGATTTGACATTCTCTATGATTGAATGTAAGATTAATCAATCAGTCAATACTTATTAAGAGTCTCCCACATAATAGGCATTATAATAAGTGCTAGGGATACACACACACACACACACACACACACACACACACACACACGATAGCCATGTCATTCAAGGAGCTTACACACTCTAATTGGGGAGAGAGCATGCAAGCAAATATATACAGAGAAAGGATAAATAGGAAACAATTAACAGGTGCAAGATGCTAGAATAACGAAGAAGGGTTATGGGGAAAGTTTCCTGTAGAAGATGGGATTTTAGTTGAGACTTAAAAGAAGTCAGAAAGGTCAGAGCAGAGGAGAGAGAATATTCTAGATGTGGAGGATGGCCAGAAAGCATGACCAAAACCAAGGGAGGAAGTGTTTTGACATTCAGGAGGCCAATGTCCCTGGATCCAAGAATTTATATCAGAGAGTAAGATATAAGAAGACTGGAAAAGTAGAAGGGGGCTATGTTATAAAGGCCTTTGAATGAAAAACAGAGCATTTTATATTTGCTCCCAGAGGCAATTAATAACCACTGAAGTTTGTTGAGTAATGGGGTGACACTATTGAACTTTGTTTTAGGAAAATCATTTTAGTAGCTGAATAGAGAAGGGATTGGTATGGAGAAAGACTTAAGGAAGGTAGACCCACAAGGAGTCTGTTGAATATGAAAAATGGGAGTTAATTTTTTTGGTGGGGATAAGGAGTAGGATGTGAGAGTGCACCAGCAGCTGAGGAATCAGCAAAGCTCTGAGGGAAAAGGTGTTTTCTGAGCATCAACTTATCCTCTTCCTCCTCCCATTCCCCTCCCACTGGGGACCCACCTTGTCAAATGACTATAATGAAAGTAATTGTGCATCCTGTTCACAAAAGGACAGGTAGACCAGAAAGCTTTTTCCGTTCAGGGTCAGTTCCTTCTATGCACGTGATTTTTCAGAAATAATCTGGTGACAGATGGTGAAAAAATCAAGCAAAATTAAGTCATTAACCTTAGTGACCAGCCACAGAGGCAGAGCTGAGAGTCAGAGAGACACTTGGAGACTGGAGCATTTCCTTCATCCCCTTCTCTATTTTGGTCTAAAATGGAAGAAGACGTGAAAAGAAGAAAAAGGATTTTGCTTGGACCTTAATTTAGTTGAATTATAGGGACTTCCTCATGAAAGGCTCAAGGGTATAGAAAGGGCCCTGTATTCAGGGACTGACACTAATTAATTATGATCTTGGATAAGTCACATTAACTGATGATTTGGCATGAATTCAAGGCTTTTCTTTGTCTTGCTTATCTCCTTAAGAATGCGCTGAATTTTACCAGTGTCCTTGCAAAAATGAATGACCCAGAGCTAAACCCCAGGATTCCACACAAGGTTTGAACAGGGCAGATGATAGCAGAATTATTAATTTATTAGGCCAAGTAAGACATACGCTCTTTAAATACAGGACAATTTTGTTTTGGTTAGGCAGTAGGCCTACTGTATTAAGCTCCTACTGTATACCAGACATTGTGCTAAGCACTGAGTGTATAAAAAAGGCAAAAAAGATGGTCCCTGCCTTCAAGGACCTTACAATCTAATGGTAGAGACAGTATGCAAACAACCAGATACATATAAGATATGTCCAGTGGAAATGGAGCAATCTTAGAGGGAAAGAACCAAAGGGGGAGGACTGGGAAAAGCTTCTTGTAGAAAGTGGGATTTGAACTCAATCACAGGAATATTAGAGGAAGAGTATTAAAGGCCCAATGGGATGGTCAGTGCTAGGATGCAAGAGTAACAGAAAGTAGATAGATTACATCAAGTGGAGTGAAATGTAAAAATACTAGAGAAGTAGGATGGCCACAGGTTATAACGAACTTTGAATGCCAAAGAGAGCATTGTATTTTTTATTCTGAAGGTAATACACAACCACTGGCATTTGTTAAATAGACAGATGATAAGACACTCTTTCAGATGTCAAACAGGATGTTTGGCTCATAATAGGTGCTTAATAAATATTTATTAAATGTGGAAATAAATTGAATAAACTATGCTTCTCTTTTTTACTTTTGAAATATATGTAAAAACACACATAATTTTCCCAATTTATGTTAAAAACCATTTTTGAACATTTGAAAAAAATTTTGAGTTCCAAATTCTGTCCCTCTTTTCCTCCCATCCCCTCTCCCCCTTCCCTGAGCCAGCTAGCAAACATACAGATTATACAGGTGCAAACATATAAAACATCTCCACATTAGTCTTTTTATATAAGACTTGAATAAAAGAAAACAAATGAAAGAAAGTGAAAACCTCATGCTTCATCTGTATTTAAACAATACCAGTTCTTTCTCTGGAAGCCAATAGTCCCTTTCTTGCCTTCTGTCTATTAGTTAACTGATTCCAAATTTCCTAAGCTTTTCCATCCCTGCATCAGGATCATGGAGAGTGCACATCCCCTCCCCCCATCCCCTCTTCCTTTGACACCTTTGACACCTAAATAGCAGTGATAACCTCAAGAGGAGTTGGCTGGGACGGAAGGCTGAGGCAGGGCAGGGGAGAGGAGGATGACAGGAATGAGCAATAGCAACAATTAATGAGTCTGTAATTCATTACCAATGACCTCAGTCATCTGGGTTTATGACATAGCAGGACAGTGTTTTCAGAATTATTTCCCCAAATTGACTTGGTGTGAAGGTTGTAAATTCAATTCTTTTCAAAGGTGGTATTTCTTCACAGCAAGGGCTATGAAGATGTGTGTGTGAGAGAGACAGACAGACAGACAAAGAGAAAGAGGAGAGGGTCTAGTTTAGAGAGAAATTGAGAGTTTTAGAGATTGTGAGAGAATGAGAGAGAGAGAGAGAGAGAGAGAGAGAGAGAGAGAGAGAGAGAGAGAGAGACAGACAGACAGACAGACAGACAGACAGACAGACAGACATGAGAGATGTGAGAGATAGACACAGGGACATAGAGAGACAGATACTGACAGAGAAAGGAGAGAGAAAGAGAGACACACACAGAGAGAAAAATAGAGACAGACAGAAACAAAGAAAAGGCAAGAAAGGGAGCAAGAGAGATAGAAGAACTCAAAGAGGGAGACAGAGACACACACACACACACAGACAGAAAGTCAGAGAGAGTCAGAGACAGAGAAACAGAAAGACAGAGACAAAAAGAAAGAGAGACAGAGAGAGACAGAGAGAGACAGAGAGACAGAGAGAGAGAGAGAGAGAGAGAAGAGAGAGAGAGAGAGAGAGAGAGAGAAAGGGGGAGAGAGAGAGAGAAAGAGAGAGAAAGGGGGAGGGAGGGAGAGAATGAGGACTTAACTTTTGAATGAATCATCACAGCATCAGTATCCAAATTTAATCTCACCTGCCTCAGTGCAATGGTTCTGTCTGAAGGGGAAGCCCAGGAATTCCAAACATTTCCCTTGGTGATTCATCAGGCAAAGCATGAAATTATTTTGCCTTTGCAAGTCTAGGGTTTTTGACTCAGGGTTCTCCTTTGTGCCATAAATAACATGCTCCTCAGAACTGTTTTTATTTCATGTATGAGAATAAAAAATTATTGATGTATTTCATTAAAAAAAAGTCATCATTTCCCAATATCTGCCCTCCCCCCATAAGATAACTCTCCAATATCGGGGAAAAAATGTGAAATCCAAACCAATCTGCACAGAGACCATACTACCATCATGGCACTAGTTCTTTACAATTTGCCAGGGAATTAACATATATTATCTCATCTGATGCTGGGAGATTATTACTATTTCAATTATCATGATATAGATGAGGAAATTGAAGTTCATTTGACTTGTCCAGAGTCACACAGTTAGTAAGTTTCTGAGGTGGGAGTTGAACACAGATCTCTCTGGCTTCAGGTCTAGCTCAGTCTTCTATCTGCCGATTTTTCTGTGTCTCTGTCTCTCTCTTTGTCTGTTTCTGTTTCTGTCTCTCTTTCTCTTTTGCTTTCTCTCTGCCTGTTTCTATATCTTTCTTTTTGTCTCTCTGCCTCTCTCTCTTTCTCTCTCTCTGCCCGTCTCTGTCTTTCTCTTTGTCTCTCTGTCTTTTTTCTTCCTTATGATGAAGGAAGAGGTCCCATTGAGAGAGCCACAATGTCATCCTGGGCAGGGGATGGAACAGGGCATTGTGGGTGCACAGAAGATGCCCTTCTGCCCTAGATGGGTAATTAGCCACCTCCTTCTGTGCCCAACAAACCTGATGAATTTATGTGCTGTCATGCCAAAGGCTGATTACCAATCATTAACCTAATTGAGTGTATAAACATATAGATAGATGGCTTCTGTGTGCACAGCATCCAGACTGTCCAATTAATTGAGCCTGTCATTTAAGAGGGCTGCATGGATTTGACATACAAAGCAAACACAATGCTGGAGGAACATGATCCCGTTCAGGACCAAGGTAAACTTACCTCTTGAAGAACCAGTCTGTTTTCCTGTGTAGTTCCTGATATCCAGATAATAGTGGCTAAGTTACCATGTACCAGGCTCTCTGCTAAGTGATTTACAATTATTACCTATTTGAGCCTCACAAGAGCCTTGAGGGTAGCTGCTATTATGACTCATTTTATAGTTGAGGAAACTGAAGCAGACAGAGGTGAAGTGACATGAGGGTCATACAGCTAATGTGCCGGATTGAATTCAGGTGCTCCTGACTTTGGTCCTCACTCTCACTCTATTGTACCATGAGATGCCAGCTACCTATCCTTTTGCTGACCAACCTTAGCCAGGGTGAACTTAACATTTTCATCATGCAAGTCTCATGCCTAATGCAAGAACTTCTCTCCTTTATTCTTTCCTTGGTCTCTGCCTCAAGCTCCAGGCTCAAGGAGATGATCCTGTTTTTCTGTATAGCTCTAATTGAGGATATAATCATATATGAGCTAAAAGAACCTTTAAAGATCATTTAATCCAGCTGTTTCATTTTCTAGCTTTTTCTTTTTCTTTCTGTATCTTGAGTGACCTAGGAAGCGAACTCCAGGTTGGGATTCAAGAAATCTGGATTTTAATGCTAGACATTGATATTGTCTTGCTGTGACTATTTAAATGACTTCCTCTGGCTTTTAATTTTCTTCTCTGTAAAATGAAAATAATAGATGAATGATCTCCCTATAATTACTCCAACTTCTGACATTCTTGAGTCTTAGATCCCTCTCTGCTCTAATATTCTAGGTCCTGAAATCCCTCCCTGTCTTGCTATTCTGTGATTCTATAAATCCCATGCCCAGGTCAGGTATCGTCTTCCTTTGTACGACCTATTTCATGATCACGAGAACCTCCCACCTCATAACTTACACTCCAGAATCCAGGCCTGATCAAGAGAAATGGAAGATGATTAAATCAGGCTGTTGTTAGTGGGGTGCCAGCTGCCTCAGATCCTTCACCAGTGAAAGTGTATTGCTTCAGAAATAATTATCAAGTTCATTTCTTTTACAAGAGAAATGTGTTAGCTAAATGCTATTGACCTGAAGAGAGAAATAGTAAGAATCCTGGGGAATAAGAGACTTTTTATTCATTCTGCTGATAAGACAAACTAAGTTGGCTTTGGACATTTGAAATTTCCTTTTAAATTCCTTTGGAAGAAAGGGCATTTATTCAAGGAAAAAGTGGAATAGAATCTTCTTATTAAGTCAAAATTACAGCATAAGTCAGGTCAATATTAAGTGTTTAAATTCCAATAGACTTGGGATGAAAGGCCCATCCACATCCAGAGAGAGAACTATGGAGACTGAATGTGGATCAAAGCATTGGATTTTCGCCTTTTTGTTATTGTTTGCTTGTTTTTTTTTCCTTTCTAGTGTTTTTTCCCTTTTGATCTGATTATTCTTGCATAGCATGATGAATATGGAAATATGTTTAGAAGAATTGTACATGTTTAACCTGCATTAGATTGCTTGCTGTCTTGGAGGCAGGGAAGGGGAGAAGGAGAAAAATTTGGAACAAAAGATTTTGCAAAGATGAATGTTGAAAATTATCTTTGCATATATTTGGAAAAATTAAATATTATTAAAATAAAAATTAAAAATAAGATAAAAACAAAAAATCAAGTGATTAATATGTGAAAAAAGACAAAATACAATTCCCACCCTCAGGGAGCTCACATTCTATTGAGGGAAATGTATATATGAGGTAACATGATACAAGACAGGGGAGGGAGAAAAGGGTATTAGATTTTTTGAGTTGGCAGTTTTTGTTGTTCAGTCATTTTTTCATTGTGTCTGACTTTTTGTTACCTCAATTGGGATTTTTTTTTTGGCTGAGGAAACTGGGTTTAAGTGATTTGCCCAGGGTCACACAGCCAGGAAGTGTTAAGTATCTGAGAGAAGATTTGAACCCAGGTCCTCTTGACTTCAGGGCTGGTGCTTATTCAGTACACCAACTAGTTGCCTCTCCCAATTGGGATTTTCTTGACAAAGATACTAGATGGGTTTACATTTCCTTCTCTAGCTCATTTTATAGATGAGGAAACTGAGGCAAACAATGTGAAGTGACTTCCCCAAGATCACACAGCTAGTAAGAGTTTCAGGGCAGATTTGGACTCAGGAAGATGAGTATTCCTGATTCTCTCTGCATTGTAGCATCTGTAGTGGCCTTGGAGTCAGAGGAGCCAGGTTCAGATCCTAATTCTCTCACTCCTTGTGGGGGTCAACCTTTTATCCTCTGTGAACTTGCAGTTCCTCAAATATAAAATGAGACAGATGGCTTCAAAGAGTCCTTCTAACCCAAAATCTGTGATCCCATTCTCAGTAATGTGTTGATACCTGATCGTGGCCACTATGAATCTCTCCATTGCTGCCTCAGTTTCCATTCTTAGGAGTTTATGAGGCTGCATGACTAACAGACATATCAACTGGGGTTGAAAAGATGGGCCTTTACTTTATTACCCTGACCCTTTATTTTCTCTTCTCAGACTCTGGAGTTTGACTAAAGGGGTACTGAGGTTCCCTCCATATCTGGATCTCAGAGCCCATATTTCTCTAGACTCCTCTGGTTTCATTTAATAGATATTAAGTGGCCCAAAGGCAGGAACACTCAGATAATGATCTTAAACCTAGGTTTTAAATATCAACACTGGCTGCCTATGATGAAGCTAATGAGGTGGCCCCAGGACAATCCATGTCTTAATCGTATCTTCTGGTTTTATATATATATTTTTTAAAATACTAAAAGAAGCAGACTTCTAGGTTGGTTTATAACTTAACTTGAATGAAAGAACCAGCTGGTGAGTAAAAAGATTGGGTTGGGATTAAAGCATATGAGAAGATTTCCATTTCAAACATTATATGACTTAGGGCTGGGGAGGGAATTTTCTGCTCTTCACGAGGCAGGTAAGCATCTGTTGGCTGGGTGTTGGCGGGGTTCATGGGATCTGCAGGAGACATGGGGGCGGGATTAGAGAGATCAAAGGTAAATCAGTCATAGTCCTGCCCACAGCAGACATCCTCTGCCCTTAGGCCTGTAAGCCTCTTCTTACATCCTTACATCCCATTTCCCTGGCCAATAGTTACATAAAAGCATATAAAGACTAGATACAACTTGACTACAAGACAGTTAGGGAAGGAGGGAGACCATTAGCAGTTGGGTGTAGGGAGAGCAGAAAGGCTTTAATGGAAAAGGTGGTACTTAAATTAAGTTTTAAAGCCAGAAGTCATAATAGGCAAAAGTGAGGGAAGAAGTACATCCTAGGCAGAGGGCTCAGCCAATGCAGATTCATGGTCATGGAAAATGGAATATCGTATGTGAGAATAAGCAAATAGGCCGGTATGGCTGTACTGGAGTGTGTAATAAAAGGGGGATGTGTGCAAAGACTGGAAAGGTAGAAAGAGTCCAGGTTGTGAAGAACTTTAAATGACAGACAAGTTTATATTTTAACTTAGAGGTAATAGGGAGCCTCTGCAATATATTGAGTATGAGGGATGATTTGATCATATCTATATTTTAGAAAAATCACTTTGGCAGTCATGTTGAAGATAGATTGGACACAGAGGTGGAAGGGATCTTAAAGATAACATTAGTTCAACCCCTTCCTTTTACATATGAGGAACTATGGCAGCCACTGTAACAGATAAGAACACTAGGCTCGGAGTCAGAAAGACCCTGCCTCATTTGACATAATTGCCTCAGTGTGACCAAAATCAACAAAACTCCAGTTTTTTCCCATACTAATTCTATATATTCTTGGTTTGCTAAGCTAAGGCAGAATTATTAAATTCTATGGTGACAGGGCTTCTGAAGGAAAATCTGAGGCAGTTCTAACGAGCTCAGATCAAACCAGATCCCAGTTGGGTGATCAGACGCATGTTGTTAAGGGATGACTATGTACTTCAGGCAGACAGCTGCCAAGGGAGAGAAGCCGAGCTCCGCCAAGGCTTTCCGACAGATGTTAGAAACCCCAGAAATGCTTTCTCTGGAAAGCTAGGCAGCAAACAAAGACCTGAATTACAAGGATGTTTCAAAGACAAAAAGAGGACCAAGACATTGTAGAGAGAATAGGTGTGAAGGGGAAGCCACAAGGAGATCCAGGTTCATTAAATCTTACTGGGCGAGGAAATACAGCATCTGAGGCTGCACGTTCCATGCTTTAAATAATAAAAATGTGCTACAAAAATATCAACAAAAGCCAAATGCCACCTTAGACAATTGCTTAACTTACCTGGGTCTGTTTCCTTATTTATGGAGCAAGGGGGTTGGAACTGCTAACCTCACAGCTTCTGTTACATGGAGCCCTCAGTGGCAGAAGCTGCTAATTATCCGATTGCAAATCCAGGATTCTTTCCATTGCATATCTCTCTGGGCCCAGGTCTGTCTTCTGAGACCAAGCAGAATGCTTCCAAATCTCCATTCATGTGATAAGCCTGTAGAGAATTCAGTTAATTAATGGGCATTTATTAAGCATCAATTCTTTGCCAGGCACTAAAATTACAGAGGAGGTCACTAGGTGGCACTGCAGGGGATACAGCTCCAGGTCCGGAATTGGGAAGACAGCTTCTTGGTTCAAATCCAGCCTCAGGTGCTTCCCAGCTATGTGACTCTAGACAAGTCACTTAATCCTGTTTACCTCAGTTTCCTCATCTGTAAAATGAGCTGGAGAAGGAAATGCCTAATCACTTTAGTTTCCTTGCCAAGAAAATGCTAAATATGGTTATGGTGAGTCAGATGGGATTAAAATGACTAAACAACTACAACAAATACAAAGAATGGAACAATCCTCTCTCTCTCTCTCTTCTCTCTCTCTCTCTCTCTCTCTCTCTCTCTCTCTCTCTCTCTCTCTCTGTCTCTCTCTAATTCACTAAGGAGTAACATCTCTCTTGGATTCTAGATCAAAGTTCAAACTTCTTCTGTACTGGGAAATTCACAAAATAAATAGGTAACTGTTCCTTTTTTAAAGCTGGATTCCTTGGTTAAGGCACTTAGCAAATCCAAGTGTTGACTGAGTCCAGTTCTCTCGTGTGAGACTGAAATTCAAATACACTTGTACAACTGCTGCCACTGTGACATTTACTCCTCCTAAGGGTTTCATGAAAGCAAAGTGCTCCAGTCACTTTATCACTATGCTAATTGTTCTCCTCTGGCCTCTCATAGCAAATAGTATAACATAGTTAAAGATGCTTTAATGCTATTTTTTCAAGATAGAAAACTCTGAGTCTCCAATACCAGAACTTTTTAAAAATCTCACTTGTTCCAAGATGTAGCCTCAAACCTCCCCCTACTACCCCCCTCCCCATACATACTGAATGGGATAGTGACAAGGGATCCAAGTTAATTTGGGGTAAGAGTGCCACTGTAGGGGTGACTAACTTCAGAACTGGGATTAGGTTTGTATTTGGAAGTCTCATCATTGTCATCAGAACTCTTAAAGTCCAGAATTTAAGGACCAATCAGAGAGGGAACAGCAAGCATTTATTATGTTTCTTCTGTGTGCCAGGCACTGTACTAAGTGCAAAATAGCAAAGGACAATGGTAATGATAAATTTGAGTCATTTTCACAAATTGTCTCATGCTAGAGAGGATAGTAAATTGACCTTTGATTCAGGAGGACTTAGATTTAACTCATACCATTGACATGCAAGTGCTATCTCCTCCTCTAGTCTCCTAAGGTTGACCTTTCTCTTCAGATTTCATATGATGCCTTGTTCTATTTCTCTCTACAACACTTATCATGTACCTAATTATTATGTAATTTTGTAGAAGATAGCTTTGTGCATTTATCCTTCCCCCACGGCCAAACCTTTGCCAAGGCTCTCCTTGATACCTAGAATTCTCTTACCTCTCAGAATCCCTAAGTCCACTTAGGACTGAGTTCTGGGGCTATCTCCTTTAAGATGCTTTTTAAAATGTCAATTATTAGCCCTCCCTGAAAGATTACTCTGTTTAATTTGAGTGCATTTTGTATTGATCTAATTGTGTACCTGTTTATTTCACCCCCAAGTAGATTGTAAGCTTCTTGAGGGCAGGGATTCTTTTATGTTGTCTTTTTATCCACCCCCTAGCACACAGTAGGTACTTAACAACTAAGGTTCATTGAACTGAATTAAATTACATCCAATCCCCTATTTGATTTCAGGTTCCATGAGGAGCCATCCCACCTTTCCTAAATTCTGTATCTCCCTTAGTAGACAGCACAAGGTTTTGTATTCAAAAGGTGCTCAATAAGTGTCTTGTGTATTACATCAATAGAGGTAAGTTATATTCCATATCCAGGGTATAAGAAGACTGAGCAATGTGTAAAGTATATTAGAGAAGGCAGTATGGTAAGGGGTGCTAAGGTAGTGGTCTTGGAGTCAGGAAGTAGTTACCACTACACTGGGCTTCAACTTTCTTTTGTAAAAAGTGAGGGATTTGAAATCAGTGACCTAATATATCTTCTGTCTCTAAATCTATGATCCTGTGGACATTTTTAGAAAGACATTTCTCTCATTTGATTTTTTAAGCTTTCATTTTGGGGGAAGAGCTAAACTTGAGTTTTCTGGAAAATTCCCTGATTTTTTTGGGTCATCAAAATGCCATTGTGCTTGTGTTGAGTTCATTGTATCAGTCAACACCCACACAAAGTAAAGATTTTTCCTTAAGAGGGTGTCTTGCAAACTGGAAATTGAGTGAATGCCCATCAGTTGGAGAATGGATGAATAAATTATGGTATATGAATGTTATGGATTATGTATATATTATATATATTCACTTTCTATAAGAAATGAGCAGCAGAGAGAGATCTGGAGAGACTTACATGAACTGATGTTGAGTGAAGTGAGTAGAACCAGGAGATTGTTGTACATGGCAACAAGAAGATTTTATGATGATCAATTCTGATGGATGTGGCTCTTTTCAACAGTGAGGTGATTCAGATAAGTTCCAATGTTCTCATGATGGAGAGAGCCCCAGAGAGAGAACTTGAATATGAATCACAACATAGTATTTTCACTTTTGTTGTTTGCTTGCATTTTGTGTTTTTTCTCATTTTTTCCCTTTTTGATCTGATTTTTCTTATGCAGCATGATAATGGTGGAAATATGTATGGAAGAATAGCACATGTTTAATATATATTGAATTGCTTGCCATCTAGGGGAGGGAGTGAAGGGAAAGAACACAAGATTTTGCAAGGGTGAATGTTGAAAACTATCTATGCATGTGTTTTGAAAAGGGAAAAAAAAAACCCTTAAAAATTACAAGAATTAAAAAAAAAGAGGATGCCTTGTCTCCCTTCCTCCCCCTTGAGGAAGTCTCCAGTCTGGCTCAGTTGGGAGAATGACTCCTCCATTTCCCTCCTGGTTTCCTCAGCCTAAGCTTTTGTCTGGTATACGTGGGGAGGAGGAGAAGAGAGGGAAGCAGAGGGATCCCAGAGTTCTTGGTATTCAAAGCACCGGGGCGAGAGGAAAATGTAGTATCTGTGCCCTAGTTCTGAAAATAAGCATTCTTGGGCAGCAGGAACTGTCCAGGTCTTTGCAATCTCTGGACCTGACACAAAGAAGGAAGGAGATCTCTCAAGCCTGAAGCTGGCAGGAGCATGGGGCAGGGGGTGGCTGGATGAGACCAAGAGAAGGGGCGGAAGCCTGCTGTCGGCTCTCCCGAGGGCTCGCTAGATCTCCCCGTCTTAAATGATTTTGTCAGATCTGGGTCACAGCCCATCCTAAAGGCCCATGGGCCTGTGATTCAAAGATTGCCTCAAGCGGCCGCATGTCTCTTCTGACAGGCAGAAGAAAGGAAAAAAAAACTCGGTTTCTGAATTTGTCCTATTTTCAACATTTGATGTTACACTGATTTCAGGGGTGGGGATGGGTTCCGGGAATGGCTGGGAGAAGGACTGGGCATGTTGGCAGTGAGAGAGACTCTCCTTCAATTTTTATTTTATATTGTTAAATATGGATTGTTATTACTTCCACATCCATTACTAATTCCTTAATTGGAAATACCCATCAGTAGATGTCTGTTTGGAGTCTGACTGGGATGGGGAGGGGGAAGTTCAATATCTCAAAAAACCCCATCATCTCTATAAGTATCAATGTGTTAATCTGTAAAATGGGACCATTTTGTATTTGTTCCCCAGCCCTTAGCTCAGTGTTTGGTATATAATAGACACTTAAAAAATTCTTGCTGATTGATTGATTATGTTTTCCCCGGCTACCTTACGGGAATATTCATTCATTCCTTCATTCAGCAAACACTTATAAAATATCTACCATATACTACATGCTAGAGATACAAAGACATAAGTCACTTATTTTTGGTGGAATGGGAGACAGCATATAATAGATAAGTAATTGCCAAATATGTACACACTTAAGGGGTAAAGTCAGATTAAAATCATTGGGAATGCAATCAGAATAGACCTTGTGAAGGAAATGGGATATGAAAGGCAACTAGGTGGCACAATGAATAGGGGTCAGTAAACCTTGAGTTCAAATCTGTATCATATGCTTGACATTTACTAGCTGTATGACTCTGGGCAAGTTACTTAACCCTGATTGCCTCACAAAACAAACAAACAAGCAAAAAAGGAAATGACATGTGAGCTGATGCTTAAAGGAAGCTAGTGATCCTAAGAAGCAGAGGTGAGGCATTCTGTGCCTGGGTATAGGGCACAGGTATAGTGCTCTGCAAAGGTATAAAGGTGGAAGATACAATTTCATGTACAGGTAATAAGTAAATAAGCTAGTTTGGTTGTGGTATAAAATGTGTGAAAGAGAATAAGGTATAATAAACCTGAAAAGATAAATTGGTACCATGTTGTCAAAGGCTCTAAATGATCAATATAGGAAGATAGGATAGGGACAACTAGGTGGCACTGTGGGTAGAAAAAAGGGCACTAGCCTTGGAGTTAGGAGGATCTGAGGTCAAAGAAATCTCAGATACTTTTTAACTGTGTAACTATGGGCAAGTCACTTAACCTTGATCATCCCCCAAACAAAAACAACTACAAAAAGAAGTATAAAAGGAGAAGAAAAAAGATACAGAATCCTGGTGGACTTCCATGGTTATTGGAAATGCCATGAATGAAGAACCAGCAAACAGACTGAATATACTGTTATACCACAGTTCTCTTTAACTGTCCTGACTCAGTTTCCCTGCACTAGTTTCTCTTGTCTCAGTTTCTTTAACTGTTCTGTGTCAATCCCCTAAGCTGTAAATCTCCCTCTGGTCCATTAAGACTAAGGACCAATTATTCTAAGGTTATAAATTGTTAGCCCAAGCAAGATAAACAAGAGAGTAGACCTCCTGACTCTTTTCTGTCCTCAAGAATTTACAATATCCCTCTAAAATATTCCAAGATATCTCTGTGTATTCAGACATCCTGTCTCTGGGTTTTTTAAGGATTTATGGCCTCCCCCATCCTGACAGCTTCTTACCTCTTCCTTTGTTTAGAGAAAAGGTATTTAAGAAGTTGGGATTCTTCCATTCATTGCTGGAGGATGGCGGCTGGATGCTGGACGCTGGATTCTTTGAGATGACAGTATCCTCCAGCCCTGGGACCAACATGGATTCCTTGGTCCCAGTATATCTTTATCTCTGTCTGACTGGATAATTTGAGACAAGAGTCCTGTCCAGTCAATCTTACTCTCCCATTAATAAAATATTAAAAACTTTCTAATTTCTCTCCTGCCTCAGTTTCTCCGGCATTACAATACAAGGAAAAAAAATTCAACATGTAGTATCAAAGATCACAGAGAGATTAAGAAGGGTCAGGTTTACTTGCTGTCTTGGAGGTGGGGGAGGAGAGGGAGAAAAATTTGGAAGACAAGGTTTTATAAAGATGAATGTTGAAAACTCTTTGCATGTATATGGAAAAATAAAATACTATTAAAAAAAGAAAGGTGAGGTCTGAGGAAATACTATTAGATTTGGTAATTAAGAGATCATTGGTAATTTTGGTGAGAGCATTCTCAGTTGAATGGTAAGGTTGGAAGCCAGGCTGTACAGATTTAAGAGGAAAGCAAGAAAGAATACTTATTTATTTTTGGGGGTTTTTTCATGCATCCAAAAACAATAGGAAAGATCACTTATTTATTTTTTTTGGAGGCAATTGGAGTTAAGTGCCTTCTCCAAGGTCTCACAGCTAATAAGTATCTGAATTTGAACTCAGGTCCTCCTGACTTCAGGATTGGTGTTCTACCCATTGCACCACCTTGCTGAAGGACACTTATTATTGTACATAGTTTTATCATAGAGGTTAGTCACAGAAAGGAGAATAATATGGGACGATAAATGAATATGGAAGGATGCATCAAGTGAGGGTCTTTTGAGGATGGAGGAGTCATGGATATGTTTGTGGGCAGTAGTGGGGCAACTAGCAGACAGGGAGAAATCAAAGATAAGAAGGAGGATTGGTAGTAAGACAATTTGCTATAACAGCCAAAAGCTCATTATGGTAGAGACATAAAACTGGAGCTCAGCAAAGTATAGTGGAAAGATGTGGATTCAAATCTTGGCTCTTAATCTTTCCATTTGTAGAATCTGAGGCAAAATGTCAAATTTCTGTGGGCCTCAGTTTCCTCATCTGTACAATGAGGATTTGGACAAAGTGACCTCCAAGAGTCATTATAGATCCATATCTATTACCCCACAATCTCATTTTAAAAGTATCTAGACTTGCAAGTTGCCAGCATAGGGATAACGTTAAACAGAAAAGGCACAATTTTATTTTAACATAGTTTACCAGTGGCTGAAATTATGACCTCAATTAAGGTCCTTTTCTGATCCCTTCTTGTAGCATGTGTTCTCAAAGCTACTCCAATCTCAAAAAGTGTCAAATAGAGGCATGTGAACAGATTTGATGCTGCCCCCAAATCAGCCTTTCTAGGTTCAGAAAAACTGACTGTTAGGTTAACTCCAGGGTCATGTATTTTGAGCCATGGCAACTTTCAAAGGCTGCCTGCAAACTTTCTATAGGACTGTGATTTGTACAAGTAGAGAAAACAAATTAATGAAAGCAAGCATACAAGTACTGATTAAAAAAAAACCCAAATAGGGTAAATGTGATTGTGTGTATGCATTGGGCTTAGGGCCAGGGTAAATTAATTTTAGAACGCTGAGGCTCATTTGAGTGTATTTTGGTAAGATAATGGGTAGCTTGTTCCCCCAGAAAATCCAGTCCCAGATCCTGTAGAAGCACTGGCCCCCTGAAAAGAGATGAAACATGGACCCTAGGAAAGGGATGGAAATGTAGGGATACCAAGGACAGTTATATGCATCATAGAGTCAGCACAAGACCTCCAGATGCAGGGATAGCAGCCTAGAGTATCACCATAGGGAACTAATTGTCCATGTCTCCCAATCCGCCACCATGTTGTGTCCTCGAGGCAAAACTCTCATTGCCCATTCTAGTTAGGACCTCACTGGATGTACATAGTTTTTAGTCCCTGTGAATACTCTCTCCCATTTCAGGCGGCTGGTGGATCGATTGGAGAACATGCGTAAGAACGTGGCTGGAGATGGGGTAAACCGCTGCATCCTGTGTGGGGAACAGCTGGGAATTCTGGGCTCCTCCTGTGTAGTGTGTGAAGACTGCAAGAAGGTAACTCCTTCCTCTTCCTTCTCTGCTGAGCTCCTGGGTCTGGTTGACCCAAGGAAAAGCAATAGGGCTCTTCAGGACAGAGTCCTGTGATGATTCCACTGTCCATTCTGTCCATCTTTCATAGGTCTTTCATAGGAGCATGAGATTGTCTTGGCCACAGACAGCTATTCTAAGCCTACATTTTATAGATAATCTGACTACAACTCAGAGAGTTTAAATAATTTATCCCAGATCACACAAGTAATAAATGGAGCTAGGATTCAATTCCAGAGCCTCCGCCTCAAATAGAAGTGCTCTTCCCACCAGCTCTTTGCTTCCATCAGGACTTAAATGGCACAGAGATGACACATGCATTCCTTTTTCCTTTCTCCTCCTCCCCATCCCATCTCCACCAGGCCCATTCTCCAATCCCTGACTTTTACAAACCTAACCCAGGTTCTGTCTGGCTTTGCCCCCAGAATGTCTGCACTAAGTGTGGAGTGGAGACCTCCAACAATCGCCCACATTCCATCTGGCTTTGCAAGATTTGCAGTGAGCAGAGAGAGGTGAGTGATTTGCTTCGACTCCAGCCTTGGGGCGCCCAACCTGCTCTGATCCACTTCCCTAATTCCCGAGGAAGGGGAAAGGAGAGAAAAAATATAAAGTTCACTTCCATTCTCTAGGTTTTCATATCAAAACCCCAATTCCCCTGAGTCCCGGTGACCTGAGGTATTGGAATCAATAAGAAGATGTATCCGAGGCTGGATATCAGTCAGCCTCCACATATGAGTTTAGCTGTTCACACAGCATTCCCACATCTGGAGTTACTCTTTAATCTTGGGCATCACATTTTGCCTGTTGCTTTCTCCCTCAGAATGAGTTCCTTTAGGAAAGGGCTTGTTTTTCCTCCCCCCCCCCCCATTGCTTAGCTCAGGGCCTGGAACACAGCAGGTGCTAAATAAATGCTTGTTGTTGTTGGTCTGACATTTTAGTAAAGACATTGAAAAACAGAGTGTTCAGGAAAAGAGAATATTCTCAATGAGAATAGAGACCCTGATTCTGTGTCACAGGAGAAGTAAAGGAAGGAACTTAAAATATTTAGCCTGGAAAAGAGAATTCTCAGGGGGTGATAAGATAGTTTTATTTGAGTCTTAAGAAAGAGTGATTAGCCTTGATCTACTTGGCCCCATGGCAGGACTAGGAGCCATGAGAGATCTGAAAGAATGACTATATAGGTTGAAGCAGGAGTGGGGAAGGAAATTTGTTCATGTGTGGGTTGGACCACATGGCCTCTAAGGTCCAACCTTCCATTTCCAAAATCCTGCAATTTTGTAAGATAGCTAAAGGGTGATTAGGAGGGTTTACTGAAGAAGCAGCTGACCTCCTTTTCCTTCTTTGTCTTTTATCTTTCCTTCTTTCCCTCTTCTTTCTCCCTACAATCCCTCCTAGTCTTCCTATATTCCTCTTTCTTTCCTTCTCCTTCCTCCCTCCCTTCCTCCCTCCCTTCCCTCCCTTCCCCTCTCCCTCCTTCCCTTCCCTCCCTCTTTCCTTCCCTTCCCTTCCCTCCCTCCCTCCTCCTTCCTTCCTTCCTTCTTTTTTTCCTTTCTTCCTTCCTTCCTTTCTTTCTCTCTCTCCCTCTCATCCTCTCTTTCTCCCTCTCTCCCACCTTTCCTCCCTTCCTCCCTCCCTTCCTTCCTTCCTTGCTTCCTTCCTTCCTCTTCTTGTCTTTCTATCTCCTCTAGCCTCGTATAATGTTTTCTCTTCAGTTATTGCTCTGTCTCTGTGTGTGTGTCTCTGTCTGTCTGTCTCCCCCCTTCCTTTCTCCTCTTCTCTTCCCTCCCTTACCCCTTCCCCTTCTTCTTTTCTTCTCCCTTCTTTCTCTCTTTCCCACTTTCTCATGTTATCTCTTGGCTGTTTCTTTATTTCTCTGTCCTGCTTTCCTCTCTTTTGCTGTCTACCAGTCTTTCTTCCTCTTCTTCCTTTCTAAGTTCTGAAATATAGATTTTTATTTAGCTGTTTCAAAATAATTCAATCAATCAACAAAAAATTATTAAGTACCCATATTTGTAAGATACTGTCAGCAGGAGAGAGTAGGAGAAATGGAGGGAGAACAAGGGAGAGTAGGAGAGAACAGGGGAAAGGGGGAAGAAGCAAACACTAGAGTGCCTTTTTCTTCTTTTCACTGTAGCTGACCTTCCTGCTCCTCCCTGTCCCTATGTGCTAGGACACTGACAAATGTGCCTCAGTGAACACAAAAGTAATTCCCTCCATGATTAACTAGTGGTTTTCAGTCTCCATTTGAAGACTTCTTCCTTCTTGGAGAACTTCCAATCATAGCTGACATATACGTTGTTGTCTTTTATTCTCAAAGAGAACCAAAATCAAGTTACTATGTTGGGATCAAGGCACAATGTGCCTGATAGTGGCTAACCATACCGATGTGGGCTCAGAAGGCTCCACCAAAGGCCAGGCACACAATCACTTGTCAAATAAGCTATAGAGAAAAATCCTTTTATGCAGGAGGAACCAGTTGGCTACTGAAGTCCCTTCTACTTCTCAAATTCTGTGATTCTCTGGCCTCCATCCCTCTCCCCTGATGGGTGACAAAGCCACAAACGACCCAGAGTCAGAAAATGATCTGATTCCCCTATAGCTTGATCCTCTTGGAGGGCTAGGGGCTTTGGTGGGAGACATCATGGGGCCCAGAAGAGGAGAGAGGGAGCCAAATCCTACATGCTGGCTCAGAAAGACTTCTACTTTAAAGGAATCACAGAATTAGGGACAGTTAGATGGTACAATAGATAGAGCACTGGCCCTGAAGTCAAGGTAATGTGATTTCAGATATGACCTTAGGCACTTAACACTGCTTAGCTGTGGGGCTGGGCAAATCACTTAACCCCAATGGCCTGACCAAAAATAATATTTTATATATATATACATATATGTATATGTATATATATGTATATATGTGTACATATATAATATATAATATCATCTCTCTCTCGCATATATATATGTCACAAATTTGAGAGTTGTAAGCTGACCTCAGCAGCCATTTAGTCTAACCTAGATATGAAAGGAGCCCCCTGGCATAAAATACCTGACATTGAATTCACATATATATAATTTTAAACTTAAATACAAAATGAGAAAAAAATCCCAACACAGCAGACCATGGGAAAGGATTCAAAATAAAACAATAAATTCCCATTTCCAGAAAACCTATATAATAAATCCTACATATTGTTTTTAAAGCTGTCTAGCTTTTCCTTGCTTACTTGTTAGGTTTTTTTTTTTTTAATATGGGGACAGCTTTCACTGTTAAGAACTTTTCTGTGATATTAAGCATAAATACAACTTTTACCCACTGCTCCTGATTCTTCCTTTTGGGATCATAAAGAGCAAAACCAATTTTTCTCCATTCGCCAGCCCTTCAGATAGTGGAGATAGCTCTCATGTCTTTTCTTCTCCACTTTCTTCAGTCAATCCTCACCTGACATGGAATCAAGGCTCCTTGACGTCCTGACTGCCCCACTCTAGACACATTTGCCAGTTTGTCAATGTCCTTATTAAGCCATGGCTTACAGACTTGAACAAAGAAATCCAGATAAGATCTGATGAGGGAATAACATAATGGAATAATCGCATCCCTGGAAACTCTGTCTCTCTTAATGTAACCCAAGTTTCCTTAGCTTTTTTGACTGCCACATTATACTATTGATCCATATGGAGCTTGTAGTCCACTAAGATCCTCATATATTTTTCCCCACCACCACTGCTGTCTAACCACGCTTCTGCTATCTTGTTTTTATGGAGTTGATTTATACATTTGTGCTTGTCCAATTTTGTGATATCTCTCCCATCTTACAGTTTTAAAAATATCATTGGCAGTGGCTCAGGAACTATGTTTGCTAGTTCTTTCAGGACCCAAGGATATAGTAATAATAAAATAGTCAAATTTTAGAGATATTGCAGTTTCAGTTCCAGACCACTGCAATAAAATGACTATTGCAATATAGTGAATCACATGAAGTTTTTGGTTTCCCAGTGCATATAAAAGTTATGTTTATTTGGATGGAAAATGCTATCTACAACCAGAAAGAGAACTATGGAGACTGAATACGGATCAAGCATACTATTTTCACTTTTTTTTCCTTTCTGTTTTTTTCCTCATAGTTTTTTTTCCCTTTTATTCTGATTTTTCTTTCCTAACATGTCTCACATGAAAATATATACATATACATACATACATACATACATATATAAAGAATATCCATGAATAACTTTAAAACATTAAATTAAATTTTTAAAAGAACAAAAAAAGTTATGTTTATATTATACTGGAGTCTATTAAATGTGCAATAGTATTATGTCTAAAAATGTATATACCTTAATTTTAAAAATACTCTATTGCTAAAAAAAATTAAATATCATCTGAGCCTTCAGTGACTTGTAATCTTTTTGCTGCTGGAAGGTCTTGCCTTTTTGATGACTGCTGACTGAACAGGGTGTTGGTAGCTGAAGGTTGTGTTGAAGGTTGTGGCAATTTCTTAAAATAAGACAACATGAAGTTTGGCCCATTGATTGACTCTTTCTTAAACTTGAACACTCAGAAACTATTGTAAGGTAATTAATTGGTCTCATTTCAATGTTGTTATGTCTCAATGAATAAAGAGGCCTGAGTGAGGGAGAGACAAAAATAACAGGTTGGTGGAGCACTCAGAACACATAGCACATTTATTGATTAAGTTTGCCCATATTATATGAGCACAGTTTAGGGAGCCCCAAAACAATTACCATTGATTAATATCAAAGGTCGCTGATCACAGATCACCAAAACAGATATAATAATCATGAAAAAGTTTAAAATATTGCTAGAATTACCAAAATGTGACACAGAGACATGATGTGAGCACACGCTGCTGGGAAACCGGCGTGAGAGAACGCAGGATTTCTACAATCCTTCAAATTGTAAAACATGTAATATTTGTGTAGTACAACAAAACGAGAATATATCTGTAATAGCTAATGTTTATATGCCAGACATTGTATTATGTGCCCTACGATTAGTATTTCATTTAATTCTCACAACAGCTGTGCTGTTATTAATTCCATCCTCTTTTTACAGGTGAAGAAACTGAGGCAGGCAGAGGGGTTTTTTGGTGGTCTTTTTTTTAAGTTATAAGCCCAGAGTCATCCAGCTAGTAACTGTCTGAGGCTAGATTTGAACTCAGATCTTCCTGATTCCAGGACTAGTACTCTATTCACTGAACCACCTAATATAGTATATCTGGGTCATAGTATAATATAGTATGTCTCCCTCTGTCTTTCTCACTGTGTGTGTCTTTCTCTTCCTCTCTTCTCCTAATATAGTATATCTGGGTCAGTACATTTAGGCAGCTAAAAATTCTCTTAGTTTCTCTACATCAATTCCCTTTTAGCCATTTTTGTTATATCACTTCCAGTACAAAGGTTATCTTTTTTGGTAAAAAGCTAAGAAAGTTTCATTTTATTGTCTTTACCTTCCCATTCTAGCCTCAGCTCAATCTCAGTTTTAGCATTTCTGATGCCATTTTTACATAATCATGTGCCATTTATCTCCTGGTACCTGATCTTCTTTCTATCTTATATAGATTTTTTTTTAAATCTAAGCTGAGGGGCAGCTAGGTGGAGCAGGTATTATGTTTCCCCCTTCCTCAAAGGAAATGTTTTCCTTTATCTTCAGAATTCCATTTTTGAGCAACTCATATTTCTCTTGGGATAACTTGCCCTGTAGATAGAATTTTATTCTATAAGATCCTACTTTTCATTTTTCTAAACTCTTTGAAATCTGCTTTTTTTTTTATAAAATAGGATGCACATCAGACTATATCTAGATTTCTTTTGCTCTTTGCAAACTCAAGGAGGGAGTGATTACTTCCCCTTTCCTTACTCTAGGGTTCCCATAATTATCATTCAACAATACATTCCTCCCTCCTGAAGAAAATCATCTCCCAGTCAAATTAAATCAAGAAGTCCAGAATAAAGTTTCCTTCACTTTTTGAAGAATGAAATTATCAGTAAGTCGAGTCCTTAAATTATTAAACTGTTCTGTTCTGTTTTGGGGAGGGAGGAAGGAAAGAGGAGAGAGAGAAGAGAGAAAGAGAAAGACACACACAGTGAGAAAGACAGAGGGAGACAGAGATGGACAGAGACAGAGACAGACAAAGACAGAGAGACACAGGGAAAGAAGAGACAGAGGCAGAGAGAGAGGGAGGGGGGAGAGACTGCAACAGAGACAGATAGACCAAGAAACAGAGAGACAGAAGTAGAGAAAGAGAGGGGGGGGGAAAGAGGGAAGGAAGGAAGAAGAGAGAGAGAGAGAGAGAGAGAGAGAGAGAGAGAGAGAGAGAGAGAGAGAGAGAGAGAGAGAAGAAAAAAGAAAGACAGACAAACACAGAGAGAGACAGAGAGATAGAGACAGAGATATACACAGAGACAGAAATACCCAGAGAGACAGAGACAGATACAGGAGACAGACACAAACAGACACAGAGAAGACAGTCAGAGACAGAGAAAGACAGAGACAGAGAAAAAGAGAGCAGAGACAGAGAAAGAGAGAGAGAGAGAATCAGAGCTACACATACACACAGAACACTCCAAGTTATGTCTAGATAATTAAAGTGTGATAGTTCAGCAAAAAAAAAAATGTACACTCCAGCTCTCCTATTTTGTTGTTGTTCTGTAATGTCCAACTCTGTGACTCCATTTAGAGTTTTCTTGGCAAAGATGCTGGAGTGGTTGGTCATTTTTTCCCAGTTCATTTTATGGATGAGGCAGACAGGGTGAAATGACTTGCCCAGAGTCACACAGCTAATCAGTGTCTGAGGTTGTATTTGAACTGTCTTCTTGACTCCAGACCAGGCATTCTATCTACTGGGCCACCTAGCAGCCATAGCTACTGCAATTAAAGATCTACATGAGCATCATACTGAGTAGAGATTGTGGAATCTAAGCAAAATCACAGTGAGTCATCTTCCCTACCCAAGAGCATAAGTTCAGCCCAAACTGTCTTTGGTGAAAGGGTAGATTGCAAATTCAGATTAAGCCAGTGGCCTCTCAATAGGGTCATAGTGCTGCTTCTTTGCAGGATTGATGACTCAGTCTTGGGGTTGAGAACAGGGATAATCATCCTTCCAGCTAGTTAATGGAGATCCAGGCCAGTAACTGTCTACTGAAGCTCTGTGTTGAGAGGCAAGTCTTTCTGACACTGAAACACAAATAAGTGTCCAAAAAGGTAGTGATCCAGATCAGGCCCTCGACCAATCCATATAAAAGAAAGCCTCCTGAGAACTTGCAGTCTTCTGACCTAAATTGGCCCTGGAAGCCCTAAAGAGCTTGGAACTCAGTGCTTAGACAACATAACATCAGGATTCCCGATGAGTCAGGCCAAGAGCACACAAGCTCATGGCAGTCTTGCCATAAGTGTGTACTCTAGCTTAACAGACATGAAGTCCCGGTATTAGGAGTAAGGCTAGAAAATGAGTAAACAAAAAAGAAAGAACAATTAGGGAGCCAGGCATGCCAGAATGCAAACCAAGAAAAGAAAAAGAAAAACAAAACACCCACAAGAAAAGCCTTAAAGAAAAACACAACTTGGCTATAAATTTGGTGAGAATTACTAGAAGTCAGAAATATGGCCTCAGACATTTACTAATTCTGTAACCCTGTGCAAGTAACTTAACTCTCATTTGCTTCAGGTTCCTTGTCTGTAAAATGGCGATAATAATAGCTCTTGCCTCTCAGGGTTGTTGTGAAGATCAAATGAGATTATATTATGAAGTGCTTATTGTAGTGCCTGGCACACAGAAGACACTACATAAATAGTATCCATTAGTATTGTTAAGATGATAATATAGATAATTGAAGGCCCCCATCACTGCTCTATCCTGCCTTTGTTCTAGGCTTGTTATGTTTTTCTGCCTCCTCATCTATTTCTTCTTTTTTCAATTACCAAGGAAAAAACATAAACCATAAAAGAAACCAAACAAAACCCAAATATGTTTCTTCCTCTGTTGCCTTTCAGTCAAATATTCTCTATCATGCTTTCTTCTCCTAATTTGTGGATTTCCTCACTTGATATACTATATTGACATATAATACCACACTACCTCCCTTTCCTTGTTTCCATGGTTCTAGGGAAGTTCCAGGGAATGGATGGATGGATGGATGGATAGATGGATAGATAGATAGATAGATAGATAGATAGATAGACAGACAGACAGGCAGGCAGACAGACAGACAGACAGACAGACAGACAGATAGATAGATAGATAGATAGAATAGACAGATAAATAGATGTATGGATAAGTAGTACATAAATAGGATGTATAGATGAATAGATAGACAGGATTGACAGATAGATAGACAGACAGATAGATAGATATGCATTGATATATGTATGTATATTCACACACACAAACATACCTACACAAAAGTTTTTAAATAAGGTACTGTGCCCATTCAGAGCCACAGCATAATCATGAGTTTCATCCCCACCAAATTGTACCGATAATTATGAAGTCGTATTTATCTCCTTACATTAGGCCCTCAAATTCCTTTTATTTATTCTCTAAACTTGGGACATATGTGTATAAACATTTCAGCTCACAGATTTTATTGCTAGTTCCTTTCTTGGATTTGTCTTCCTTCATTATAGCTACTCTCTATAGTATCTAGCTTAAAGAATATATAGAAATAGGTTTCTACCTTTTTATGGTCAAAACTTTTGATTAGATTTGCAAAACACCCCCAAAATAAAGTCTTACTCCCCATTTGTTAGATGTGCTTCACCTCTAGTCAGGGATCTCTGGTGGTCCAGAAGTCCAAATCCCATTCTCAACTATTTACACGTGTATTATGTATATATGTATATGTTCATACACACACACATTCTGCAGATCACCTGGCAAGATAAGATACCAGACCCTGTGATCCTTTCTCCAACTAAACTGCCAAGCGTTCCAACTCTACTGCAGAGGGCACGACTGGCCATATTGTTCGAATGCCAAATGTACACTTGCCTTAAAGATTATATACATGTGTGTATATATTAAGTGGAAGAGATTTCTCTTGTGTATATGTGCATTATCTAGGTATGTGCATACATGTGTATAACCCACCTGTACATGTCTGTGCAAATGCACACATGTTTCTATTTAAAAGTAAATAGGAAAAATGCTAGAGTCCCATTTCCAGGCTGAGCTGGGTCTCCACCTCCTGCAGATAAGTGTCTTTTTCTCTTCAGGTTTGGAAGCGCTCCGGGGCATGGTTCTTCAAGGGCTTCCCCAAACAAGTGCTCCCTCAGCCCATGCCGGTGAAGAAATCCAAGCCCCAGCAGCCGCTCACCGAGCCCAGCTCCTCAGCGCCACCCACCCAGGAACCCAAGCACCATCCCCGAGCGACTGGCCGAGGTAGGACGGAGGGGAGGGCAGCTGTGTGCCTTGGGTCAAATTCCTCCATCGTAGGACTAGAAACTGTGACAGAGAGTTCAGGTTTCTTCTTCTGGGAAGAAATAGATCAGTGCTTTGAACAGGAACTGACTTGGCTCTTAATCACAACCTTATCTAGTCCTTGAGCTCGTTAGTTATCATTCCAAATGGCTGGTACCTATTTCCAGAGTTCAACTTTTGGGGAAATGGGGCTTTAGTCAGTGTAGAAGAAGATCACAAAGTACTAAGAAAGCACAGAAGGTAGAGGTCCTTTAGGGTCCAAGGAAGTCATCATGGAGGAAGTGAAGGATGGATGAAGCAACTGGGGTTAAGTGATGAAGGATGGATAATTTTTTTTTTTTTTGGCTGAGGCAATTGGGGTTAAGTGACTTGCCCAGGGTCACACAGCCAGGAAGTGTTAAGTAACTGAGATCAGATTTGAACTCAGGTCCCTGACTTCAGGGCTGGTGCTCTATCCACTGCATCACCTAGCTGCCCCTGGATGAAACTTTAATAAATGGAAATGGGAAGAGATAGGCAGGGCATTTCAGGTGTACTGGGAAAGCACAGAATTGCTTATCTCTTTATATTTCTTAGGCCCAGGAGAGGCTGGCCTCCCTGGAGAACATGGTAAGGGAATGGGGACTGCCCCCATGCATGTAGTCTACCCTCTTATCCATTGCTCTGCTCCCAAAGGGCTCCTGGCTATGCTGTAACATCCTAAGAGTCCTTGGCTTTTTAGATTCCTGGGTACCCCAAAGCTTCTCCCTCAAATTCTTTCCATCCTCTCCTTGAGCCTTGAGTCTGCAGGGGATCCTTGCCTCTCCTTACTTTCTTTCCTGCAAAGACAGTAGATTAATAACAAGATTCTCCATGGCTGCCACATAGGATTGGATGGCTGTGCTCTGGGCGTGGTTTGGCTGATGTTCTCCTTTAGCAAATACAGCGAGCTCTAGATTGACCAAGGCTTTGCTGGGAACTAGGTCCAAAGCGCATATTCTTTGATCTAGCAACACCACTGATAGGTCTGTATCCCCAAAGAGATTAAAAAGCAAAAAAGAACCAATAGGGACAAAAATACTCAGAGCAGCTCTTTTCTGGGGGCAAAGAATTGGAAGTCGAGGGGACGCCCATCCATTGGGGAACGCTGAATGGATTATTGTATGTGATTATGACAGCTCACTATTATGCTATAAGACATGCTGAGCAGGATGCTCTCAGAAAAAACCTGGAAAGCCTTCCATGAGCTGATACAAAGTGAAATGTACTACGTACAAAATAACAGCTATATTGGAGGATGATCTGCTCTGAATGACTTGGCTATTCTTAGCAATGCAATGATCCAAGACAACTCTGAAGGATTTATGATAAAAATGATCCCCATATCCAAAGAAAGAAATGATTGTGCCTGAATACATGGTGAAGCATTTTTTAAGCTGTATTTTTCTTGAAGTTTTTTTGGAGTGTAGAGGGTGGGAGTTGGTCTGTTTTCTTTCACAACATGACTTTTATAGAAATGTTTTGCATAATTACACATGTATAACCTATATCAAATTGCTTGCCTTCTCGATGAAGACAGGGATCTATTTATCTCCTTACGTTAGGACCTCCAATTCCTCTTATTTATTCTCTAAATGTGGGACATATGTATATAAACATTTCAGATCACAGATTTTGGATCTGTCTTTCTTCATTATAGAGGGGAGAGAAAAAGAAAAACAATATGAAACTCAAAGTTTTTAAAACATATGTTAAAATTGTTTTTATATGTGGGGGAAAATTAAAAATATTTTTAAATGAATTTTTTTAAAGTGCTTAGTACAGTGATTGGTACATACTAGGATCTATATGAATTTTTATATATAATATATAAATATATTTTACTTATATATATTCCCTTCCCTTTTCTCACTACTTTCCCCTAATCCACACTGGAAGAGGAACTTCCCTCAATGGGATCTCCCTATATCAATGAATCACAAGTCTGAAGTGCGATCCCAAAACACTTTGCAAATATAAAAATGCCATATAAATGTCAGGTATCATTTGTGTCCACTCTATGAATTCCCCATATCTTTTTCATATAGCTCTTCCTTGTGTTGCTCATCTTTTCACCAATGAATTCAGTTCAATTCACCTAGAAAATAAGGGCCATCCTTTACATATAAAGGTAATGCTACTGACCCATTGTTACTAAGAAGTGCACTTGGAATTAAATAATTTTAACAGGTTTTATTAAGCACCGGCTGTGTGCCAGGCCCTGAAAATACAGACAAAATCAAAATTGTCTTTGCCCTCAAGGATTCTGGGATTTACTGGAATCCTTTGACTTGGTGGTCCTCCTTCTGGGAAACAGATGGGAGGTAGTCGGGTTAAGGAAGTAAAGGACAGGGTTTGCTACTTATTGTCCTTTGGGCCTCAGAGGATATGCTTTGTGGACCTTAACCCATAGTCCCAGGCTAGCTGAAAATGTCTCTGAGGCTCTGTCCATCACAGACCAATGCTGGTGATCTCAGTGAATTAAATCCTATTGCAATGAGACTAAGCTTGAAAGTTCAGTCTTGGTAATTGGGTCCTTCTCTCTAGGCCCACAGAGACCAGACATCTCACAGATGAATACTCTCAGGTACTAGGTTATGGGGCTGAGTGGGACTGGCCCAGGGTGAGCTTATCAATATTCCTATAGAGATAAATGCTCCCGGGCATTAGTGCTTCCTTTTGCATCAAGTATTTGAAAAACTCTTGCACTTCCCTTAGTCTCCATTCCTCCATATCTTTTTTTAATACTTAACTGGGAAATAGGATAAGGAGGGAAAACTAAGTGCACAGAATTATGTGAACAAAGACATGGGACTGGGGAGACTCCAGAGGAAAACTTTTCACTACCAGAATTGCTTATCTCTTCACATTTTTTAAACCCAGGAGAAGTTTGCCTCCCTGGAGAACACAGTAAGGAAATGGAGATTGTTCCCATGTAAGCATTTCCAACCCCATGCTCCATATTCTGCTCCTTTCCCTTTAGTCCCCCTCCAAAAGATTGTAATTTTTTTAAGGGCAGGAGCCCTTTTGGTTTTGTACTTGTATTCTTTTATTCTAGCATAGGATCTGGCATATAATAGATGTTAATAAATGTCTTTTGAAATTATTTAATTCCAAGAGCACTTCCAATCGATAATGGATCATCCATACCATCCTTGTGTGTAAAGGCCTGCCAATTTTTTTTGTAATGTGCTAAAGAGTGGTTAAAAATAAGGACTCAAATTTATAGCACACTTGACTTTTACCAAGTGCTTTCCCCTGTAACAACCCTGTGAGGTTACTAAGACAAGGATTCTAATCAAGAGTGCCTATCATGTACCCTGTGACCCAGAAGTGTTTCTACTGGGCTTTTATCCCAAAGAGATCTTAAAGAAGGGAAAGGGCCCCACATGTGCAAAAATGTTTGTGGCAGCCCTTTTTGTAGTGGTAAGAAACTGGAAACTGAGTGGAGAATGGCTGAATAAGTTATGGTATATGAGTGTTATGGAATATTATTGTTCTGTAAGAAATGACCAGCAGGATGATTTCAGAAAGGCCTGGAGAGACTTACAAGAATTGATGCTGAGTGAAATGAGCAGGACCAGGAGATCATTATACCCTCCAACAATAAAATTATACGATGATCAATTCTGATGGACGAGGCTCTCTTCAACAATGAGATGATTCAAACCAGTTCCAATTGTTCAGTGATGAAAAGAGCCATCTACACCCAGAGAGAGGACTGTGGGAAATGAGTGTGGTTCACAACATAGCATTTTCACTCTTTTCATTGCTGTTTGCTTGCATTTTATTCTGCTTCCTTTTTTTTTTTTTTTTACTGGTTTGATTTGATTTTTCACAAGCAGCACAATAATTGTATAAATATGTATGCATATTTTGGATTTAACACATATTTCTAAAAATAGAGTGACTATCACATACAAGATGTTGGGGTACAAGGACAAATGGTCCTTTCCCTCAAGAAGCTAACTGTTGTATATTATCAGAGGACATGGGATCCAAATTCTATCCCTGAAGTTGGCCATCTGTGTGATCTTAAGCAAAAAGAAGAACTAATATTTATGTAGTACTTTAACATTTTTAAAGCATTTTACAAATATTATCTCATTTTATCCCCACAACAATTCTGGGAGATAGTTGGTTGATGGGTTGGTTGCAATCTTTCCTTCTTGAAGAAAACCAAAATAACATCAGTATGTTAAAGTTAACTTACAGTATGTCTGGCTATGGCTGATCAGACCAGTAGGAGCTCAGAATGTTCTGTCGTAGGTTAGACACTAATAATCCCTATGAACATTTGAGATGACTTCTCTAACTTTGCACATCTCACATTTCTTCTGAGCTAATCCAATTCTGCTTTGCTCACAGAGCATAGCACATTCTCTGATAAATAGCTAACATTATTAACTAACATCGCTCTGATGAGGGCATGCCATTTTAGATAGTCCTGTGCCAGTGTCTCCCATGTCATACAACCAATTTTTCAAATTCTTCAAAGAGATTTTGAGAGTTTTCTTATATTACTTTTTCTATCATCTTGTGAACACTTATCCTATTTGTGTTTATAATAATCTTTTTGGCATGTGTACAATTGGCACTTGAACAGTGTGTCCAGTCCAGTGGACTGGAAAGTAACAATAACAACAATAATTAATATTTGTATAGTGCCTTGGAGAAGGAAATGGTAAACTTGCCAAGAAAATCCCAAATGGAGTCACAGTCAGACATAACTGAAAGGACTTAACAATAACAATAACAAATATAGTACCTACTATGTGCTTGTCAAGATTTGAACCGGCCCTTCCTCACTCAGGATCAAGCGTTTTCCCATAATAAGCATGTTTCCCCTGCTTTGGGACAAATAGAAACCTTATCACTTCTCCTCTCATGTCATGTGGCCATCCTGTACCACCAGGGTAAAAAACGACTGTCTTCTCCTTCCTTTTCCCCAGGTGATGCCGAGGACAAGAGGGGCATGGGCCAGAAATCAGGTTTGTTCCCTGGCGGGAGATGGCTTTGATTAGACTAGAAAGTGATCCAGAGTCCTGAGTCCTGGCTCTCCCAGGCTGGGCGATACCCTTCTCTAGGACCGAGGGTCCATCGGAGGAGGAAAACAAAGCTCACAGCTTTTCTTAGTCTTCTTGTTCCTTGTCCAGCTATGGTTTGGGGCTCTTTGTACATCCCTGAGGTGTTCCCCAAATAGCTGGTGATGTTTCAGAACTGGTGTTTGTTGTAGTTGTTTTTCAATCGTGTTATTCTTGACCCTTATACCTGGGATTTGTGTGGTCCTGTGAACCCCATAAGAGACTTCCAAGTCAGGCAGCCCCAATCCATAAGGAGAAGGGCAGCATCCCTCATGTTCTAACAATCTAGCAGCATATTATACCACTTACCAATAGGAAATAAATTCTTCCATCATTTCCAAACTAGCTCCTTCCTCCAGTTTGTGCCTGTTGGCTCAGTGGTCAATCGCTGATTTAGAGACGGTTCTGAAAGGTCTTTCTGCTAATCTGGGAGGCACCGTACCCATCTCAGGACAGTCTGAGGTCCCCGATCAGACTCCTAGAGCCATTGTGTATTGTCAAAGCCAGTAGATTTCTTAGATCTCTCCAGACCAAATTCTCCTTTTGAAAAATGGGAGAACTGAGTCCTTGAGAAGGGACGTATCCAAAGTCCAAGGTCACATGGTACATTAGTAGCAAAGCCAAGAAATGGACTTAGATCTCCTGATACCTCACTTAGGGGTTTTTCAACTGCCTGGAGGAAATTGAGGCCCAGAAAGGTATCACAAAATAAAAGCTGAAAAGCTGGAAAAGATCCTAGAAGCCAACTAGTCATTTTATAGGTGGGGAAACTGAGGCCCAGAGAAGCTAATTGGCTTGCTCATAGTTACTCAGATAATCAGTGGCAGATGTGGGATTTGAACCCAGGTCACCTGCCAAGGTTATAGAGGACCTTAAATGTTAGGCAAAGGAGTTTATATTTTATCCTGGAGGCAGTAAGGAGTCACTGAAGTTTTTTGAGTAGGAGAAAGATATGGTCAGACTTGCCTCTTTGGAAGCATACTGTGGCAGCTCTATGAAGATGGACTAGAAAGGAAAGAGACTAAAAACAGAGAGACCTTTATTCTTCTCCCCCCTTCCTTCTTTCCTCCCTCCCTCTCTTCTTTCCTTCCTTCCTTCCTTCCTTCCTTCCTTCCTTCCTTCCTTCCTTCCTTCCTTCCTTCCTTTCTTCCTTCCTTCCTTGTTTCCTTCCTTCCTTGTTTCCTTCCTTCCTTCTGAATTTTTCCCTTTTTTTAAACAAATGCTTTGCCTTTCAGGTCCTGAGCCTGCACCTGCTCCTGGCAGAGGCAGTTATGGCCCCCCAGTGCGCCGGGCTTCGGAGGCTCGTATGAGTTCCAGTGGAAATGACTACACAGGCAGAGATTCGGAAGGTCGGGACTATGGCCCAGGTGGGGCTGCTGGGGGTGACACCGGTCGGAGTCCGGCAGGTAATGAAGTGGAGGTTGGGTTTTCAGCCCAAACCAGACTCTTCGAGAAGGCAAACTTGACACAGGATATGAAAGGAACTGAAAGGAAGGGACAGCTATGGGCTATTAGGATGATGGTAAGAGCAGGGGGGAAGAAAGGAATCATTCCAAGATCAAAGCTGGAAGGGACCTTAGAGGTTGTTAAGTCAAACTCCTTCACCTTAAAGGTGAGGAAACTGAGGCAGACATAAGTTAAGTGACTTGCCCAGGGTCACAAGGCTGGTATCTGAGACAGGATCATTTTGGTGTGAGGTAATGGATAGAGGGTTGGCCACTTGGGTTTATTCCTGCTTCTGACACATACTGGCTGTGAGATCCTAAATAAGTCATTGACCCTTTTGTTGCTTCTTAAATTGTGGATCATGACCCCATATGGGATCTTATAACTGAATTGAAGATCATGAAATCATAATTTCTTACCTGTAAATATTTGGTTTGTGTACCTATTTTATGTACCTGTAAACCTGGGGTCGTGTAAAAATTTCTCAGGCAAAAAGGAGTCGTGAGTGGAAAAAGTTTCAGAAGCCCTTCCCTGGAAGTGTCATTTGGAAGGATTTCCTTGCCAGGGAGCTCCTCGTACCAGTGAAATCAGAAGTTCTGTCCATACCTTTCCATTTTCGAGGTGAAGGAACTGGTTTTCGGAGAGAGGAAGTTGACTTCTCTAAAATCACACAGAGAGTGAGAGAGAGAGGTCACTTCCCTTTTCTGGGCACTCATTTTTCTGATCTGGAAAATGAAAGGAGTGGCCCAAACAGCCTCCTAAGTCTCTTTTAGTGCCAGCTGTGATCCTGGGTGGGATTTGAATGGCTCCCAATGGAGGGCTCTTTGTGTGTTATGGAAAAGAAACTTCAATGACTCCTTACGGCCTCTAGGATAAAATGTAAACTCTTTTGCCTGGCATTTAAGATCCTCTACAACCTTGGCAGGTGACTTAGGTTCAAATCCCAACATTGCCATTTATTATTGAGTGACTAAGAGCAAGCCAATGAACGTCTCTGGGCCTCAGTTTCTCCATCTATAAAATGACTAGGTGGCCTCTAGGGTCCTTTCCAGCTTTCATGCTCATCCTTATCATCCCTAAGGGTAAGCACAAGTACAGTGAGTAGAAATTGCAGGAGCAGATTTGAATGAGGTATTAGAAAAAACCAAACATACAAAGTTGCTAAGAATTGTTTTTTGAGAGCTGTCCCAAAGTGGCCCAGGCTGCCCGTAGGGGCTGTCCCCCTTCCTGGAGGTCTCCAAGCAGAGACTGGATGGCCACTTATTGCCGATGTCACAGAGAGACTAGTTTCAGAAGGATGGGGGACCTTCAGGGTCCCTCCCAACTTAGCAATTCTAGGATAAGGCCCCGGGTGGCGTGAGGATGGAGTGAGCGATGTCCCTCTGGAGAGAAATCGCGAACGAGCGCTCACTCAGGCCCCATTTTGAAAGATGCTGAGGGGACGGTTTTATTTGGCTGCAGCTCTCCCCCACTGGCCAGCAGCCCAGCTGTCTGCGATTCCTGGGCTGTGCCTGGAATATTTAAGGGGAGGCTGCTGGCAATAACAATCACGTAATCCTCTTGTCCCAGCCAGATGGAGGATTAGCTTTCTTTTCTCTGGGCTAACATCAAAGTGAGAGGTTGAATATTAAGACTCAGGATCAGACCTCCAGCCTTCTGGTCTTTCGCTCGATACCTGAAATCACGCCTTGCCTGCTTATCGCATCAGCTCCTGCCCCTTCTTAGCAACAGATTGCTCCGATAATCTCACATCCCGGCCACCCTCACTCCCCTTCTTCCTATAAGACTTAGCTTCAAGACATTTATTTTTGTTTTTGAACAATAAGGAAGGGTCCCTCTCCCCCATAACAAACACAGAGCAGGGTGGTTTTTCTTTCACATCCTCAAGAAAAGAATATTTCTGAGCTCGGTGAGCTGGAAGGAGAGCTGGATATGAAGTCAGAGGACCTTTGTTCTAAGCATCGTCCTGCTAATTAATGTGTGACTTTGGGCAAGTCACTTCCCAGGCCAGATGACCTTTGGATGACTTTGAAAATAGGACCCTGTGAACACTTAGAACAGCAGCCCTGACCAAGTTGCTTGTCTCTGGGGCTCAGTTTCCTCATTCAGAAAAATGCAGAGGTTTGGAGATGTATGGTTCCCTGGGTAGAATACTGGAATTAGAGTTGGAGGAGCTGGATTCAAATCCTGTATCTGTTAGTTATTTGTTGTGTGACCTTGAGCAGAGTTGAAGGAGCTGGATCCTGCAAATGTCCCTTATTTGCTTGTGTATCCTTTAAATTCTCTCAACTTCTCAACCTCAGATAATATCTTGTATGTTCTAATACAGGTAGAAGAGGCAGCAGATAAAGTGCTGGGTTCATCTTCCTGAGTTCAAATGCAGCCTCAGATATTTACTAGATATGTGATCCTGAACGAGTCACTTATCCCTATTTGCCTCAGTTTCCTCATCTGTAAAATGAGCTAGAAAAGGAAATGACAAACCCCTCCAGTATCTCTGCCAAGAAAACCCCAAATGGGGTCACAGAGAGGTGGAAATAACTGGACAATAATCCACATAAGAAACATACAAAGCACTGAGGGAGAGATTATTGGATTTAGGGCGGGGAGTCCCTGGTCTTCATCTAATCCAGCCCCTTCTTTTTCCAAGACCAATAGGTGTGAAGTGGCTTGTCCAAGACCATACATATAATTTGTCACCACTTTTAGCTCTCTGAGCACTCTGCCCTTTGGCCCCTCACAATAAATAGAAGACACCTGAGCAGGGTCAAAAGTCCTAGATTAGAATTCTACTCCCCTCCACCTTACTCCAAGACTTCAGTCATCACTTGCCCTTTCTCGGTTTCAGGATCTTTCTCTGTAAAATCAGACCCTTTCTAAGATCTCTTCTTCAGAATGAAGGAATCAGGGAAGTCTGCAAGGAGGCAGTGCTACTTGGAATGAGTTTAGGCTGAATTTAGACAAAATTTGAATGAGGCTAGGTTGATTGTAGAGGAGAAGGCGCTCAGAAAGAAGGAAGCATGAGCAAAGGCAAGGAAGTGGGGAACTATGGGGCATGTTCTGGGAACAGGTAGCTCAGTGTGAATGGAATAAGAGTACAATGAACCAGGCTAACCGACTGTCAGTCGAGGGAACCAAGAACATGCAAAAAATATGCTAGCTGTCTTCAAGGACATCTGGTTAGAGTTTTAAACCTGAAAGGGAATTCAGATGTCATCGACTCTAATCACCTTCTCTTGGTTTACAGATGAGGAAACTGAGGCTCAGACAAAAATGAAGCGACTTTACACAGAATCATATAGCTAAGAAGTCTCTGAGGAAGGATTCAGGGCTAGGTCTGCCTGGCTCAAGGCTCAGTGCTCTCCCAACCATAGCACACTGCCTCTTACCCCTTCAGGAAAGGATATCAAAGGGATATCAATTAACCAATAAGTCAGTATTGGTTAAACACCTGCTAGGTGGCAGATGTTGTGCTGGGCCCTAGGAAGACAAAGACAAAAATAAAATACAGTCCTTCCTTATTGTCTAGCAAAGCACACAACATGAGTGTATGTAAAAATGGGTAGATAGACAGACAGATAGATAAATAGTGAATGTATGCATATATAGATACATAGATGGTGGATGGATGGATATATAACATAGATGGATGGTGGTTGGATGGATGTATAGATATATGGATAGATGAATGGATGGATGGATAGATAAATAGATGGATGGATAATTAGGTAGAGGGAATAGATAGATGGATAGATAGATAAATGGCATTTATTAAGCACTTACTATATACCTGCACTATGCTAAGTACTAGGAAATACAAATACAAGTAAGTGGGGGCAGCTAGACAATTGGATAGATAGATAAATGGAGCGCTGGCCTTGGATTCAGGAGAACCTGAGTTCAAATGTGGTCTCAGACACTTCCTAGCTATGGGATCCTGGATAAGTCACCTAATCTTCATTGCCTCCCCTCCCCAACGCAAGCAAGATAGTCCCCACTTTCAAGCCTTTCATTATAATAAGGAAAGTAATATGTAAAAGGCAGGGTAGAAATTGGGTTGAAGTTGTGGGGAAAGGATTGTAGAGAAAAAGAGAAGTAAAAGCATAGTTGAAGGGCTCTCCTGACCTAGTGGTCCAGGTAGACCAGTTACCATACTTGTCATATAGGCAAAATTTTAAGCGATATTTTTTCATGATACCAGATGTCAGTGTGAGGGTAGAAATTTTGCCAAGGCAGATTCTGACTCCACGTGTGGCATAATGGCTTCACAATAAACTGTCCCAAAGTGAAATGGGCAGCCCACGGAGACATATAGATTTCTTATCACTGGAGGTTTGGGAATATGGTGGAAGGCTTTTCTGGTCGGGCATACATTGAACTACGCAGCCCCTGGCATCGCTTATAGCCCTGGTCTTCTGGGACTCTGTGATCCCAGCTACCTGGCAGAAAATCCCCAGAATGATGTAATTACAACTCTTTTACTCCTGTCAGAAAGAGCTGACTCACTTTGTTATAAAAGGCTTAGTCACACCTGGTGGCCTGCGGATGCTAATGAATCAGGGTAATCCCCGGTCTAAATATATTTGAAGAGGCTATGGATGAGTTATAATTTTGGAACCAACCCCAGTCGTGAGAGAGCCCTCGTCACCGGTGGTATCTGCCCAAAAAAACTCAGGCTACAGAACTTTAGGTTTCCCCATGAATCTACGTCTTGATATTTCAACACAGGAGACAAAAAAAAGGTCTTAACCTTACTTGGACCTCTTGAAATAAGGCCGGTAACTATGGAAGCCCAGTGCCCTTGGGATGCTCATTCCTGCTGTTATCTGGTTCAGAATGTGGCCTGGGTGGGAGAAGCTGGAGAAGATGTGAACAAAGGCCAGGACTGGGGGAAGGAGAAACCAAAGGGAAGAGCAGAATGGAATCAGCTGAAGAATTCTCCCAGTGAGAGATTACCACATGTTTATTAAGAGATCCACAATGCATTTCTTAAGCACCTGCTCCAAGCCAAGAATGGTATTATGCACTGGGGGATACAGATACAAAGAGAACCATGTCTAAAGGGGAAGATGATGCACATGGATAGAAGGATAGACAAAATATACAAAATCAATGTAATGATTGGCAGGGGTGGGGAGGGAGGAAGGAGAAGCATTGATAGCTGAAGGGATGAGAAGGACTCTCATTCAGAAATAGAGAGGATCCTGATTGGATCCAGAGGGCATGGATTTGAATCCTGACCCTGCAACTTATTGAATCACTAAGTCATTTCATGTAATAACAATATTCAAAGATCAAGATTTTAGGGCTGGATAAAACATTCAAAGCCATCCAGTCCAATACTCTCATTTTATAGATGGAGAAACTGAGACCTACAGAAATAAATAAATTGACCTGTCCAGGGTCATATACCTAGAAAGAATCTGAGCTGGTTCTCAAACTCATCTTCCTAACTCCAAGTCCATCAGTTTGTGCAATTGTATTATATTACCTACTAGTCCCATTACTAGCATGTGAAAGGCAGTGTGGCAGAGTGGATAGAGATCTGGTCAGAATGACCAAGGTTTGAGTCTCACCTCTGGCATGTACTGACTGTGTGACCCTGAGCCATGCTCATAACCTCCAAATGCTGCCAGGAAATCCACAAAGCACTGTTTTCCTCACCTGGAATTCCCCTGTACCGATGAAATCATAGGGCTGGACCAAAAACCAAAGTAGGCAAAATATTCTTGTGTAGACAAAGTACTTCTCCCTCTCTGGGTCTCAGTTTACTTATCTTTAAAGTTTTTTGGGGGGGTGACAGGATGGCCTCTGAGGTCCCTTTTGGCACTAAATCTATTATCTTTGTCATTCTTGGGTGACAGTAATACAAAGACAAAAAAAATACAAAGAAAATAATAGAAAGAAAGAAAGAAAAACAGTCCTTGCCCTCATCGAGAGATTGGGATGTTGACATATATGAAATAGGGGCAGTGGACAGACAGAGACAGAGAGAAAGAGAGATATATATAGAGAGAGAGCGAGAGGGAAAGAGAGCGAGAGAGAGCGAGAGAGAGAGAGAGAGAGAGAGAGAGAGAGAGAGAGAGAGAGAGAGAGAGAGAGAAAGCCCTTGTGTAAAGGGCATAAAAAGAGTATCCATAAGAAGTGGCACTTGAACAAATTTTGAAGGTACCTAAGTTAGAGGAGACAAAGGAGAGGGCATGAATGCTACTTAGTCATGGGGGGTAGACTGTGCAAAGACACATAAATGAGAGATGGAATGCTGTGTTTAGGGAACAATATGTCAGTTTAGCTGGGATATAGTTTCATGAAGAGCAATGATAAAATAAAGTCTGGAAAAGGGATGATGGAGCCAGATTTGAAGGGCTTTGAATAACAGAGAATTTTGTTTTATACTAGAGGTAATTGGGAGCTATTGAATATTTATGAATTAGTGTGGTCACATCAATGTGTGCATTAGAAAGATTTCTTTGGCATGTATGCCAGTGAATCAAAGGATTTGAAAGGAGAAGGATCAGTACCGGGAGTGAAAAATGTTATTGTCTTGTTGAATTTTATTCTGGTCAGACCTCTGCAGAAAAACTGTACCTATATTTAAGGGGGATGCTGGCAGATTGTAATGTGCTCACTGAGGAAAGCAAATATGCAGGATAGAAAGGGGCCTCAGTTTCCCCCTCCCCATATTGTAAAGAAGTTGAACTCAAGTCTCTAAATTCTTGAGTTTTGAAGACTTAGGATTCCCTAGTCATTGATCCTTTCAGACAGAGAAATCAGAAAAGTAGTGCTAGAAACAAGCATTTTGAATGGATAGAACATGGGTAGGAAAAATGGAAACTCCAATCCAAGACTGTCCAGCTTCTTGAGGTTTTGTGGCTTTGTTGACCTGTGCTTGGAATGGTAATGATGTTTTTTCCTTCATCCCTTTCAGGTTTGAGACGGGCCAACTCAGTTCAGGCTTCCAGACCCTCCCAAGCGCCCAGCCAAAGTGCCGCGGCTCAGCCTGGTCCCCCAGGTAAGCCTCCATCCATCTATCAGATCCACCCCTTCCTCCCTTCTTCCACATGTTTTTGTGAGTTATAGACAGCTTCAATCCAAGTGATGAGAAGGTACCAAAGAGCTTTGAAAACATTTAGGGGAGGAGGGGTTTTATATGTCAAGAAGTGGATAATACACAGGAATATGCTTGTAAATGTTTAATCGGTATCTTTTAAGCTGTAAACCAACACATTTTAAAGTTTAATCTGCATTAACAACCCCAGTCTAAACAATCAATAACTTAATAAAGCCATGTCCTGCCTGGTGGTGATTGCTGAAGTCCAAGATATAAATGCCTCCACAGATAATCTAACCATCAGCTCTCTGGTATGAGATGGCTCCCAGAATTCCCTTAATGCTACACATAGGAAGCGTCTGTCCTTTCCAAAGATAATAGTTGATGAAGAGGTAATATATAGCCCAGCCCTCTGCTTGTCACTGAGGAGGTTACAGAGGAGCATCCTTGCCCTCATCTGCTTCCACTCTAGTTACAGTTAAACTTATGAAAAATGACATTTGCTACTATAAGGCTTGCAAAACACTCTATAAATTTGATTTCTCTTGAGTCCTACAGAGGGGCCCATGAAGCAGATCCAACAGATGTCATTATCTCCTTTTTAAAGATGAGGAAATCAAGATTTGGAATGAAAAGATAATTTGCCCATCGTTACAGACCTAGCAAATGTCAGAAGCAGAATTTGAATCCATGCTCCCTGAATCTAGGTCCGGGAGTTCCCTATCATGACACCTATAAGAGGTTTGAATGATTTTTGGGAAACCTCTGTAGGTTTTTTCCTTTGTCCATAAGAAGAGAACGTTGAACCTTAGGGACCATCTAGCCCAACCTGTACCTGAACAGTATTCCCTTCTCCAGTAGTCCATCCAGCCTTGATCTGAAGACCTCCAAAGATTAGCTCATCTATATCCAAGATCCCTTCTAGCCCAGTTACCTATAACTCTGTTCACAATTCTGTACACAAATATAAACAGAATTGAACAAGATGGCAGATATGGAATAAAAGCACGGTCCTGTGGGCAGAGTGTCCCATGGTGCAATAGAAGCGGTACTAGATTAGAATGCAAGGACTCAAATTTGAATCCTGGTTTTGACACTTACTATCTGTGTGAGCTTGGACAAGTCACTTCTCTTACCTGAACCTTAGTTTTCTCATCTATAAGATGAGAATATTAAACTGGATGGCCTCTAACATCCCTGCTACCTCTAAATCTAAGATTTCATAAGCTCCCTGGGGCTGAGGAAGGTGAAGGAGAGCAACCAGAAATATTCCAGTAGCTCACACCAGTGATTTCATTCACTTTTCATTAAATTTCATTAAATTTTTTTAGTTTGCACAAATCTGTTTTTCTCCCTCCAGTCCTTACCCATTGGAAAAATAGAAAGAAAAACAAACCCCTTGTAACATATACATATATATACATATGTACACACACATATATAGAGAGATTGTTTTATATATATATTTATATTTTATATTTTATTTATTTATATATTATATATTACACATATTATTATATTTTATATAATATATATTATTTTATGTATAATATTATATAATCCATTATGTATATAAATAAAATATAATAATATAACATATGTGATATGTTATTATATTATTCCATGTTATATATATAAAATCAAGTGAAAGAAAATCCTGTCATGACAGTGAGATGGCCATAAACAGCTAAAACTGTGGAGTTTTCAAAGATAAAACATAGAACATATAAACATGTCTGGTTATTGTTGCTGTTTCTATAATCGTCTCACCGACTGATAGGGCCCCCGGGAGCCAGCAGACCAGGAGCAGGACCAGGAGCAGGACCAGGTGCAACTGGCAGATATCCAGATCAAAGACCAGGTAACTCTCCACAGTTTCAGCCTTCCCTATCCTTACAATTTGTTCGTTTTTTCTAGACAGAGGGTGCCTGCTGGGAAGCAGTATCCCACCTCCCTTTCTCGAATCTTCAAGTTAAGGGCTGGAAAGACCACATATTAATTAATCAACAAGCATTTATTCAGCACCTTCTGTGTGCTAGGGATGTAAAGACTAAAATGAAACCATTTCTGCCTTCAAGGAAAGTATCATTCATAGATCAATGAATACAGAATATATTGTATCATTCTTGTTTATGGAACAATGAAAATGGAGGAGGTGAGTTTAGATCCCACTTCTGGCATCACCTTTGTGACCTTCAGCAAGTCATGTGACATTTTTCATGCATTTATTATGTGAAGTTGAATATTTTAGTTCTTTGTATCTGTGGTTTAACCCCAGATAGGAATTTCCTTTTCTGCCCACTAGTCCCCTGTATGTGTTGTCTTGTCCAGTTAAAATCTAACCTTTTTGAAGAAAGGATATTTTATATTTATATTTACATATAATAATATAAATATATTCATATATAATAAAATATATTATAAATAACATATAATATATAAAATATTTTAATTTTATACTCATAGCATGGTGTTTGGCTTAGAGTAAATACTTACTAAATTATTTTTTAAAAAATCATTCATTCAGAAAAGCTAAGTGGTGCAATGGGTAAAGCATCAGTCCTAAGTTCAAATGTGGTCTCAGAAACTTAACACTTCCTAACTGTGTGATTCTGGGCAAGTCACTTAACTCCAATTACCTCAGCAAGAAAAAAAAAATCATTTATTCATCTTCCTTCCAGCCCATAATCAACCCATAAATAATTATTAAGTGCTTATTATGTTCAAGGCACTATGCAAAACACCGGGGCAAAGAGGCAAAAGACAATCCCTTCCCTTAAGGAGCTTCCTATCTAATGAGCAATAAGCAAACACTTATGTAGAAACAAGCAAACAAGCTTTGTAAAGGATAAATAGGAGATAATTAACAGAGAGAAGACACTAGAATTAAGAAGGGAAGAAGAAGGGATTTTAGTTGGGATTCAAAGGAAGGCTGATTGAAACTGGGGATTTTGTTTCATATAAGCATTCTACAACTCAGGGTTCTGTTTAATAAATGTTTGTTGAATAAGTGACTGAAATCCCATGTTTCTAAAGCCATTCACCATCCTTGCTTTTTCTTCTTCCAGCTCAAGGGGATCTGGCCCAAGGGGAGCCTGGCTACTCATCAGCGGCGGCCGTTCCCCGGGATGACCGAGCAGGGGACACAGGGGGTTACCCCCCAGCTGGAGTCAAGGAAGATCGGGCAGCACGAAGATCAGGAGCCTACTCCCAGGCAGCTGCTGCTCCCCAGCCTGCTGCTGTCCCGGCCCGGCAGCAGCAGCCACCCCCGGATGAGGATGAAGAAGAGGCAAACAGCTATGATTCTGATGAAGCCAGTAGGTGACGTTTGAGCTTATCTGGGAGAACTATTCTGGTTAACCCCAGAAGGCTGAAGTAGAAGCCATAGGTGGGAGTTATAGAGAGAAAGATTTTAAGCTTTGTGAAAAGAAAAAAAAAAACTTTGTAATTTGGTTCTGTTTTTGGATTTCACTGGTGCGGGGAACTCCCTCCAGTGATGCAAATCACCACTTGTTCTGCAATTTATCATCTCAGCTGACTAGGACATTAAAGGGTTAAGTGACTTTGCCCAAAGACTTGCCCTGTCCCTCCCACCCCCAGGAAGTGAGGAGAATTGTGCCAGAGCTCTGTCTACTATGCCATCCTGCCTCCTATGAATTAGACCAGGGGTCCTCAAACTTTTTAAATAGGGGGCCAGTTCACTGTCTCTCAGACTGTTGGAGGACCGGACTATAGTAAAAACAAAAACTTTCTTTTGTGGGCCTTTAAATAAAGAAACTTCATAGCCCTGGGGGAGGGAGATAATCGTCCTCAGCTGCTGCATCTGGCCCACTGGCTGTAGTTTGAGGACCCCTGGATTAGACTAACCAAAAATGAAATAGGTTGTCTGGGAAGGGGTAGGTGCCCCTTTGCTGGACATCTTCAAGGTTAGATTACCATTTGCCAGCAGTGAATTGCAGAAGGAAATTCTCGTTCCGGTAAAAGTTGAATTAGATGGCCTCTAAATTCTATTTCAACTCTGAGAGACTGTTATTCAGAGATTCTTATTTTAGGAGGCAGAAAAGCATAGTGAGAAATGTTAGCTCTGAGATCTGAGGCCCTGGATTCAAATGGCAGTGCTACTCTTTAAAAGCAGAATGACTGTTGACTGACTACTTGAGTCTACATATTGGATAGGTTTGTGAAATGGAGGGGGACTTTGAAACTGATGACCTGTGAGGTCCCTTCCAGCCTTGTCTCTTTCATTGTATGGTATAGAGCTGGAAGGTACCTTAGATACCATCCAAGCCAACCTTTGGTATTTGACAGATAAGGAAACTGAGGCTCAGAAACAAGAAATTCTCTGCCCCACATAGTACAGTGTAGTTTATTCAAAAGTATAAGGGAAAATGAATGAGTATGTGTGAAAATGTCTAGGTTTGGGTCTGTAGTTCTGAGAGAACAATACTGCATCAAATAACTCACAGCATGGGACTTTTAAGCTCAATCAAAGCATTGCTTTTTATTTATGTCAGGGGGGGGGAAGGAGGGAAGGAGGGAGGAAAGGAGGGAGGACAGACGGACACTAAATAGAGGGAAGGTGGAAGGGAGAAAGACAGATTGAAGGAGACACACACACAGACCGACAGAGACAGAGACCAACAGACAGAGAGAGACAGAATTATTCAATACAAATTGGAATTCTGGTAGAAAACAGCACAAAGCTAAAAAAAAAAAAAACATTTATACTCTTTGAAGGGAAAGAAAAACTTAGATAAGATTAATGGAGGCATATTAATAATAGTATGGTTTACAAAAAGTGTTTTACAAATATACAAATATTATCTCATCTTACTTCTAAGTACTCTAAGAAAAGAGACAGACAGAGATGAAGACAGAAACAGAGGAAATGAGAGACAGAAAAAGAAAACAAGAGAAGTAGAAAGACGGGGAGGAAGAGAGAGAAATAGAACTTAGATGTAGGTAAGATGGGGTAGCTAGTGGCACCATATTTCATAGAGCAGTGGGCCTGAAATCAAGATGACTTATTTTCCTGAGTTCAAGTCTGACCTCAGCAATTTACTAGTGTGATCGTGACATGCAACACTGTTTGCCTCAGTTTTCTCATCTGTAAAATGAGTTAGTATTTCTTCCTAGAAAACCCCAAATGATCCCATTAATCCCATTTGTTGTGATTATACAACAGTAGAAAAAGGTACATTGTGTACTGTATTTTTTTCCCCAGAGACAAAGAGAACATAGGGATCCATGTGTTATATGCATGGAAGGATACATGTCTGAGTTGATTTAGGTCTGAGTTTGTGGGCCTCAGTAGGCAGCCATTTCTGGGGTGAGCTTGTGGGAAGGCTTGATGAAGGCTTGCCTTGCCATCCAGGGCAGAAGTGGGGACACCATCTCTTTGAAAGGATGGGAATTTCCAACTAGGGTTCGACAAGACTCCTGCCACATCCCCAGACCTAAGTGCTTTTAATGGCTGCTAAATAAGTAATAGAGCAGGGCATGGTGCCCAGGAAGTAACTTGGCTTATCAACTGTAAATAATAGACTGGCACAAAAAATTCACTTTTGGAGATGATGAATTATTCAATTTCCCAGGGAGGTGGCTTCTCTGGGAAAACTTATTACAATCTTTAAAGAAAGCTAATTACCACATTAGGGCCACAAAGCTTGAGATACAACTGGGAAGGAGTGTGTGAGGAGCATGGGGAGAAGTCTGAAGGGAAATTAGGAAGAATCAGAAAACCAGGTTCTAGCATTGCTTTCAGAAGAAGAAAGGGAAGAAAGAAGGAAGGAAGAAAAAAGGAAGCAAGGAAGGAAAGAAGGAAGGAAGGGAAGGAGGGCAGAAAAAGGAAAGGAAAGGGAAAGGGAGAGGAAGAAACAAATGAACTAATGGAAAATGCAGTTTAATATCTACTACATGTTAGCACTGTGCTAAGGTACACACAAAGACAGTCCCTGCCTTTAAGTAGTTTACATTCTTATGATTCTTGGGGTATGGAGTGGGAAGTAGGTAAACAAGACATTTTGGGGAGTGGAGGCTGGAGAAGGGTTCTCTATTTAGGCTGTCCCAGACATTGCATGTGAAGAAAGAGGGAACTGATTGTCAAGTTCTTTCCAATAGCAAAGGTCATATAGGTTTGATGATTGGGTCCAGTTGGGGTTGGGAGAATAGCAGAGATACTGCAAGTATGAATTTGCAGATAGCCAGCTGAGATGTAAAGAAGAGCCTGGGGCTAGCTACGTAGAGTGGATTAGGTCCTTACCCACTGATTAAGATAGCTCGACTTCATGGTGGTATTTTTACCTCTGTCTCCCTAGCACAGGGCTAGTCACAGAGTAAGTGCTTAATCCACGTTTGACAAATGAATGAATGATAAAGATATGAAGGCTCAAGAGGGGATTGAAGAGAATTTTTTTGAAAACTTTCTTGCTTTCTCCCTGAAGATTGGGGAAAAATGAGATTTTTTTAACATCTCTTGTTGGATTTTCCACAACTTTCAGAAACTGAAATATATACATATTCTGAGAATTCCAAGCTGCATGTAGTATTTCTTTATTGTAGTTATATGGCAGTGGTTCTCAAACTTTTGTTTTTAGTATCTTTATCCTATTAAAAATTATTGAGATCTCTCCAAAGAGTTTTTGTTTATTTGGATTATATTTATAGACATTTACCATATTGGAAATAAAAACTATTTTTGAATTTATAGACCCTCTAAAAGGGTTTCAGAGATCCCCAGGATTCTCTAGACCATACTTTGAGAACCACTGTTATATGGTATAGGAGACGGCATGCTGAATTCTGAATCAGAAGTCCATATTTGAATCCCCCTCCAATACTAGCTGTGTGACTGTGGGCAGTCATTTAAGGTCTCTGAGTTTTAAGTTCCTCATTAGTGTATAAGGTATGTGCTACCCATATAAAACATGGATATCCACATGAATTGGCTAAATGGAGCTAATGGGAGCTACTTCTGGCTTCTTGTCCACCTCTCTTCAAGGGAAACTTGGATTCCTACCTTCATGGGAACAGAAGAAGAGGCCATGAGCCTGGCCTTTGTCCTCTCTTTTCTGAAAGAATTAAGATTATATCTTTCTGTCCTTGTAAATATCACTGGGTTAAGAACACGATTGGTTCAGGAACAAAAGTCACTGGTGCCCATGGTCACTATCCATTAAAGGAGGAAGGTTACCCCAAGCTTACATTTACTAACATATCCCCTCCTTACAGACACTAGTTAAATATAAGAGCATTTCAAATAGTAAATAGTTTTCTTTTTCAGTCTTATCTAAGCTGAATTCAAATGTAGCCCCTAGCACTTACTATGTGATATGGGCAAATCACTTAACTCCTCTCTCTTCACTAGATTATAAGTTCCTTAAATCAAAGACTGTTGGACCTCTTTTTGTGTCCCCATAGTTAGCATTGTGCCTGGCAAAAATAGGTGATTAATAACTACTAATTAGTTGATTGTCTCAGTTTATAAAATCATTAAAATTGGATAACAATAGCATCCACTTCTCAGGGATTTGATGAAATGAGATAATATTTACAAAGTGTTATACAAATGTTAGGTTCTTGTGGGGAAGATCTAAGCACATCTAGGAAAATAATGGGGTAGAAATAACACTTTGGTTTAGAAAGTTCCTGGAATTCTAGAGTGGGCTCTCTAGAGTATAGATTGACCTGTCCCATCCAGGAACAACAGAAAAGTTGATTTAATCATGGCTTGTAATTCCAGAAATGAGAGTCTGTGAGGAAGTTGGCCTGAGGGAAAGAAGTGAAATGAGGCATTTTGGGACAGTCTTGAAATAATATTCCCAAGAGGCAGTCTCCAGTTGGGACCCAGAGTGGAAGTGCTTGATTTTTTCTCTGTAACTGTAATTCCTAGGACAGTGAATGTTTGGTGGGTCTGTGGTTCAAAGTGTCATAGAAAGACCAACAGGTTTATGGCAAAATGGCGAAATGGAGACTCTAAGTATCACTACAAGAGGAAAACAAATACAGTAAAAAACATTCCATGAGCTAGAGTTAAGTGTGGTTTTTGTGGAAGAAGGTGAATCTTGAGCTGGGTCTTAATTATTGTTACAATTTTACAGTTTACAGAGCACTTTACTATATGTTTGAGCCTCAGAATTCAGTAGATTATGTAGGGTAGAGACTCCAGAAACTTTGGAGAAGGAAAGGGAGCTCCCCAAGATTTCACAGCTAGAACCAGAGAACTGGATTTGACAAGGAAGACCTGAGTTCAATTCTTGCCTCTAGTCCTTACCATGAATAAGTAACTTCCATCTCAATTTCTACATCTGTAAAATGAGAATAATGACAGCTGGGTAGATAGAGTGCTTGGCTTAGAGTGAGGTAAAGTTATCTTCCTAAAATCAGGTGCCAGACACAAGTATGTGAACCTTGCAAAGTCAATTACCTCTGTTTGCCTCAGTTTCTTTATCTGTAAAAGTGATCTCGGGGAGGAAGTGGCAAACCGCTTCAATATCTCTGCAAGATAACCTCATGAAGAGTTGGTCAAAGTACTTAACAACACAATGTGATATATACAAAGTGCTTTGTAAACCTTAAAGTGCTATATAAACGCCAGTCATTATTTCCACACTGTTTTTGTTTAAGAAAGGACAACTATGACTATGTTTTTAATAGGTTAAATATGTATAGCCCCTAATACACTGCTTGGAACATAGTAGGTGCTTTATAGATAGCTAATGATTAATCAATACAGGGCATGAACAGGTAGCTGTGGTAGAATTTAGAGATGACCTTGGCAGACATCCAGTTCATAAGTAAATGGAAGCTCAGAGAGTCACATAGATATTAAGTAGCTGAGCTGGGATTCAAACCTTGAACATTATTCTTCAAATAGACTCTTGACTTCTGCCCAGTCTCACAGCCTCATCCAAACAAATGCTATTCACGTGAAATCCTTTTCCTTCTTCCTTATACCCAGTATGATGAAGACTGTTTGCAAATGTGTTAACATGTTATGTCTGTGATCTAAAATGTCAGAAGGGAATTGGATGAGTGTGGCTCATTTTTTTCTCCCTAGGTTGGTTGTTTCTCTTCTTCTGATTCTTATCTCTTCTTCCCCATCAGCTACCCTGGGAGCTTTGGAGTTCAGTCTTCTTTATGATCAAAACAACAGCTCCCTGCAATGCACCATTATCAAGGCCAAGGTAAGCCCCTTCCTCTACCTCACTGAACTCCTAGGTGGTACTGGATAGGCAGAGGTCTATAGTTACAGTGATTATTGTTTCTCTTCCTTTTCATCATATAACTTGTATTCGTTTTATATTTCCTTTTTATATATTTTGTATCCATTTCAACATAGATATATTGTTTCCTCTGATAGAATGTAGGCTCATGGAATCATGAAATCAGATGATCTGAGAACTAGAAGGGCGCTCAGTAGTCATTTGACCTAACCTGTGCACAAAAAGAATCCCTAGGGGGCAGGAGCTATTTAGTTTTGCTTTTGTAGCCTCAGCACTTAGCTCAGTGCCTCTGCACAGTGCTGGTGCTGAATCAATATGTATTGATCAATTAATTGATAGTGTTTTGATATTTGAGTGAATCTATAATTTCATTCACTTGGATATTGCTCTGAAGGAAACAGATTGCTACCTATAGGTAAATATGCAAAGCATTTGGCAATTCTCAAAGTGATATAGAAATACTAGTTCTCTTCCTTTTCCTTCTCCCTTTCCCACTTCTTTCTTTTGTAATTATTTTTATCTTTATTAGCACTATCATCAATTCACGTCTTCCCATCTTGTGATTCTTGAACATATGCTTACATTGATTCTTTGTAGTAGAATCCACCCAGGATGACAAAAAGCTTCCTCTGAACTCTTTAATAACCATATGGCTTAAAAGCCCTTGAAGATACCTAATAAAGGCTGCTAAGTTGAATTTAATCAATGTTTGGAATGCTTAGTTTCCTAAGAATTAAAGCATCGGGTCAACCAGAGGACAATGGAGAAACACATAATGGACAGGAGTAAACCGCGGCATACTTCTTGTTGTTCAGTCATTATTTTCCCCAGTCACGATCCCATTGGGGATTTTCTTGGCAAAGATACTGCATCGGTTTGCCACTTCCTTTTCCAGCTTATTTTTACAGATGAGGAAACTGAGGTAAACAGGGTTAAATGACTTGCCAGGATCATACAACTAGTATGTGTCTAGGACTGGATTTGAACTCAGGGAGATAAACCCAGTACCTCATGTGCTGCACCTCCTACTTGTATTAGAGTATAAAGGATATTATCAAATAAGTATGTGACTAAGAAGGGAGGTAGGTTAGTCCAATAACACAAGCAAAGAATGATTAACGGGCATTGCATGTGTTCCACTGATAACCAAGTGATTTCAAAGGATAAAGGGAAGATTTTCCCAGTATTTTGGATGGCTCCTCAATAGAAGGTAGAACATGGGAAGACATTGCCAAGAGGGGCCCAGAAGAGAAGGTGTGGATGGGATATGACCTGCAATATATCAAAATATCAGTCTTAACATATACCTAATGCAGGATTAAAAGTCAGGAATAGATTTAGAAGGCATTCAGATCCAAACTCTTAAAAATTTAATGAAAAACATGGCTTATTATCCCAAGGTCGCTACAAAAAAGAACACTTACTGATCAGAAGGAAGAATATTGATAAATGTACTTGAAATACACACTATGCATGGTAAAAATTTGCAGAAATATTTTTGTAGCAGGTAATATGTCACTGGATTTGTCAAATAGTCGGTCAACAAGCATTTATTAAGCACTTAGTATGTTCCAGGCACTATATTTTGCATCGGGGATACAAAGATAGACAGCAGACAGTTCCCCATTAAGGAACTCACAATGTAATGTAACTGAAAATGGTTTACTGAAAACAGAACTTAGGAAACAACTAAGATCTAAGAGTAGAATCAAAAGGCCCTCTATGAGCAACAGTCCTGTGAACTTAACCAATTATAACTATATTAACTACTTTATACTAATTAATTATTAGCAATGTAGCATCAAACAGTTGTTTGCATTTATTTACAGAAATATAAAGATTTATATATTTATAAATATAAAAGATTTATATATTTATAAAAGTGAATCAAGATCAGATCACTGCCACAAGAAATTATTAAAAGGTTTTCTTTTAAAAGCCTCAATTTATTTACCTATGAAGATCATGCAATGAAATGATAAGTGTGTCCATATCCCAGCAGATTGCAAAAAAAAAAAAAAACACCAAAAAATCAGCATTTACTAGAATTCTGTACCAGAAATGCGCAAAACTAAAATCAGGAAGACAAATACCCAGATATCCTTGATAAGTCAATAATTAAACTATATGGGAACTTGAAGATCTTTAAAGACAGAAATGTTGCTCACAACTACCTAGACATAATATCGATTTATGAACTTTTAAGAACACTACAGAAAATACAGACTGCTAGGTGATAACAGAATATGGGACCTGGAGTCAGAAAGACATGGATTTAAATCTTACTAGCTGTGAGGTCTTGGGCAAGTCATTTAACCCTTTTTACCTCAATTTCTTCATCTGTAAAATGAGCTGAGAAAAAAAATGGCAAACCATTCCAGTATCTCTACCAAGAAAACCCCAAATGGGGTTACAAAGAGTCAGATACAACATAACAATATTTTTATTAGACATCACTATGTTCATAATCATCAGACTATATAGAATGAAAAGTACTATAGTGGATACAGTAGTGGAAATGGAGTCAAGAAGATCTGAATTCAAATCTTCCCTCAGACATTTACTCTTGTGACCTACTTTGAAGTTTAATAATCAGCATTATTAAATTTCCTCCATCACTTTCTTATGTTTAGGCAATCAAAAATACAATAAATCAAGCCCTGATTTGAAGTGTTTGCTGATTTCTGAGTGTAAAAACTTACACTGAAAACATAACTGCTCTCACAGACCAACATGCATTGACTCCTTACTGATTGTAATTGGAAGGAAGCTTTTCCTGAAATCAGTCCTAAATCAGTCTTGGCAATTTCCACATTCTGTTTCTAGCCCTGCCCTCTGGGGTCAAATAGAAAAAGTTTAATCTTTCTTCCCTCTGGCAGGCCTTCAAATACTTGTCTTCAAGGTTTCTTTCTCCAGGTTAAACATCCTTTTTTCTTATATCACGCACTGAAGACCTTTTGCCATTCTAGGTACTTTCTTCTGGATGTCAAATACTTTTTTATATAAAAATCAAAAGATAAATACAGCAGATGCTTGCTTAAAGACAACTTAATGATATACTAATAGATCACTGGACTTAGGATCTGAATTCAAATCCTGCCTCAGATGTTGACTAGCAGTGTGACCCTTTAATTTAAATGCTATCTGAAGCACTTTCCTCACATGTAAAATGAAATTAACATTCGTACCTCCCTACTAGAGTTGCTGTGAGAATCCAGTGGGGTGTGATGTGTAAATATATATGTTTTGAAAACTTTAAGGTGATATATAAGTGCTGATTACTATAATTGTTAGCCAATAGAATCATGACTACTGTGTTCATAGCTCATGTAAGAAAATGCTGGGCACTTTCTAAACGTCTTTCTTCACAATAACACAAAGAGGTAGGCAGAGTGGGTGATATTATCAAGATTTTACAGCTAAGGAAACTGAGGCTGAAAGAAGTCTATAGAATCATGACTGCTGTGTTCAGAGCTCACGTAAGAAAATGCTGGGCAGTTTCTAAAGGTCTTTCTTCATAATAACACAAAGAGGTGGGCAGAGTGGGTGATATTATCCACATTTTACAGCTAAGGAAACTGAGGCTTAAAATGGTCTTTTGGTTTGCTCATTCTCACATGATCAGTTAACTGCAGATGTTGGCTAGAAGCCAGTTCTTCTGACTCCCACCTAGCTCATTGCTCTTCCCTGTATGACACACTATTTCCCTCATTAACTTTCTCTACAGGAAGTGATGGGTCTGCAGCTTATAGACAGGGGTTAATAGGCAGCTGGCCCTGTTATCTCCTCTTTCATTTCCCACCTGAAGGCAGCTTGGTGACATGATGGGGATTTGACGGCCCAGGCAGTGAATGACCAAATTGAATTACTTTGTGGGAGTATTTCTCCAGGGGATGTGCTGGGAGAAAGAGACGCTGGGCTGCTCAGTGTCAGAGCAGGGAGGCTTAACTTAGCCTGGGCCGCCCCCGGCATGAGCCCGGGGGACCTGAAGCAAGTGATATCCAGCTCAGCAAGCTCGGCTCTGATCAGACCTTTGGAAAAGGATTTAGCAGAGACTTGGCATGGCTGTAATTAGCCTCCCTACATCTGGATGATGGATTTGCTACAGTTATTTCTCCGTGGTGTCAGCCTGGGAGCCGGAGCTGCTGATTGAACCTGCCAGCCTCTGAGCTGGTTATATCTCCCTGGGTACCAATGACAGTTGGGGTAATTAACTTGGACTCCTGAGAGGTCAGGAAGGTTAAGAGCCATGGGAATGGGGGCTCTGCCCTCCCCATTGGTCTCCCCAAGAGACCCAAGGTTCAGAACTCTTCTTGATCACATCTAGACAGCTCTCAGTTTTCACTAGAGAAGGGTGTTAACAGATTGGTTGGGCTTTCTTTTCTGGTCTGTACCAGCCACTTTTCTGTTTGTCACCTTGAGATGTCCTTGGGTTGTTAGTAGCTTTCCAGTATGGTTAAGATGAACAGCTAGCCTTTACTTCTCTGTGTATGACATCTGTTTGTAGCTGAAGTTCAATTTGATAAGCATTTATTAAGCACCTTCTATGTACCAGGTATTGTGGTAAGTTCTAAGAATATAAAAAGAGTATATAATATAAAATAGAGTATGGCATATAAATATAAAAAAGACCCTATCCTCAAGGAGCTTACAATCTAGTGGGAGAGATAGTGTGAGCAAATATACATACATACACACACACACACACACACACACACACACACATATAAAGTTATATATAGAATAAATAGGAAATAGGAAAAATTTATAAATGCTTATTGGTTGGCTGACAACTTTTTTGAGACTCAGTTACTTCATCCGTAAAATGAGAGGGGTAGATTAGATGATGGCCTTTGGAGTTTCTTCAGTTCTAGATCGATGAGCCTATTATCCCATTAGTTTTTCACAGTAACATGATAAGGTTCTTCCAAGCTCTAGATTAATGAGCCCATTATCCTATAAGCCTCTTGCAGTAGCATGATAGGGTTCCTTCAAGCTCTAGATCGATGAGTCTATTATCCTAAGAGCCTCTCACAATAGCAGAATGTTTTCAATCCTGTGAAATCACATCAAGGCCCCTTTCTCCTCTGCCTCATTTTGATTTGATCCAATAATTCAACATTGGTTAAGCATCCAGTGTTTGCTGAGTCCACTGAGTTCATCCCTGGGAACACAAATTAAAAAGCGAATCCTTCCTTGCCCTCAAGAGTTTGTGTTCTAATGAGGAGAGAGAGCATAAATACAGATGAGTATAATCTGGCAGGGAAGATTGCATCTGGCAATGTGGAGAATGGAAAATAAAATTGAGTGGACAGGAGAACTAGTAGTGGTGATATTCCCAGCTCCTCCCTAATGGAAGGGTTTTTTTCTCTAGTTAATATCTCTCTACCAGGATCTTTAGGGCTTGTATTTTCTATTTAAATACTCCTCTGGATGAAACCAAAGGGAAGGTGAGGAGAGAGAATAAAATGAATAGTCTTTTTCTTGCTGTTATAATCAATATATAAATCAATAAATCAATATATATATAAATCAATAAAATTTCTTTTGTTCATCTTGAGCCCCTAGCTGGTGTTCTCAGCAAATTGTGATTTTATATAAAAAATATTTCAGTATAAACTCTTTGATACACATCACTATCCATTGTGCTCCTTGGCTTTATTTAATCCCCAAGGAGACACACATTCACACACACACACACACACACACACACACACACACACACACACACTCATTAAAATGAGTCACTATGAGATAGTACAGATAGATAAGTAGATAGACAGAATCTTTATTTAGCCTATACTATATACCAGGTACTAAGTCAAGTGCTGAAAAGACAAATACAACCAAGGTATTTTAATGAGGGAAGACAACACACAAAGGGGACTGGAGGTAGGATGATTTGCATTATGTTGTGAGACCCTTGGGTGATAGTGTGAAAGTCATGTTCCAGAGAAAAATCAGACTAAAGCTTACTTATCAGAACCTGGCATCCTAAGAGTAGAGTCCAAGGCTCCATCTGGGGAGGGAGGAAGGTAAGAATGATGGAAAGATTGCAAACAATGTGGTGTGGAGGTGGCTGGGAAACCAATTTAGAGAAACCAGTTTCTTTAAGTTAAAAAAAAGTAAAAACAGAAAGGAAAACAAATAAGGATTTGGAGATGCTGTATGTGCTCTCTTAGAAAAGCATCAGTCAACATGAAACAAAGAATACAAAAGTACCAATTGCTTCCAGCTTGTTTCTCAGTCACAAGGATGGCTATGGCCATTTGGCGTGTTTCAGAGTTCATTTACCATCTTTTCCCTTTTATCTCTGCATTCTCTCTCCTGCCAGGTTTCTTATTGGTCATCAGCAATGACAGCGGCATATGAAGCATGTCTCCCTTTCACGTTTCTCATTCTTCTTGACTTTGTGAAGTCACCCATCTTTTCCTCTTTCCCCTCCTTTGAAAATTGGGAAGGACCAAGTCCTACTGAGGCTCAGAAAATGGACACTGGACATTGGTTTCTAATATCCCACTGCAGTAATGTAGGGTGGGAAGTTCAAGGAATAAAGGAGAGACATGAGCAATGTTTTCTTGGAATATTTAAGAAGAGAAAGAGCATGGATAATTTGGGGGTGGGTTGAGACTTCCTGGAGGAAGTAATACCTGAGCAGAGCCTTGAAAGAAAAGACTTCTAAAAGGCAGAGAAGAGGAAGGATTGAATTTTAGATGAGCAGGAACAGCCTTAAGAATGTGTGGAGGTGGGGAATAACAGGTACAATTTCAAGAATATTCAATGATCTAATTCAGTTGGACTTTTGAGGGCATGAAGGGGATTAATGTGAAATAAGGTTTGAGAAGTGGTTTAGAATCAGACTACGGAGGAAAACAAATGCCAAGTTTATAAGTTCTTATTTTATTGTAGAGGCAAGTGGAAGCAACTGAAGGTTTGTGAGCTGAATAGTGATTTGGTTGGACTTGGGACTTTGGAAGGTAATTTTGATACCCCTGATGTGGATGGTAGAGGGGAGAGGCAGAGGGCAAAAGCTCTCCTATCAGAAAGTGGTATATGAGATGAGTGTTGAAGGGAAATAGGGCAGAAGTGTGGAAAGAACACTTTCCAGGCATGGAATCAAACATGGAGGCAGGGGATGTCATGTGAGATATAGCAGGAAGGTCATAGAATGAAGGGAAGTAAGGTAAATAAGTACTCCTTGAATGGTGCAGACAAGAGGCAATGGAGAATCAATTAGAGTGGTGGTTATATGAGTAAAAGGAGAAATATAAGAAATATTGCAGAAATTTCTGGGTAAGGGGGGGGGCTGTATTGCTGGATTCTGTTATTGCTCTTCACAGAACTCCATCCCTCCATCACCCTCTGCTCCTAAGAGTGAAAGACTTCCTTGAAAGATCTATACCTCTGATATCTCCGCCTCCTTGTCACGGGCTACCCAAGAGCTAGGCTGCATGAAGGATGGGAAAAGAGGGAGCTGCCCTCACCCCACCTCTCCCTTCTGCTGCCTATTTCCCCTTTAGACTCAGCAAAGCTGGATTTGTATTCTGGTTCAGCCCCTAATTCACTGTGTGCTCTCAAGAAAATCCTTTTCCCTCTATGGATCCCACTTTTGTCATCTCCCTCTTGCAGATAACAGCACCTCCCCTGCTTCCCACATGTGCACAATTGGCAGACAACTAAATGGATGCAAATAGATTTTGAGAAATTAAATGTCGGGAAGGATTAATAAATAAATTATATGTGAAGGCTTGGTGTGTTCCTATGTCATACTGAAGCTCCTGACTGCTTTGGGGTCTGTTATGACTTATTCCTTTCATTTTAAGGTCTTTCTGTTGCTTCTCATGTGGGATGCCCCTTTTCTTTCCCCATGCTTTCATACAGTTGGTTCCATCATACCTGAAAAGCACTCCTTCCTCTGTCCTTCAGAATTAGTTCTTGTTTTCTTTAAAGTTCAGTGTAAGCACCACCTTCTATACCTTTTCTGATCCTCCAGCTTCTACTGCCTTCCCCATCATCACCACTATCACCATTATCACCTCCATCACTATCATCATCATCATCATCATCATTATCAAGCATGAATTAACATCTGTATAGCACTATCCATAAGTCACTGTTAAACTCTTTATAATTATTACTTCATTTGATTCTTATAACAACCCTGATAGGCTGGTGTTACTGTTATTCCCATTTTACAGATGCTATTGTTCACAGGTGGTATTGTTATTCCCATTTTACAGATACTATTGTTTACAGCTGCCATTGTTATTCCCATTTTACAGATGCTATTGTTTACAGGTTTCATTGTTATTCCTATTTTACAGATGCTGTTGTTTACAGCTGCCATTGTTATTCCCATTTTACAAATGTTGTTGTTTACAGGTGCCATTGTTATTCCCATTTTACAGATGCTATTGTTATTTCCATTTTACAAGACAGAGGTTAAGTGATTTGCCCAGGATCACACAGCTAGTGTGGGTAGGATTTGAGTTTTGCCTTGCTGCCTCTAAGCCCAGTGCTCTAACCATTGCTCCATTTAGCTGCCTGAAAAAAATTAGCTTATATTTATTTTGTATATACTTTTCTATGTACTTGTGGCATATATTGTTTCCCCCAGTAAGATGTCCTTGAGGACACGGACTATTCTATTTTTTTAAATCTTTGTATTTCCATCTCCCTGAAGCAGCTAGGTGGTATGGTGGATAGCTCACTGGGCTTGGAGTTAGGAAGATTCATCTTCTTGAGTTCAAATCCAGCCTCAGACAAAAAAAGTCTGAATAGTAGTAGACATCTATTAGCTGTGTGACCCTGACCAAGACACTTCACTTTGCCTCAGTTTCCTCATCTGTAAAATTATCTGAAGAAGGAAATGGCAGATCACTCTAGTACCTTTGTCAAGAAAACCCCAAGTGATGTTGTGAAGCATCAGACACAACTGAAAAATGGTTGAACAGAAACAAAAATCTTCAAGTCCTAGGACAGCCTGGCCTGTATTAGACACATAATCGATGCATGATGATTGGATGATAAACTTACCCTAGAATCATAGCATTAGAACCAAAAGGGACCTTAAAGTCCAACTAGTCCAACCCTTTACAGACGAGGAGACTGAGGCTGGAAAAGTGAAATGATTCGGTCACGGTCTCACAAGTGACAAATAGCCGAGCCTGGAACCATACACTGGTCTTCCTGTCCCGACTGCAGCACTCATACTGGCTTGTTTCTTTTTCAGGGATTAAAGCCGATGGACTCCAACGGCCTGGCTGATCCCTATGTTAAGCTGCACCTTCTGCCTGGCGCCAGCAAGGTAACATATTGCCGGGGGCCTCTCTACATCTCCCCAGCAGATGGGCCCTGGAAGCAGCCCAAGGCTACGCTACTAGAGAGCCTGAAAATAGCTCCTCGTTCCCAGAAATAATGCCATGGGGCAAGATGGTAAAGCCCCCTCGAGTGAGAGAGACTGAACTAAGCTTCACCCTTTCCAAAAAGAGAGGCTGGGTTACCTCACCTGGTTCTCAGTCCAGAAACATGACCCTAGTGGGGAAACTGGGAGAGGTGGGGGGAGGGAGGAGGTTTAGCTCGAGAGTGGGTCCCTGTTTTCTATACTCACGGTTTAACTGGGGAAATTGAGCTAACTGTCACTCTGGCCTTGCAAAAAATCTTCTCAGATCTGCCTGCTGCCTATGGTCTCCTTAGGGACTCAGCCCTCATGTTGGGACTGGGAGACAGATTTGATACTTAATGGAATTGAAACAGAGAACCTCAATCAGAAGGGACCTCGAGAGCCATCTAGTCCTCAAACTAGAGAAGTGCAATGAACAAAAAAGCAAAGCAGTGGTTCTGGAGTCCGAGGATCTGGATTTGAATCTCTCCTCTGGTGATTAATACCTATGTGGCCATAAGCAAATTTCTTTACTTGCCTGGTCCTCAGTTTCCCCATTTGCAAAATGAAGGTTTTGGACCAAATGGCCTCTCAGGGACCTTCCTGATATTAAACTCCTATGAGCTTTTTGCTTGAAGATTTCCATTGGGGAGGAACCTATTACTTTCCAAGGCATCCATTTCCACTTTGTGATGGTTCTAGTGGCTAAGAAATGGTTCATTGCACATTCCACCTACTGCTCCTGGCACTGGGGCCAGGAAGAACTAGGTTAATACCTCTCATGTAGGATGGTTCTTCAAATATTTGAGGATAATTATCATGTAAGGATAATTATCATGGGAGGCAGCATGATAAAGTGGAAAGATAACCGACTCTGGAAGCATAGGATCTGGATTCAACTCCCATCTCTAATAACCATGACTTGTATGATTTTGGGTAAATCATTTAATTTCTATTAACCTCAGTTTCTTCATCTGCAAAGTGAGGGGATTGACTAGATGACCAAGTCCCTTTTAGCGCTAACTCTTCTAAGTCCTCTTTTCTAAAGACTAAATAACCCATGGTCTTTCTTTTCTCTCTCTCTCTTTTTAATTTATTTTTAAGTTACATTGCTTTATAAATCATGTTGAAAGAGAAAAAATCAAAGCAAAGGGGGAAAAACATGGAAGAGATTAAAAAAAAACAGAAAAAAAGAAGTGAACATAGCAGGTGTTAATTTAAATTCAGTCCCCTTAGTTGTTTTTCTGGATGCAGGTGAATTTTCTGTCCAAAGTCTATTGGAATTGCTTTGAATCACTGAACCACTGAGAAGAACCAAGTCTTTCATGGTTGATCATCTTACTGTTATTGTGTCAATATATTCCTGGTTCTGCTTGTTTCACTCAGCATCCGTATATGTAAATCTTTCCAGGGCCTTTCTAAAATCAGCTTGTTAATCATTTTTACAGAACAATAATATTCCCTTGCCTTCATATTCCACAACTTATTTTCCATTACTGATGGGCATCTATTCAATTTCCAATTCTTTGCTACCACACTTTTTGCACATGGAGATCCCTTTTCTGCCTTTATGATTTCCTTGGGATACAGACCCAGTAATGGCACATCCCCTCCAATAATTATCATTATCTTTTCCTGTCATCTTTTCCAATATGAGAGGTATGTGGTAGTATCTCAATTTGCATTTCTCTAATTAATAGTGATTTAGAGTTTTTTCAATATAACTATAGATGACTTTAATTTCATCATCTGAAAATTGTTCATATCCTTTGGCCATTTATCAATGGACTTGTATTCTTATAAATTGACACAGTTCTTTATATATTTTAGAAATGAGACCTTTATCAGAAATACTGGCTGTAAAGAATTTTTCCCAGCTTTATACTTCCCTTTTAATCTTGTTTCTCTTGATTTTCTTTGTGCAAAACCTTTTTAACTTAATGTAATCAAAGTTGTCCTACATGTCTTAAATGGAAAAGATTAAATACCTTTCATAAAGTTCTCTAGTTTTAGTTTGGTCATAAATCCCATTCTTCTCCAAAGATCTGATTGGTAAATTCTCCCTAATCTATGACCTTTCAATCCATCCCATATATCATAACTTATAGGCCTTCACCATCTTCCTCCCAGAAGAATGATACACTAAACTCTCTGTATGACTGTCATCAAATTGATTCACTTCCTTGAACCTAAGTTTCCTCATCTGTAAAACAGAAATGTCAACCCTTGCATTATCTACTTTCCTTGGAGATGTATAAATTTAGAGCCATCTCCATTCTAAATGTTCCCATGGACTAGTTGTGTCTGACTTATGATGGAGCCTTCAAAGCTCATATTGGTCTGACCAATCACAGCTTTATACTTTGTTCCTTGACCCCTGATATAGTGATGTCATTTTGGACCTCTCAAGAAAAAAGAAAGACCAACCAAGTAATGTACCTCCCAGGGCTTTGAAGTGGAACTACTTTCTAGACATTAAAATGATCTTTAAAAGTGGGTTGTTATTGTTGGAGAATCTTAGGTTAGTTTCGTAAAGTCTCCTTTAATCTAAACCTCTTTTCACAGAGCGGTAAACTGAGGTTTATGATTATAAAATCATTTGCTCATAGGAAAAGGTGTAGACAAAATTAGCATCAGAATCCTGCTTTGCAGACATCCTATACAGAGTTCTTTGCTTGGGAGGATGGAGTAAGTTAGTGGGGAATAGAATTTCTTTGAGAAGATATTGGGAGCATCCCAATTTTTTTGGAGAACTTCCAGAAGAGCTGGATTCCATGATCTGACTCCACACTGAGTTAAATGTTCATGTTTTTCTCTTCAATCCTAGTCCAACAAGTTACGGACAAAAACTCTAAGGAATACACGAAATCCCATCTGGAACGAAACCCTGGTCTATCATGGCATTACTGATGAGGACATGCAAAGGAAGACCCTGAGGTAGGTGGGGAAAGAAGTGGAGGAGGTGAGGAAAGAGAAAGGAGGACGCTGGGGAAGAGAGGAAAAGTTGAATTGGGATCATTTGGGATGAGCATCAGGGCTGGGCTGAGGTCTTCTTGGGTCAGAGACAGCCAAGTCGCCCAAGTTTGAAATGTGAATGTCAGACCAGATTCTTCCCTTTCCCTCACTCCTTATATCCACCCAGTTGCTGATCCTTTTTGATTCTTTTTCCCTCCCCTTCTCTTTCCTACATCTATTCCCTCCCTCCCGTCACACATAACTATCACCGTAATTCAGGCCACATAACCTCTTGTCTGGATCATTGCAATAGCCTCCAGATTGGTCTGCTTCCATTCTCTCCCTCATTCTCCAGTCATCTTCCATGCATCTGCCAAAATTGCCTTCCTAATGCACGTTTCTCTCTTGCTCAAGATTCTTAAATGGCTCCCTATTCCCCCTGAATATTATACAGCCTAGAATTGGAAGCTCTCTCATGTCTGAAAATCATTATTCTTAAATTTATTTCATATTGCTTTTCTTTCTGTATTATGCAGAGTGGTATAGTGAATAGAAGGCTAGTTTCAGGGTCAAAAAACCTGAATTCAGGTCTAATACATATTGTCTACTGTGGCTCCTGTTATAGAGAAAAAAGTTTGAGAGTCAATTTCTGGGTAATCATTTGATTAATGATGGTTAGTGGGTAATTAATAAAAGAATGGTCATTTGGCTATCTCTCATAAGTCACATAACTGGCTTACGTGCCCTTGGAAGAGTAGGTGTTCCTAAAAGAATAATTCTGATTGGTTAAACAATAGAAGACTAAATACTGTGATGAGAAATGGATTTATTCTAATGAGGACCTGAGGGATATGACTGATGTCTCAATCTTGAACTAGGAGATTTATCTCTGCCCAGATTATCCCATTCTTAGGCCATCTAAACCAAGATTTTAAAAACTTTTCCCTCCTTTTTGCTGAGGAAATGTTTATACGATTCTGTCTAGAATCTAAACTGAGGTATTTCTGGCAGCATTTGCACATGCAAAATGCCCATGTTGTATGTTCAGAACCAAGGCTGCAGTGAAGTTGTCCAACATAGACAAGCACTGCCAGAAATAACTCGAATTCATTATACATTTGATTTTGAATTAATTGGTGATCATTGCCTTCAGAAACCCTTTATTGTTTTACAAGTCCCACTTTCAGTTATTTGCCCCCATGTGGATTCCTTGACCCACAGTTTAAGAAGCTTTGATCTAAACAAAAGGGAGAATCTGCTTCCACTCAGACTTGCATGACTAAAACACAATGAGCTGGAATTTACCTAGACCAAATCTCTTTACCTTTTGATCAGATGTAAATTTTCTGTTGGGTAAATCTCACTCTAATAATGTTACTCTAGTAATGTTGATCACTTTCTAATAATGACATTTCATCTCATTATTAGCCCTGTACTTCAAAGATTGGCTGAATAATCTTCAGGGGCTGATTTCTTAATGAAGAAATCAAAAGGCAAAAAAAAAAATCCTTAGTCCTAATTCAATAATTGGTTACTAATATAAGAGAAAAAAAATCATTTCTCTTATTCTGGACAAATCACTTAATTTCTCAGTGCCTCAGGCCACCCTTTAATACTGTAAGTTGCAGTATGGTTGATGATCTATATAGTTAGAGGGAGTTTTCCTCACTGGGAGTTCTCTATACTAATGAATCCCTCATCCAATTCCCTCTACCTCCTTCCTTCCAAAGCCAAAAAAAAACCAAACTATAAATATTCTACATTCTAAATGGTCTACTAGAGGGACTTTCCTGATACCTCTGGTTCTTAGTAATCCCTCCATCCTCATATTATCTCCAATTCACTTTGTAGAAATGCTCTATCCCTTTATTAGAAGGCAAGCTTTTTGAGGGCAGTTACCTTTTGGCCTTTATGTCCCCAATACCTAACACAGTACCTACTATATAGTAAGCTCTTAACACAATTTGGAGGGAGGACTTACCCAGAGTCATATAGCTAGTAAGTGTCTGAGTTCAGACACATGAAGTCATGTCTTCCTGATTCGCAGGCCAGTATTCTATCCATTGTGCCATCTAATAGTCCCTTAATACATTTTTTCAATAACATAAAGAACAAGTTCAATTCAAATAGAATCAATCCAGGAGGGCTTCTTAGAGAAGGCAAAATTTTCAAAAAGGTATTTAGGCAGGAAAGAGATATAACTACATTAATTATTGATCAACCTTCTGATTGATTTGATTAATTGCTGAGAATAAAAATCAGAAGAGAAATAATTGATTGTGTGACTTTGAATATGGCCAAAACCTTAGGTTTCCAACTAAAGTACTTAAGGTTGACTTTGGATATGATCAAAATCTAATTTCCATTGTCTCTTCTAACTTCCAGTCAACCCTGCCACCAAGAAATAGTTTTATTTTTACTGTTTACATTTCTGAAAGTTCATATTAGTTGGTTAACCCAACAACTATTTTTTTTTGGTAGAATGTAAACTCCTTGATTGTTTTATTTTATTCCCTTAATAAATTTTTAAAAATTGAATTGCTGAGGCAAGCATAGAAACATGTCTGCCATCCTTGCTACTGGGGAGGATGAGGCTGGTGGCTCACTTGAGCTCAGGAGTTCTGAGCTGCAGGGAAACTGAAGTCAATCAGATGTTCTCTTCAGTCTGACCCCATAAGATGGGTCACAAGGCTACCTGAGGAGGATCAAACCAGTCTAACTCAGAAAAAGAGCAGGTCAAAGCTTATAAGCCTATCATCAGTGAGGCTGATCCCAGGAATGGCTGCTGCACTTCCAGCTTGGGCAGAATATAGAGACCCAGTTTTAACTTTTACAAAATTAATTGTTAATTAAACTTAAATAATGGATTGTCCATGGTTATACAGGGAGTAATTAGCCAGTTTATGAATTTAATTACCTTTTATTATCTCTGTCTGATCTAGTCAGTGCTAGGGGAAGTGGAGAACTGTAACGACCGCGCTAGCACCCAGACATCCCAGAATCAGCCGGAGTCAGGATAAGCAAAAGTCCTTAGTCTTTATTCTTGGTCTTTAGACACAAGGATTGAACAGGATGGAAGCAGAATGTCTGCGACCACCTTCTCCTTTGTCTACTGCCAAAGAGTGACTCTGGCTGGTCTTACTCCACCTCCTAGTCCCTCCTACAATCCTCTGCATACACCAATCATTGAGCCAGCAGAGGATAGTGGGAAGGGCCATTTTCCAAGCATATGCCCATAGAGTATTGTCCAGTCGGTAGTTAGCCTCAAGTGCTCGGCAGTCCTGACCTCAATGCATCAACTCAATAGTTTCAGCCCTCTACAGAGAACATTGTAGAAAGAGTGATGAATTGGGAATCAAGAAGACTTGAGTTCAAATTTTAACACTGCTACCTTCTACTGATAGAATCCAACTCTCTGTGCTTGTTTTCTCTTCTACAAAATGAGAAGGGGGTAGCTAGATGGAACAGTGAAGAGAATACTGACCGTGGAGTCAGGAAAATCTGCATTCAGATTTAGCCTCAGACACTTAATATTCACTAGTTGTGTGACCCTAGTCACACTAGTCAAGACACTTTTTTATTATAGCTTTTTATTTATAAGATATGTGCATGGGTAATTCTTCAGCATTGACAATTGCCAAACCTTTTGTTCCAACTTTTCCCCTCCTTCCCCCCACCCCCTCCCCCAGATGGCAATTTGACCAATGCATGTTAAATATATTAGAGTATAAGTTAAATACAATATATGTATACATGTCCATACAGTTATTTTGCTGTACAAAAAGAATTGGATTCTGAAATAGTGTACAATTAGCCTGTGAAGGAAATCAAAAATGCAGGCGGACAAAAATACAGGGATTGGGAATTCTATGTAGTGGTTCATACTCATTTCCCAAACTTCTTTCACTGGATGTAGCTGGTTCAGTTCATTATTGCTCTATTGGAGCTGATTTAGTTCATCTCATTGTTGAAGAGGGCCACGTCCATCAGAATTGATCATCATATAGTATTGCTGTTGAAGTGTATAATGATCTCCTGGTCCTGATCATTCCTAGTCAAGACACTTAATCTCAACCACCTTGCCAAAAGAAAAACAACTCAACAACAAACAAACAAAGCAAAATGAGAGGAGTTAGACTAATTCAGGAATGTCAACCTAAAATAAAAACAGGAACCACTAAACTATACATAAGGTTTTCCTGCAAGAGACATTTTGATTTAGAAAGCCACATATTAATATTATCTGTGTTCAATCTTGTTTTTATTTATTGTTTTTTGTTTGATTTGTTTTATTATTTTTGGTTTAGTTTTATTTATTGATAGCTTTGTTTATTTTGTTATTTTATTGAGTCATTTGTTTATTTATATTTTAATCTAGTTCTGCCTCATTTGGGCCAGCTTTCTCTTTGACATCTTTGGACTAGATGACTTATTAATAATCTCTTCTAACTCTAAGTATATAATCCCATTATCTTTTTCTACTCATCAAGACATATAAAGAACCAACTTTGCAGCCAGGAAGAACTGTGTTCAAATTCCACTCTGATATATATTAACAGTGTGATCTGGAAAAAGGCACTTGGTCTCTTAATGCTCCAGGAAGTTTTAGGCAAAGATGGTCCCAATCTGCTTTTGTAAAGGGAATTTCCTCCCAAGAGAATTCCCTATCATTATGAAATAAAAAATTCAGTCCTTATTCCTATCCTTATCTTATTTCATCTGAATAACAAGTAGAACAGTGGAAAGAATATAGACTGGGAATCTGAGCAAATCACTTTCCCTTTGTGGGCCTCAGTGTCCCTATCTGTAAATTGAGGATATTAGTATCTATCCTTTTATTCCATAAGGTGGTTGTGAATCATAAATGCTACAATTTATATAAAGTGCTTTGTGACAAGAAAGCTCCATGGAAATGTCACTTATTATTTACCAGACCGCCAGTACCTTGAAGGCAGGCATTGTACCTTATTTCAAACTTCCTTCCTGAGCTCCCAGCACAGAGCATCAAACAGAGCTTGCTTGATTAATTTTTGTCAGTCTATTGGATGATTTCTATTCTTCTTCTTATTTGTTATTATCATTCTTATCTCAGGATTTCTGTCTGCGATGAAGACAAATTTGGCCACAACGAATTCATTGGGGAAACCCGATTCTCCCTGAAGAAACTGAAACCTAATCAGAAGAAGAATTTCAACATCTGCCTGGAACGGGTCATCCCTGTGAGCTAATTAGTTCAGTTCATTCACCAAACATTGATTACCCATTGCTTATTATTTTTCTTCTACCTCCCATACTGTGCTGGGCCCTGGGGATAGAGTCAAAAAAGAAATAGTCCCTGTCCTCAAGAAGCTTATGTTCTATAAAAGGAAGCACTATGTCTGCAGAGAAGTAAATATGAAATAATTTTAGGAAGAGAGTATGAATCATATGGAAGAGTAATGAAAATGAACCTTGAAGGGAACTAAGGATTCTGACAGGTAGAGATAATGGAAAGAACTTGTGCAAAGGTGTGGAGGTGGGAGATGGAATACTACACAGATACATACATATATGTATATATACATACACATACATATACACACAAAGCATATATGTTATATATGACCATATACATGTATGTATATCAAATAACAATTAAGCACCAGATAGAAGGTACAAAAGGCTGAGATTTGGGAGGAAAGAAGGAAAGCACATGGTTATCTATCAAAAACAGTCACAGGAGGTTTAAAGAATTGATATAATAACAATCACAGCTGGATAGCCTAGTGCAAAGCTTCTAAAGCTGTGGGTCATGACCTTCTATGGGCTCATATAACTGAATGTGAGGACTGTAAAATTTTGATTTATTATCAAGAAATATTTGATTTTAATATCTATTTTATATATCTACGTATCTGGGATCGTGTAAAAATTTCTCAAGCAAAAAGGGATGGCAAGTAGAAAAAGTTTAAAAAGTTCTATGGCTATAACACTGGTCTTGGAGTCACAAGGACCTGAGTTCAAATTCTACCTCAGACATTGTGACTCTGGCTAAGTCACTTAACTTCTGCCTGTCTCAGTTTCTTCATCTGTAAAATGAGGATAAAATCCTGGCCTCCCAGGATTGCCGTGAGGATCAAATGAGATTATATTTGTAAATTATTTTGCAAAATTTAAAATGCTATATAAATGCTGGCTGTTATTATTATCGCTAATAATAATAACAGTAATTTTGTTTTTTTTAATTTTTTATTTCCTGAGGCAATTGGGGTTAAGTGACTTGCCCAGGGTCACACAGCTAGGAAATGTTAAGTGTCTGAGACCAGATTTGAACTCAGATCCTCCCAACTTCAGGGCTACTGCTCTATCCACTGTGCTACCTAGCTGCCCCTTTTAATAATTAAACATTTTTTAATAACAGTAATTTTGTGCTAGATTTGTAATTTCATTGGGAAGTCCCAGATGAGGAATTACCCCCTCCCCCACCAAAACAGGTGGACTCCCTCTCTGTACTTTATAGTAATCATAAGAATGGTATAGAACTGAGCACTGAGAAGGGAAGTGCCTACAATATACCAGACACTGGGCTAAGCATTTCAAAAACACAAATGTCCTCAAGGAGCTTATATGCTATTTCCTACACCTTCACAATTTCCCAAGCCCTTCAGTGACCATGATCATTCTATATGATGCTTTCAAGAAGAGCCCAGGTGATTGATCACTGGTTGAAGCTGTTGATGAAGGGGTGTTTGGTCATGTGGAGATTAAGGTGCTTTCCAACTCTGACATTTCATGATTCTAATAGTAATTAAAGCTAATAACTGTATAGCATTTTAAGATTTGCAAAGAGTTTGTAAATATTATTTTATTTGATTATTGTAGCAAATGTGGGTATGGCTATTATTATCACTCCCATTTCAGAGATGAGGATATTTAGGCTGAAAGAGTTTAAGTGTCTTGGCCAGAGTTATATACTAGTAAGTGTCTGAGGCAGGGTTCAACCTCAAATCTTTTCAATACCGAATTCAATGATTTATCTTGATGACTGGTTCTGTAATGCCATGATTTCATTTGGTTTATTTCCCCCATTTTACAGATTTAAAAAAATGAGGGTTCAAATGACAACATGTGCTTCCCTAAATCTTACAGCTAGTAAGAGGCAGAGACAGGATTTGATTCCAGATTTCTCTTAATTTGAAATCTTGCTCCCTTGAAACTAATTCTTCTGACTCCTGTTGCAGGATTCTCAACAGAAGGCCAGGGAGAATCTGCATAGTAAAATGAGACAGTCTATGCTAAGGGTCAAATGAGCAAATGAGGATCAGAAAAGTCCAGAAGCAGTCTGGGAAAATTTCATTCATTCATTCATTGTCAACAAGTGTTTATTAAATGCTTTCTCTAAATATTCTCTGAGTACCTACAATGATCAAAGCTGAGCTTGAGGAGATGCAAAAATATGTCAAGCCCACTCCCTTCTTTCAAGTTCCCCACAGGCTCACAGGAGAGTTAGTCAATCAACCAACACTTACTAAGTACCTACTATGTGCAGAGAACCATGCTTAGAACTAGGGGATACACAAAGCTTAGCTAAGACCCAGTCTTTGGAATCTTGAAACTTACTGTACAATAAGGGGCAAAGAGACCAATGCAAAGGATGATGATGATTGAGGATGACAATATCATAGAATTAGCACTGGAAGGGACCCCGGTGGCTATCGAATTCAACTCCTTGGTTTTACAAATTAGGAAACCGAGGCCCAGAGAGATAAGAGAATACACTCCTACAGCAAGTGACCACAGCAGATTTCAAATTCAGGCTTCAGGGTGTAAAGCCAGGATTCTTTCTACTCTGGCTCAATCATGTGGTGATTTTAGGTTTGCAAAGCATTTTATGTCAAGTACTTCATCTGACACTCACATCTGTCCTTTGAAGGACTTTTTGAGTGGAGGCACATTTGTGTCTACATGTTATTATAGAAGTGAGTAGACTGAGGCTCAGAGATAAGGAACTGGCCCAGAGGCCCACAGTTGGAAATATCAGTTAGGATTCCATCTCAGCTCGCTTTTGGTTCCAAGCCTATGTCTCTTTCCACCATGTCATAGGACATAGACCGTGATACAGGTACAAGCAAAATGATTTTTAGTGTCAGTTGAACAAGTTAGGCTTGAAGGAAGAGAGATCTAGGCAGAAACAGAAAGAGAGAGTTTACAGAATTTCCAGAAGGGAATGAATGGTGCTAGAAAAGGCATGAAGATGGGGAAGAATAAACAGAACCCTGGGGAGAGATTTAAGAGGGAAGAGACAACACTCTAGTAGTTCCTCCTTAATTCCTGCTCTTTGCTCCTCCTGTTGACTAATAAGAGGAACCTTAGAGAACCTTCAGAAATGAGAAGTTGTACTTAGGACTCGGAGCTGGGAAAAGTATAGAACAGGGAATGTCAGGGCTAGAAGGGGCCTTAGAACAGCGAATGTCAGGGCTGGGACAGTTAACTGAATTCTTGAGTTGGATAAGATATCAAACCTTCCAAATTTATCATTTGACAGATGAGAAAACTGAGGCTCAGAGAGGGGAAGTAGTCTGTCCCAAGTCACCTAGTTTATGACTGCCCCTGGACTGGAATCCCTTTCACCCAGGCTGATGGCTCTTTCTGTCCCCTCCCTACTTTACAGCTGGCAGTGTATCCCTTTTCAGGAAGTAGGTATGGGGAGGCTTGGGGGAGCAGGGATCCTGCAGCAGCAGGAGCAGCAGCATCTCACCATATGGTCTACCAGCGAAGGATTAGCTTCATGCTACATGAGGTTTTTATAATACAGGTGAACAGAATGATCCACAAGAAGGATGATCACAGTAGGGAATAATATTAAACACCAGAGTCCTCAAAGTCAGTCTCTTCCATGAGCCTTGGGGAATTATATGTTCCCATGTGGGTCTTCACAGGATAATTAGTAGTTTGCTGGCTCTTTCTAGTATAATTGCATTCTCTTCATCAGAGAAATCACTTCCCTAGAAGCTGCTCTCTGATCAAGTTCTTCCTGCTTTAGAAAGAAAGCAAGAGGGCAGGAGCAGGGTGGGAGGAGGTTTGTCCCATTCTTCAGGAAGCTCCAGTAGTAGCTGGTGCACTAGCACTCCCCTTCTCCTCCCCCCAGATTCTCCCTGTAATGGGGAATAATTGCTTCCTTCAGCACACTCCCAATTGTCTTGATCATGTACTAGAAGACCATTAGTCAGACCAGGGTCCCCAAATGGACTACTCCCTAGAGGCTGGAGACAGTGTGGTGCTGTGGCTAGTACTCTGGACTTACCACCAGGAAGACTAGGATTCAGATCTCATTAAAGAAATTTACTAGTGGCTCCTAGTACTTGCCTTATAGGTTGGTGATAGATTGAGAGCTGGGAGGCATATTAGGGATCATATAACATAAACTCCTATTTTACAGATGAGGAAACGAAGAGGAAAAGTGACTTGTCATATGGAAAGAAAATGGCAGAATCAGAATTTGAACCTGGCTCCCTCTGATTCCAAATCCAGTTCTTTTTTCATTTTATAATATGGTTGTAAAAATTACAAGAGGAAAAAAAATAAAAAGACTTGATAAATCTTAAAGCACTCTATAAATGTCAGCACTATACAAATGTTATGTTATTACTACTGTTATTATAACAGAGGTCCCATCTTCGGCGGGGAGGATTGAAACCCACAAAATACTTCGGAATTTGCCATGAGAGAACTGACCCAAACTGAAACATTAACCCCAAAGTCAGACCCTTCATCTTGCTCTTAGATGTCTTAGATGCTTACAGAGGAAGGTTATATTTTGAGGAGGATCAGTCTGATAATCAAATAATTCAATCCTACCATGTGCCAGGCACTGTGCTAAATGTTGGGGATATAATTTTTTTTAAAGGCAGTTCTTGAATGATGGGAAAAACCTGGACAATCCTCCAAGAAGTGAAGCAAAGTGAAATGCACTGTGTACAAAGTCATGGCAATGTTGTGGGCTGATCAGCTGTGAATGACTTTTCTCAGTATACAATGATCCCACAACTATTCTGAAGGACTTATGATGAAAAATCCTATTCAGTCCCAGAGAAAGAACTTAATTGTGTCTGAATACAGATTGAAACATTCTCATTCTCTCTCTCTCTCTCAACATTATTTTTCTTGAGGGCTTTTTTGGAGGGAGATTGATATTTCCTTTCACAACATGACTTTTATAGAAATGTTTTGTTTAACTTCACACGTGCTTTCTTAATGGGGACTGGGGGAGAGTATAAGTGAGAGAATCTGAAACTCAAAGTTAAAAAAAAAACAAATGTAAAAAAATTGTTTTAAATGTAATGGGAAAACCAAAAATATTTAAAAAGAAAAAAGAGATCCTCAAGGAGCTTGCAGTCTAATGAGGGGAGGGGACAACATAGAAAAGGGGGCAGGATAACTAACTGAGAGGTGGGAGGAGAACAGGGTATACTGAGTTCAAAAGCATCTTGTTCTATGGAGTTTAAACCAGGCAGAGCAATAGATGCAAAAAGGAATAAGCTAAAAGGTCCAGTTTCTGCTGTAATGCCGGAGAAACTGAGGCAGGAGAGAGATTAGAGAGTTTTTAAATATTTTATTAATGGAAGAGTAAGATTGACTGGGCAGGACTCTCATCTCAAATTATCCAGTCAGACAGAGATAAAGATATACTGGGACCAAGGAATCAATGTTGGTCCCAGGGCTGGAGGAGACTATCATTCCAAAGAATCCAGCGTCCAGCATACAGCTGCCAGCCGCCATCCTCCAGCAATGAATGGAGGAACCCCAACTTCTTAAATACCTTTTCTCTGAACAAAGGAAGGGGTGAGAAGCGCAGGAAAACTGTCAGGATGGAAGAGGCCATAAACCCAAAAAAATCTAGAGACAGGATGTCTGAATTACACAGAGATAAAGATGTCAGTGAAATAGCTTGGAATATTTTAGAGGGATATTGTAAATTCTTGAGGACAGAAAAGAGTCAGGAGGTCTACTCTCTTGTTTATCTTGCTTGGGCTAACAATTTATAACCTTAGAGTAATCGGTCCTTAGTCTTAATGGACCAGAGGGAGATTTACAGCTTAGGGGATTGACACAGAACAGTTAAAGAAACTGAGACAAGGGAAACTAGTTCAGGGAAACTGAGTCAGGACAGTTAAAGAGAAGTATGGTATAACACTGCCCTCTATAGAGAAAAGCATTGGGGAGGAGTTTCAGTCAAAGAAAGCTAGGGGATTATTAGACCCTGTAAAAGGACATTTATATTTAGGTAGAGAAATTGGTCTTATCAGTCCTTAAGAAAGTAGTCCATAGTCTTCCTCCTCCACAACTGACCAGAAGTGACTTTTCAGCTGCTGAAAGGGGCATCTACTTCTAGGCAAATACCTCCGCTGCTAAATGCCATGACTGATGGGAAGGAGAAAGAGGGAGAGAAATTCCCCTCGGCCCAAGGGTCTCCTTCAGAGGGAAAGGAGTGCCCTCCATAACCAATTGTTGAATGACTTTTTTATATCTGTCTGAGGGGCATAACGGTGACTAGTGACTGGTTGTGACCTGAGTAGCCTCAAGAGCCTCCATTCAATGGCCAGGACCAAAAAGCTTCTCAGGGTGATGAAGGAATTTCTCCCTACCTTATTATGAGGTTGTTGGAAAACTCCTTAAGGGAGATAAGGGAAATCATAGGATAATTATTGTTTAAAAACCGCATTGGAAATACAATTGGCCAAAGTCACACATTTAACAAGAGACAGAGCCCTGGCTGGAATCCAGTATCCAACTCCATAGTTCACCATTAAAGCCAGTCGATAGCTCTTAGCAAACATTTATTAAGTGCATATTATATGCTCAGTACTGGGACTACAGGTCCTTGTTCTCCATGAGCACACATTTTAATGGGAGAGACACATGTAAACAATTAGATTATCCAAGTTGTTGTTCAGTTGTGTCTAATTCTTTATGCCCATTTGAGGTTTCCTTGGAAATGATCCTGGAGTGACTTGCCATTTCCTTCTCTGGCTCACTTTACAGATAGGAAAACTGAGGCAAACAGGGTGACGCCCAGGATCACACGGTTAGAAAGTTTTTGATTTGAACTCAGATCTTCCTGACTTCAGGGCTGATGCTCTATCCATTGAGCCACCTAGCTTCCCAGAGATTATCAGCGTAGATGAGAGGTAACCTCAGAGGAAAGGCACCAGCATTTGGGAGACAAGGCAAAGAGATGAGAGGGAGACCAGGAGAGACCTCTTGCATGTGGTAGAATTTGAGCCAGTGAAGCTGGAAGGCAAAGGTGAGGAGAGCATGGGACACATACAGTAAGAAAGTAGGCAACAGAACTGGGAGGAGAGTCACATGCCAAGAATTATAGGAAGTCACCAGGGAGCATTTCATTGTCAGGTCGGATGACCCTTTCTGAAACCTTATTCTTAATAAGAATTTCTCTGCAGCATTTGACATTGTCTTGATTTCCCATGGTGGGGAGGAAGGGTGGATGGGAGTAGGACTGCTTAAGAAAGACCAAGTGTATTTTCTCCAGCTGTACTTTTCCTCATCTGCCCTCTGCTGGAGTTGCTAGTGAACAGCAAAGTGAATAAAAAAAAAAAATAATTAATAAAAAATGAAAGGAAGAATCAGAAACCTAGAATGTCATAGCCAGGAAAGACCTCAAAGGCCAGTAAGCCCAACTGCCCTCATTTTTCAGAGAAGGAAACTGAGGCTCTGTGAAGGGGAGAGTGACTTATTGAAGGTCATATATCTCCAGAAGGGAATGAGCTTTCATTTCAGCTCCTTCATGTAAATAGAACTCGTTTCCTTCTTTGTCCTAATATCTCCTGTGCCTGGACCATGTTTTTGTTATTCAGCCCTGTCCAACTGCCTGTTGGCCCATTTGGGGTTTTCTTGGCAATGAAATAGGAGTGGTTTGTCATTTCCTTCTCCAGCTTATTTTACAGATGAGGAAACTGAGGCAGACTGGGTGAAGTGACTTGCCCAGGCTCACATAGCTAGTAAGTATCTGAGGACAGATTTTATAATTCAGGTCTTCCTGATTCCAGACCTGGGATTCTAGCTACTGTGCCACTGTAAGTATTTGTTGATTGATTATATAGTCCAGCATACAGCACAGTGCCTGACACATGCAAGTGCTTAATAAGTGTTTGCCCATTGGTTATATCTAGGTCTGACTCCAGTTTCTGGGGTCTTTCACTATCCAGATTTTGGGCTCATAAATAATAATAGACTTTTCTGTCACACCTCAGGGTTTGCCAAGTGATTTACACACATTATCTCATTTGAGACTCACATAAGTCCTGGGAAGTAGTTAGATGCTAAAAAGTCATTATCCCCATTTTACAGCTAAAGAAACTGAGCCTCCAAGATTTGAAGCAGTTTGCCTTTGGTTGCACAGCTAAGGCTTTCTTTTGCTGATTTTCCTCCCTTTAAAAGTGTATTTTGTCTAGGTTTTGAATATATGCTGTATCCGTCCCCAGCCTCCATCCCTAGGAGAAGACAAGTTCCTTGAGGGAAGGAATTGTGTGTCTGTATTTCTAGCACCTAGCTCTGGTTTGATACATAGTAGGAGCTTAATGAATGTCTAAGATTTTGAATTACAGGAATGAGGTTTAAATTCAAATCTTCCTGAATTTCATCCAATACTCTGTGTGCTAGCACTCATGCTAAATTTCTGCTACTCTTTATAAACAATCTTCATGCACTAAATTATTTCTTTCTTCCTTCTTCTTTCCCTCTTCCCTCCCTTCCTTCCCTCTTCTGTCCTTCCTTCCCTCCTTCCTTCCCTCCCTTCCTTCTTTCCTCCCTCCCTCCCTCCATTTCCTCCCTCCCTTACTCTTTCCCTCCCTCCCTTCTTCCCATCTTCTTTCCCTCCCTCCTTCCCTCTCCTCCTCCCTTCCCTCCCTCCCTCCCTCTCTTCCTTCCTTCCTCCCTCCCTCCTTCTCTTCCTTCTTTCCTTCCTTCTCCCCTGTTCTCTCCTAAGATGAAGCGAGCTGGGACCACAGGATCAGCCAGAGGCATGGCACTCTATGAAGAAGAGGTACGTTAACACCCTGGGATTGATGATACCAAGCTGACCCTGTCATTCTGTCTGTCTGCCCCTCATCCTTATGTGCCCCCATTCAATCTAGGACAGGGTTCTAACCTGTTGTTCTTCCCCCCTCCCATCTGCACACATTACCAGTCTGATCCCTACAACAATTGCTCAGTCTTGGGATTTGTGGCCTAAGATGGGGTGGGATGGAGCATGTAGTACCACTGATGGCTATCTTTACACTAATCTACAGCTAATCTAGAATCACTCAGTTACTCATGTGAACGTGTTCAGAAAACATGGGCATGGGAAGCCATCAATTTGTTTTAAAAGGTTTTTTTCAATTATTATATTTCAATATAACTGTTTCCTTTGTAATCTTATGTATTTTATTTGTGCATTTAAAACCATTATCCTGAACAGGGGACCTTAAGCTTCAAAAGACTGCCTAGGGGAGCACAAAAAGAATCAAGAAATTTTTCTCTAGTTCCATTCCCTCATTTTAAACAACCTTTCTTCTAAAAATTCCATCTTAATTGTATAGATGCCTTTTATTTTATATCATATTTATGTTATAATTTTGAATATATCTTTCTCCCATCAGTCACCCTATAAGATATCCCTTCTAACCAAATTTAGAAACAAAGGAAGGAAGGAAGGAAGGAAGGAGGAAGGAAGGAAGGAAGGAAGGAAGGAAGGAAGGAGGGAGAAGGAAGAGAAAAAGGAAATAAAGAAAGAAGGAAGGAAGGGAAAGAAAGGAAGAAAAGGAAAGGAAGGAAAGAAGAAAAAGAGAGATAGGATGGAGAGAGGGAGGAAGGAAAGAAGGAAGAAAGGAAGAAAAAAGTAATGAAAAAAGAAAAGAAAAGAGAGAAGGAAAGAAGGAAGAAAGGAGGGAAGGAAGAAAGAAGAGAGAAGGAAGGAGGAAGAAAAAGAAATAGTTTATTGAAAGTAACACATGACAGTATATTCATTTCAAACCTTTAATTTTACAGGTAAGTAAATCAGAGAGGGAAAATAACTTGCCCAGGCATACAGCAATAGGTATCTATGGTGGGATTTGCTCCTAGTCCTTCATGACTGCAAGTTTAGCACCCTATTTAAATACCTGCTATCTTTCCCAGTGTCTAAGCTCACAGGTCCCTCTTGAACTCACAGGATTATAGCTTTAGAATTGAAAGAGACTTTAAGTGAAAGCTACCTGGCCCTATATAGAACTATATAGTTCTATTCACTATATAGATGAAGAAGCTGAGGTCCAGAAAAACTAAACTAAAACTTGCCCAAAGATCAACAGATGATAAATGTAGAGCTAAGAATCCAGGAAAGGGAAGCACCAGCTGAGAATCTCAGGCTTACCTCATTACAATGTGAGCTCCTTAAAAAAACAAACAAATAAATAAATAAAATTAAAATGAAAAACAAAACAAAACAATGTGAGCTCCTCGAAAGCAGGTACTGTTTTTGCCTCTCCTTTGTGTTCCCAAGGCTTGGCACAGAGGCAGTTTGGATCCTCTCTAGCCAAATCCAATACCTTTCACTATACCCACCCACATTGCTTTCCTCTGTTTCCTTGTGTCACTCCTTCCAATAATGTAGCAATCACTTCCATGCTGCCCTTACAACCTCCAGAGAATAGTGTTGGCTCTCCACAGTTTCACCTCCTTCTGAGGGGAGGGTTCCCAATAATGGAGAAGTTCTGGCACTGGACCATCCACACTATTTTGCCAGGTTTTTCCTATGACCCGGGGCATGAATTTATATTAGTTGAGTGAGTTCATGGTTCAGCCTCTGGCTTAGGTTAAGATCTAGCGTGGACTTAAGGTTAGGGTTCAATCTATAGAGCTAGTCGGGGTGTTGGTCAATGGCTCAGCTTATAGCTCAGAAATATTAGATCCCTCTGGGAAAAGCATCAGTCTTAGTTGGGCTTAAGGCTAAATCTGGAGCCACAGTTCAGATTTATTCAGGGGTAGGGGTAATGGGTCAATCTGTGGTCAAGTTGAGAATTGGGTTTGGGCCCAGGGTTAGGGGAGAGAGTGACATTGGGATCTGGCCAACTGTACTGTAGGAGATGTGAAACCATGCCTTAAATCTGAGCTGATGCTAGCCCATTGTTCCTCCTTATCCTCACACACACGTGAACACATACACATGTGCACACACATGTGTACATATTACTATTCTGATTTCCACAACAACTGCCTGGCCTTGGGATCTATGGCCAAGGATGAGGCAGTATGGGATAGTTTAACTAATCTGCCACTTGATTGCTCCCCTTAACAAGCATTCTATTTAGACTTACTGGGCCAATTCGTTATAGCCATCAACAAATATTTATGAAGTTCTCTCCACATGGGAAGCCTTGTGTTACCACTTGGGATAAAAAAACAAGACAAAAACATTTTCTCCCCTTAAGAAGCTCACAGCTGAATGGGATAAGCTAGTGGTTCTCATAATAGGTCTCCTTCTCCTTGAGATGATGCTTATTTATGCTATCTGTCCATTCTATCACTCCATAGCCCCTTACCCAGGCTTTTCTGCCTCATTTTTTAGCAGGTGGAACGTGTAGGTGACATTGAGGAACGTGGCAAGATCCTAGTGTCCCTCATGTACAGCACCCAACAAGGAGGCCTCATTGTGGGTATTGTGCGCTGTGTCCACCTGGCTGCAATGGATGCTAATGGCTACTCTGACCCCTTCGTCAAACTGTGAGTCACTGGCCTGGGGTTGGGAAAAAGAAATAGAAGGAGAGATAGATAGTGATCAGAAGCTTAGCATCTAGACAGGGAGCAAGATAAAAGATCAGCTAGATTGGGTTGCCAGTTGCCCACCATTTCCAAGATGTCAGATTCTACTTCCTTAATTTGAAGTGAAGGGTCAAAACTGGCCTGATGTTGCTGATTCCATAGAATATGAAAGTAGAAAATGAATTAATTAACCACACAATTCATTCTGTCCATCATGAGAATCCTTACTACAACAAACCCAACAAGTGGCTAACCAGCCGTGACTGGAAGCTCTCCAAAGAGGGAATATCCAGTACCACTCAGATCATCCTATTCTTCTTTTAGATAGCTCTCATTGGTAGAAATTTTTTCTCTAACACAAAGTCCAGATTGGCCTCTTTTTGACTTTCACTCATTGCTCCTGGCTTTGCCTTCTGGGCTAAGTTTTTTTCAACTACATCCATGGACTCAAGACCCTTCAACATCCTGATTCCACCTTTTGAAGGATGAAATTATTATTAGAGCACAGCTTTTGACAAACACTCCAGGCATCTGGATAATAGATATCTTCCATCATTACTGCATCCTGTGCCAGATTTGTGATCTGTTTCCTGAACTCTTCTTCTTCTATTTCCTCTTTTTGTCCTGGTGGTCCATAGAACATGCTGATGAAGACATTACTTTTGTTTTTTCCTCTACTGATCTTTACACTTGACCCCTTCCATACTTCCCTCTTCTGATTTCTGGATTTTCTCACATGATTATGCCTTCTTTAAAATAAAAATTCTTAGTATCATTTTATTTTTATATCACTTTCTTTCCCAATATCTCCTCATCCCTTGCAACCAGAGATTCTTCCCCATAACAAGGAAGAAAAGAAAAAGAGAAAAAGATGGCTCAGCAAAATTAATGAAGTACAACAATCAAATCTGATAATATATGCAATGTTCCCTACATGTATTCCCTCATCTTTGCAAAGAAGGAAATGGGTCACAGTCTTAGATCTCTTAGATCTCTTCTTTGGGGTATAACTGATAACAGGTAAACTTTACACAGCACCTACTACATACCTGGTATGTAGCTATATTAAGCACTTTCTAATTATTATTTCATTTGATCCACAATATACCTGTGAAGTAGGTGCAATTATTATCATCATTTTACAGATAAAGAAACTGAGGCAGATGGAGGTTAACATAATCACACAGCTAGCAAGTGTCTGAGGCTGAAGATTTGAACATATCTTCTCAATATAAAATGCTCTCTTGGATAGGTGAGGGATACCTATCCAGAACCACATTCTAGACATGGGCTTCATTCTGCCACAGTTTAGTAATACTTTGGGGTTAACTTTGCCCCCTTACATGAAATTTGAACGTTTCTTTATAAACATTTAAAATTAGGGATTTTACCACTGCCTTTCTTCTTGGATTTTGTTTCCTGTGAACTTCTGAATGTCTCTCTCTCTGTTCTTTTTGATTCTAACTGCCCTTTATGTTACTGACTTAGTGGATATACTTAGTGGTTTATACCCTCTGGGAGCTGCCTCCTTTGTATGCCCAGGGCACAGTTCTTAAAGCTTGGCTGTGACCCAGATTCAGGATATTCTTGAAGGTCCAATATCCTCCATCTTTTAGTCCATGAGTCCCCATAGGTGGGAAGTAGCTCAAAGCAACAGTATTTCCTGAGAAGACATTGTGATAATAGCAGATACTAAATATCCTTCCACCTATCCCAGGACATACTCTTCCAGAGTTACATATTATCAGTCAACAAACATGTAGAGCCCACTAGTACAGAACCACACAGGCTCTGGTGTAATACAGATGAGTAACTGACCAGGAGTCAGAAAGATCTGAGTTCCAGTGTAGCTTCGGATACTTATTAGCTATTTGAATTTGGGCAAATTAGAGTAACAAAGTAGTCAACATTTCTATGGCATTTTAAGGTTTACAGAGCCCTTTAATAAACCTCATTTGATCCTTTTAACAACTCTGGGAGGTGGATGCTATTATCCCCCCCACCCATTTTTTAATGAGGAAACTGAGATTAAGTGATTTTTCCAGGTTCTCATAGCTAGTGTCTGATGATGGTGGATTTGACTTCAGAATTTACTTATTCCAAGTATAGTACTCTAGCCACTGTTCCACCTACACTCTTCTCGATTTCTCTTTTCAGTTTCATTGATAAGTTGAAAGAGGTGGACTCAATATGGTCTTTGAGTTCCTTTTCAGCTCCAAATCATATGTGGTGGCAGTCACTCCCATCTCCAGGATGGAGGTGCCGATATCCCTTCCTTTCTCTCAGGGATGCTCATGCTGTTCCCCCTGAAGAGAAGAGGAGAGACATTTCTTCTCCAACTTTTCCCCCAGAGTTGAAAAATGATTCCCTCTCAAGGACTGGGTTCTTTTTTAAATAACTGACTCTCTTGACTCAACAGAGCTGTATTCCTATTTTATTTGACTCATAAAAGGATGTGTCTTGTTCCTTAAAGGGACCATCAGTGATGTGGCTGATCCTTGGTTATCTGCTCCTAGTTCTATCTATTATTTTGGGGGAACTTCTCATATCTTACAAAGAAATAACAGTATAGGCCTCAATACATGTCACTGCAAAATTTCCCTATGCTCTCTCCACTGACTCAAATGCAGATGATCTGATTTTATTTTTTATAAAGCTTTTTATTTTCCAAAACATGCATAGGTAATTTTCAACATTCACCCCTGCAAAATCTTGTGCTCCAATTTTTTTCTCCCTCCCTTTCCTCCACCTTCTCCCCCAGATGGCAAGCAAACCAATATATATTAAGCATATGATGCTCTGACTTTAAATCAAAGCTTTCCATGAATCCCTCTGCCCTTGCCATCTATCATGCCTTCTAACCCTTAAAATGACATATAAGTGGGAGTTATCATCATACCCAGGCTTCATCTCTGAAAAATAGACCATCATTTGTGGTTTTTCTCAGCTATTAGCCCTTAATGAGAATTAATTAATATAGCATCTCCAGTTCAGTGATGAGCTAGATACTGGAGATTAAAATGACTGTTTTTTCCAATTGCCATGAAAGAAATGACCTCATTTGGGTGCTGAATTGTGTTTCTCTAAATGCCAGCTATGGACAACTTGATTTTAATAATCTTTCTCTTCCCCAATTGCTCTGGAAATGTTTGCGTTTACATGACCACCTCTGAAATAAAAGCTGTGGCTGCAATATTAATCAGCTTCCAGGAATATTTAAGATGTGGTTAAGGAAAGAGAGGGTACTCTGTGATTTGTCAGAATTTGTCTTTATACAGTTGCTTCTAATCATTTGGAGAACACTTTATATTTATATCAAAATCATTTCTAGAAATAACTCATCCCCAGCACCAAACCCTCCCTGCTATCAAAGGAAAACAGTTAAATAAAAGCAATTGATCAAAATGGCCACATCTGATAGTGTATGCAACACACTGGTCCGGTGTTTCCTCATCTTCCTTCCTTCCTTCCTTCCTTCCTTCCTTCCTTCCTTCCTTCCTTTCTCCCTCCTTCCTTCCTTCCCTCCCTCCCTCCCCCCCTGTCTCTTTTTCTCTCTCCCTCACTCCCTCCCCCTCTTTCTTTCTTTCTTTCTTTCTTTCTTTCTTTCTTTCTTTCTTTCTTTCTTTCTTTCTTTCTTTCTTTCTTTCTTTCTTTCTTTCTTTCTTTCTTTCTTTCTTTTTTCTTTCTTTCTTTCTTTCTTTCTTTCTTTCTTTCTTTCTTTCTTTCTTTCTTTCTTTCTTTCTTTCTTTCTTTCTTTCTTTCTCTTCCTTCCTTTCCTTTTTGTCATGGGTCCCTTCAGAAATTTAGTTGAGCCTGAGGACTCCTCAGAAGAATGTTTTTTAAGTGATGAGGGAGTCATACAATATTGACTCTGCAATCAGAAGACCTGAGTCTGTCAATAACTATTTATTACTGTGCTAAGTGCTGAGGATACAAAAAAAGGAGTTCACATTCTAATGGGGAAGACAACACGTGAACAAGTATGTGTATGTAAGATATTTACAGGATAATTGGGAGGTAATCCCAGAGGGAAGGGAAGGTGGAAAATCAAGGAAGATTTCCTATAGAAGGTAAAATTTTAGCTGAGAACTGAAGGAAGCCAGGAAAACCAAGAAGTAGAGGCAAGGAACAAATGGCCTTTCTTAGATGTTCTTTCAAGTTTGAAAGAAACTTGTATCTTTTTAAACTTACATTGATCCTGGGAGGGAGAAGTGCTACAAGCATCAATATCCCCATTTTATAGATGAGGAAAATGAAGACCTGAGGATTTAAACACTCATTCACAGTTACACAGGCAGTAATCAATTACTCATTCAACAAACCTTTTGGGCCAGACAGTCAATCATTCAGTGATCCTTTTGGCTGGGTACTGCATGCCAGATCCCAAGAATAGAAATACAAAGGTTATATATACCAAAGAAACAACATTTTAAACATATGGGAGAAATATGCTTAATCAATTCCCAGTTATGGTGGAACAATGCTTAGAACTGGGGAGAATGAGGAGAGATTCCTAGAAGGAAGTCATAGAGTAAACTGAGGAGCTGGGGCACAGAAAGGCTGAGGACAGTGTTCTAATCATAAAGGACAGCCTGTGATCAGAATGAAAAATGGGATATAGCAGAGGTTTTTGGAGTCCCTGAATAGATTTCAGAGGACATGGGAGAAAAATCACATTTCCTCTCTCCCTCTCTCCTCCCCCCCCCCCCACCTCTCTTTTGGTTCTCATTGTAATTCTATGTACTTTACTTCTTTATTTTCTATACTTAAAAAACATTCTTCTGAGGAGCCCTTGGGCTCAACTGAATTTCTGAAGGGGCCCATGACAGAAAGAAAAGGAAAGAAGGAAGGAAGGAAGGAAGGAAGGAAAGAAGGAAGGAAGGAAGGAAGGAAGGAAGGAAGGAGAGAGAGAAACAGAGAGAGAGAGAGAGAGAGAGAGAGAGAGAGAGAGAGAGAGAGAGAGAAAGAGAGAGAGAGAGAGAAACAGACACTAGCAATTTCTGGAATATAGGGAAAAAAACAAATAGTGCAATTTTATTTGGAACATAGAGTATGTAAGGAAGATTGAAATTACTCTGGAAAGATAGGCCAGGGCTTAACTCTGAAGGGCTTTGAAGGCCAAACTAGGGAAATAACATTTTATCCAAAATACAAGAGGGAACCCAAAACATTTACTGAATAGGGAAGTTATGTGGTCAGATCTAGACCATAAAAATATCCACTTGGAGACCATATAGAAGATAGAATGGTACCAGATGCAGATATGAATTAGGCTATGACAGTGGTCCAGGTGACTGGTTTTCTAAGTCAATATGCTCCCTATAGGGACCACCATGTATAGTTTCTTTATGAGTTTGACAACACTGGTTTAAGTCATTGATTATATCTATAGGACTGTGTTCTTTAGGAAGAATTTTGATATGTTGAAGAATGCCAACCGTGGTCAATGGCCTCAATACATTGCCATATAAGGACCACTTGGAGGAACTTGGGATGGTTAGCCTGGAGAGGAAAAGGCTCAGAAGCCATAGAAACCATCTTCAAGTACTTGAAAGGCTGTCCTATGAAAGAGGGCTTAGCTTCATCTTGCTTAACCTCAGAGGGACTAGAAAGACAAACTTTTCTATGATTAGAGCTATCTCAAAGATTTAGGTAATGATAGGCTCCCTATAGTTCCCCAAGCTAAGGCTGGTAGACCACTTTTTAAAAAAATATTTATTTTGATTACATATAGTTTTATGAATTGTGTTGGGAGAAAAAATCAGAGCAAAAGGAAAAAAATATAGGAGAGATTAAACAGAAAAAAAAAAAGAAGTGAACATAGCATGTGTTGATTTACATTCAATCTCCTTAGTTATCTTTCTGTCCAAAGTCTCTTGGGATTGCTTTGGATCACTGAACTACTGAAAAGAACCAAGCCTTTCATAGTTGATCATACATTCTTGCTATTACTGTGTACAATGTATTCCTGATTCTGTTTGTTTCACTCAGCATCAGTTCATGTAGATCTTTCCAGGTCTTTCTAAAATCCACTTGTTCATCATTTTTTATAGAACAATTATATTCCATTACCTTCATAAACCACAGCTTGTTCAGCCATTCCCCAAAGGATGGCCATCTATTCATTTTCCAATTCTTTGCTACCACAAAAAGACCTGCTACAAACATCTTTGCACATGTGGGTCTTTTCCCTCCTTTATGATTTCCTTGGGATACAGACTCAGTAATGGCACTGCTGGTCAAAGGACATGCACAGTTTTAGAGTCCTTTATGCATGCTTGGGAGACTACTTGGTAAGGGTACTATAAAAGGAGATTCATTTTTCTATTGTGATTGTGATCTATTAGATTGATTTCACTGGCTTCTTCCAAATGCCAGCTAACGTCTATCTTCTGCAAAAAAATACTTTCCCACTGAGTGACTGCCCATAAGTTGGGGAATGGCTGAACAAATTATGGTATATGAATGTTATGGAATATTATTGTTCTGTAGAAATGATAAGCAGGATGATTTCAGAAAGATTGGACAGACTTACATGAACTGATGCTGAGTGAAATGAGCAGAACCAGGAGATCATTGTACAGGGCAACAACAAGATTATATGATGATCAATTCTGATGGACATTCCTCTTTTCAACTATGAGATGATTCAGGCCACTTCCAATGATTTTATGATGAAGAGAGTCATCTACACCCAGAGAGACGACTGTGGGAACTGAGTGTGGATCATAACATAGCATTTTCACTCTTTTAATTGTTGTTTGCTTGTTTTTTGTTTTCATTCTCATTTTTTCCTTTTTGATTTGCTTTTTCTAGTACAGCAAGATAATTGTATAAATATATGTGCATGTGTTGTATTTAATGTATATCTCTGCCATGTTTAACATATATTGGATTACTTGTCATCTAGGTGAGGGGGTTGGGGAAGGAGAGGGGAAATTGGAACACAAGGTTTTGCAAGGGTTAATGTTGAAAAATTATCTATGTATATGTTTTCAAAATGAAAAAAAAACTTTAATAAAAAACACTTTCCCCAGACCCCTCCCCCATTAATATTAGTGCCTTCTCTCTGTTGATTATCTCCCACTTATCCTACACACATCTTCTTTCTTTGTACATAGTGTTTGCATATTGTTTCCTCCATTAGAGTAGAAGCTATTTGAGGGCAGGGACTAACTTTTGTCTTTTTTTCTATCTCCGATATCTGGCACATAGCAGATACTTAACAAATGCTAGTTGACTGACAGTAGTCCTTCCACTTGTGACATTCTGATTTTTAAATCTAACCTCCATTCACCACATCCCCTATTCCTAGCTTCCAGAAATAGTCTGACTGGAAACCAGCTTTTTATCTGGGAAGACTTGGCTTCAAATGTCATCTCTAATGTATTGGTTGGAAAATGTGGGCAAGTCACTTCATTTCCTGATGTTTACTCCTTTTTCTTGGAGTCTTTACTCATTCTTACCAGAGACCCCCCATTGGCAGACTTCTCCATTTTTCTATGTATTTATTGGTCAGGTTGCAATTCAGTTCTTCTTGACATGCTCCCCATTCCTGTATAACTCCCATGCTTTTATTCCCTGATTTCCCTCTAGAAGAAAACCTGCTTTAGGATGACAGTGGTATACAAGTTCCGGCACTGGCTTATGGTTAGCGTGTGGTGGACTACCAGCAGGGGAGATGCGAATCTGCCCTGATGAGCAAAGTTTCTTACTGAGAATTTCCTCCAGTGATAAAACCAGAGCCAGCCCCAAACCAAAAACCCAAAAAAGCAACAACAATCAGACCCCTGTGCTCATGTACTGCCTGTTGCCCCACAGCTGGCTGAAACCAGACATGGGGAAGAAAGCCAAGCACAAGACGCAGATCAAAAAAAAGACTTTGAACCCCGAGTTTAATGAGGTAAGTGCCCTCCAGAGATGCTGTTGGGTGAAAGCATGGAGAAAAGGTTAAACAAAATGAATTAAATGAGGCAGGTCTGCTATATGGGCCATCTCAGAGTTTGCTATCTGAGCTGAAAGGAAATTAATCTCTCCTACTACAGATGAGAAATGTGGTCCACAGTAGTAAAGGGACTTGGCCAATGTGATATGGGTTGAGTCAGGGTCTTCTGTCCAATTTCTGGTTCTATTCATTCTCAGTAGAAGCAACTACAAAGTGCACAAGCACATTTCATTAGTGTGGGTGCCCAGAAAGACAGAGCTAGACAGAGATACAGTGACAGAGAGAAATACAGCAACAGAGGCAGAGAAAAACAGAGACAAACAGAGACAAACAGAGAGAAAGAGACAGAGACAGAGAAACACAGACACAGAGAGAAAGAGATAAACAGAGAAGGATGAATGGAGAAATAAAAATGACAGGGACAAATAGAGCTAAAGATGATATATTTAGAAATGATATAGACAGAAATGGATGGCGATGATAAGTTAAAAATAGACACTGAGAGATAGAAAGCTATAATAAAGGAGTAACTAGATGGTGCAGTGGATAGACCACTGGCCTTTAAGTCAAGAGGACCTGAGTTCAAATCTAGCCTCAGACACTTAACACTTACTACCTGACCCTGGGCAGGTCACTTAACTTCAATTGTCTCTCAAAAAAGAGAACAGAAGAAGTATTTGTTGAAAGAAGATTTGAATTGGGATAGAAATAGCAGGTGAGAAGCCCTTTTCAGTTTCCTGTTTTTGATGACTTGGGCTCATTTTGGGCTATTTTTGTCTTTTCTTTCTTAAAGATAGAAAGGATGTGCCTCCAGTCTCAATGATATTGTTGTTTTCTCTCAATTCCTTTTCAGGAGTTTTTCTATGATATAAAACATAGTGATTTGGCCAAGAAGTCACTGGACATCTCTGTCTGGGATTATGACATTGGCAAGTCCAATGATTATATTGGTGAGTATAAAAATTGCCATTTGAACTGAGAGGAGGAGACCTGGAGATTACATGGGCAATTTTATTCTTTCTCATTTAACTTGAAAAAGGGTCAAAGGGAAGGAACTAGGTCCAAGGACTTCTCATTTGGGGAGACCTGATTTATTACAATGCTTAAAATAAGCCTAGCTGCTGCATTCGACAACTCCAACAAAAGATTTAGATTGACAAGAAGATCCAGATTATCCTAGATCCCAGAACCCCTTCCCACCATGGCCACTGACCTCCCCAACAGCCTAGATCACAATGTGAGGAAAGTAGGGGTTGTGACTTACTGGGATGAGGATCTCATCAATTAGTATCTCTTTGCAAAGGAAGAAGTCTTTGGTTCTGAATGAGAGTCCTCCCCTTGCTGCTAAGAGATTCCCCTCTCCCTAACCTTCTCGTGTTTCCCTGCTCTAGGTGGCTGCCAGCTTGGTATCACCGCCAAAGGGGAGCGCTTGAAACACTGGTACGAGTGTCTAAAGAACAAGGACAAGAAGATTGAACGCTGGCACAACCTACAGAATGAAAACCATGTCTCGAGCGACTAAAATGGGGTCCATGGGCCCCATCCTCCCACCTTGCCTATTCCTTAGCTTCTCCCTTTGTCCCCCAGTTCTACCCCTACTGAATCCCCAAACTCCTTACTCCAGACTTGCATCTAGGTCCATCTGTCTGGCTGATACAGTCTCTTCTGGCTCCCTCTGCTATGTGCACTGACTCCAGAAAGCTGCCTTAGCCTTCTTTTCCCTTACCTGAAACCTACCTTTGAGGTCTCTTTCTCCCTTCTTAAATATAAGGGGATATATGCTCACTCTTTACCTGTCTCTTTTTTCCCCTTTCCTCTCTCAATTCTCTTCCATTTTTCTTCTTCCTCTTTTTCTTTATTACTGTTTCTCTTTCAAGCTATCTCCATCTTTCTTATTTTGTCTTTTTCCCATCCTTTTTCCTTTTTTTCCCTTGTTCTTTCTTCTTCTCTCCCTCTTGCTTTATATTTTCCTCTATCTTCTCTCTTCCACTTTTCTGCTTTACCTCTCTTTTTCTCTTTCTTTAACTCATTTTCTTTCTTTCTCCCTTCCTTCTTGCTCTCTATATATCTTTCCCTATCTTTTCCTCCCTTTTTCTTTTCACTTTCTCTTTCACTCTGTCCCCTTCTCTTTTTTATCATTCTTTCTCTTTCTCTCTTCCCCTATTTTTCTTTCCCTCTTGTCCCTGCTTTACAAAGTTCCCCAATAATCTCAAAGCTAACAATTTGGGCTAGTGTGCCCTCTGTGGGCTCCACACCCACTGACTAGGAATCAGTGCTCCATAAACTTCTAGCCTCCCTGAGCCAGAATTTAGGAACTTAATTTGGATGTTGGGATGAGGGAAAAATCTGGGAGGGGAGGGATGCTGAAGGGGGTTAGCGAGAGTTATGTCAGTTCCATTACTACAAATTTATTTATATGCAAGTCATAGTGGATAAGTAGGGGGAAAGCATCTCCACTGTAGAGAACTATACCCAGATGATGTCTTCTTGTGATGTACATAGTCACACACTGAACTTTATGTTATAGTGTTTAGAATGTGATAAATCTTGGTGTGTCCATTCACCAAGCAACATGCAAAAAATTGACATGAGAGTTTAGGTACAACTACACACACACACACACACACACACACACACACACACACACACACATGTCTAGCTGATTTAGGTGTTTAAAAACTAGATGTGAATTATCTTGATCTCGTTGAAACTCACATACGCGGTAAAAGTCCTGTTTCCTTCTTTTGGAGGCAGACTTTCAAAAAAGAGGCCAGACCTTAGTAATTTTCCTCAAGAGGCCTCCTCTGTCTTTGTTTCTCTGTGTCTCTTCCCTCACTCCACCTCTTCCCTTCTCCTTCTCCAGGGGGGATAAAGTCAGAGATGCTCTCCTTAAAAGGTATCGTGGGTCTTACTTTACCCTATATCTCTGTCTTTGCCTCTCTGTGTGTCTCCTTCCTCATTCCACCTCTTCCCTTCTCCCTCTCCAGGGGGAATAAAGTCAGAGATGCTCTCCTTAAAAGGTATCGTGAGTCTCACTTTACCCCATACCTCTGTCTTTGCCAGATCAACACAAACAGGACCACAAACAGGAATTCACTCTAAGAAATTCTGGGAAATGCTGGTGATCTTACATGGAGTCCTGTTGCACATGTCAAGCAAACAACATTTTCTTCCTAGTTTCAGGGCAGGGTCTCTTCTGGATCCTCAAATCTCTGCTCCCCCTTTTTATTAAGTCAAAAGGAGCAGTTGAAACTTGAGCAGAAGTCAGCTTTCTCTGAATCTGTGCTCACTGCTGGGGATGGGAGAGAGACTGGTACAGGACCTACGGCCTGGAGGATTCTCAGGCTACCAGTCCATTGGGTACACTCCCCACTGCCTCTTCTTCCACACAGTCAATCCAAGTCTCTTTTGATGTTGTTTGTCTGCCATTCTTGAAGATTCCTGGGACATCAAGGAAGTGATATCATGACATGCAACTGAATTGGATTGGAGGGAAGGAGGGAGGGTTCTGCCGAACTACCAGCTTCACTTTCTCATCCAGAACCATCTGGGTCTCATGGCCAGTTATAGATCAGGATGACTGGAGATGACCCTGGATGTGATGGGAGACCTTGGCTTTTTGAAGTCTCGGTTTGACTGAGGCAATTACCCATTCAGTGATTAAGGCTAGGTAAGAAAAGAGGCAAAGAATGGCCTTTAAAAAAAACAAATTAAGAAAATCAGTCTGGGAGAGGAGGATCCTCAGGAATTCTGGCCAAAGCAGAAATTATTTACACATACTCTGAGCCAATCAGGGCCCAAACAATGACCAAGTGGGGCTTGGCTTGGTACCTACTGTTGGCCAATCAGTGAAAGTCTGAATAATGTGGGTTTAGGGTGTGGTCCTAGCTGTAAACCCCAAGACATTTTGTAAAGTTTCAGTGATCAAAATGTACATTTTTTTCTGGGGAGAACACCTGAAGAAAGGCAAAAAAAAAAAAAAAAGTCTCTGTAACCAGGAGACAAATGAATGACCTTATCTATTCTGTCATCTTGTTTACTAAGGCTGCTGGAAGGAACACACACAACCCTCAAAGAGGGAAGGCTTTGGTATCAGAGGATGCACAAATGCCTTCATCTGTTGTTATTATTACTGGCATTGTACTTTTTGCCTCCTCTCCCACCTCTCTGCGCTTTAGAGTATTGATGGCAGAAACACAGCCCTGGAGTTTAGGAGAGGATATGATTTGATGGCTGGGTTCGGGGAAGAGGAGATAGTAGGGTAGGTTTCTCCTATCAAGGGGTGTGTCTTCCAATCCTGTGGTCATCCCTTTATGCTTCTTTCCACCTCTCCTCCCACCTGGAGACTCTAGAAAGATTAATCTAACTCATGCTTTTTAAAACCATCCCCTTCACTCCCTAGGATCAGCGTCTTTCAGGAAAATCATTTCTTGTCAGAGACCCACTGGCAACCATCGCCATTCCTTTGTGTAGGTATGGGGTAGGCTGCAATTCAGCAAGCTGGCTGGTAGATGGCTATCACTGTTGCACTTCTTCCAGGCACGCTCCTCCTATACAACGCCGTGACCGGCCGTTCCTACTCCCTGGTTCTCCTCTAGAAGAAAGCATGTCTTACCTGGGGGTGGCAGCAGTGCATACACTCCCATCTGAGCTGGCATTGGCCTTCTAGTTAGCATGTGGTGATCTCCCAGCACACCTGCTGGGTGGCAAGCTCTTTCCAGCAGATGTACTCCCCTGGCGTAGAGTCCTAGCGTCTTCCATTGCATGCAGACTTGGCCATATCCTCTATTTGTGATAATGTATCTAAAATAAAGTAGGATTCTCCGGGAAACAGTGTTTGGTTTTTCTGTCGCTCACTGGGGAAAATGAGGGAGTTGAGTTAGATGTTCTCTAAGGCTCCTCTCAATACTGACATTCTTTGTTCTAAGGCCCTCCCAGCTCTGACATCCCCTGTTCTAAGGCTCCTCCCACCTCTGACATTCCCTGTTCTAAGATGCCCCAGCCCTGACATTCTTTGTTCTAAGCCCCCTCCCAGCTCTGACATTCCCTATTCTAAGATGCCCCAGCCCTGACATTCTTTGTTCTAAGCCCCCTCCCAGCTCTGACATTCTCTATTCTGAGGCCCCTCCTAGCTCTGACATCCCTGTTCCCAAACCCCTCCCAGCTCTGACAACCTTGTTTTAAGACCCCTCCCAGCTCTGATATTTCCTATTCTAAAGCCCCTCCCAGCTCTGACATTCCCTGTTTTAAGGTCCTCCCAGCCCTGACATGCATCCCTGAGGTACCTTCTATACAGAGGGTTTGCTAACCAATGCTCTTAGGGACAATAAGATAAAAACAGCATGAAAGTGAACTTAAATACAGTATGCTTAAATAAGCCTGGGAAGACATGAACAAGATACCCTCGAAGGCCTTTTTCAAGTCTTAAGAATCCATGAAGAATGAGTTTTAGGAAGATTTCTCATTATTTCTCAAAATCTCTCTGAAGAACTTTGAAATCAATAGTGAAACATGGGAGATGCTGGCCAAGGACCCCTTAGCATAGCACAGTCACATCAAAGAAGGCACTGTGCTCTACGGGCAAAGCAGAACTGTGGTAGCTTGAAGGAAACATGAGTTACACAACCACTCCAAATGTTCGTATGGACCCTCTGTGCTCGACCCGTGGTAGAGCCTTCGGAACTCACGTTGGTATGATCCAAGCAGATCAAACATAACTTTGCCTTAGTTTCCACACTTGAGGTCAATTCTAAGCTTAATGTTTGGGACAATTTTCCTTTTCTAGTTTTGTATCCTTAGCACCTACATATCAGGATTTGCCAACCATTCTCTCCAGATAGGTTCCAGATACTATGAAAAATGACCTCTCCCACTGTCACCCCAAGACAAAATTTAATAGACAGGTATGCACAGTTTGACTCTACCCCTGTCTTGTCACAGGGTGAGAAATATAACCCTGGTAAGCCATTCCACCTAGGGATTTCCTAGGGACTAATGGGAGACCATAGGAGAGGAAGTTCTGGGCCACTGTCCTTCTCTCCCTCCTGCTCCATTAAAGGGTTCATTAAAGGTTAAATCTGGATCCAAGCAGATAAACTGCAGTTAAGTTCTGGGAGGACCTGACCATTTCAAAGAAAGGAACACTTTTCTGCAGTTAAGTCTGGGCTGCTGCCGGTCATCTTGACATATGTTTTGCCACTGGACTCCAAAGAGTCCAGTAAAAATGATGCCTTTGAACCTCTCTGCCTCATTTAAATCCAACTCATACGCAAGTCAAGACATCATCCTCCAGATGTTATTGGTCCTCTTTGAGAACAAAGGATGATCAATAGCTATAAGCTTGATTAGGTGCTTATTGATCTCCACCTTAGAGCCTTGTGGAAAATTCCTTAAAGCTTTAGGTCTTTGTTCTTATGATTTCCCCAAAAGGTGAAGTAGAAAGGCACTGGTACAATGTAAATCAGGTATAGGACAACCCCTGCATAGATTTATACATAAAATGCTCTTTAAAAAAATATAGAACAACTTTAAAAGTTGGAAGATTAATTGCTCATGGATAAATCATGCAAAAAAAATTAAATAGTAATACTACCAAAAATAATTTACATTTTTAATTCTGCCAATTGAACTATCAACTTCACAGAATTTGATAAAAATAATAACAAAATTCATATGGAGAAATAAGAGATTTAGAACATCAAGGGAAATAATGAAATAGAGATGAAGGGTTATAGCCCTTACAGATTTCAAACTCTGTTATAAAGTAAAAGTCATCAAAGCTACATAGTATTGGTTAAAAAAAAAGAGAGAGAAATAGGACAATTGAATGGATTAGAGAAAGATGAATAATAAACAATGGAACTCATTGTTGCTCTATATATTAGAAAGCGCATTATTTGTGAAAGAACTCCCTGTTTGACAAAAACTACTTGAGGATTGGAAAATAGTCTGACAGAAATAAGGCTTAGAGCAGCATTTTATGCCACATTGAATAATAAGCCCAAAGGAGATATTTGACTTCAATACTGAAGACAATACCAAAAAAGCCTAGAAGAGAAATAAATCATATACCTTTTACAGCTATAGGTAGGAAATGAATCATTTATTTATTTTTGGTTACATTTTGAGCTCTGAGCTATCTCCCTCGTTCTTCCCAATCCCACACTAGAGAAGGTCAACATTTGTCATATATATTTCTTCTGGAGGTAGATAGTATTTTCTTTTATAGCTCCTTTGTAGTTGATTTGCATAGTCATATTATTCAAAATAGTTTAGTCATTCACACCTACTCTTCAAACATTATCACTGTTATACATCACTGTATATACAGTGTTGTCTTAGTTCTTCACATTTTACTATTCGTTATCTCATGCAAGTCTTTTTATATTAATCTAAAAGCAGTCTGTTCACCATTTCTCATAACACTGTAGTAATTTATCATAGTCACATACGACAACTTATTCAGCCACCTGAATCACCTTGAGAAACAGATCAAATAGTGTTATGGGGCATGATTTTAGATTATTTTCCAAAATGTCTATAAAAATTTTCCCCAAATTTTCTTCTTTCTTTCTAATCTTGGCTACATTGGTTTTATGTGTACGAAAACTTTTTGAAATTTTAATGTAGTCAAAATTTTATATTTTTCATTTCATAATTTTTTCTAGCTCTTGATTAATAAGTTCTTCTTTCCCTAAATCTAATAGGTAATCAGTCCCCAGTTCTTCTAATTTATTTATGATATCTTCCTTTATGTCTTGGTCACATATCCACTGTGACCTTATCTTGGTAAATGGTATAAGACATTTGACCACATCTAGTTTCTTCCATGCTGCTATCCACTTTTCCCAATTTTTTTTTAACCAATGGTGAATGCTTATCTCTAAAACTTAAATCTTTACATTTATTAAACACAAAGTTACTATAATAATTTTCTAATGTGTATTGTATATCCACTCCATTCCACTGATCTACATTTCTATTTCTTAGCTAGTACCAAATAGTTTTGATAATTATCACTTTAAAGTAGTTTGAGATCTGATATTGTTAGACCTCTTTTCTTTGCATTTTTTCACTAATTTCTCTGATATTTTTGCTCTTTTGCTTCCAAATGAATTTTGTTATTTTTCTAGCTCCATAAAATAGTTTGTTTTAATTGAGAGGATACTGATTTATGTAGAATTGTCATTTGTATTATGTTGATTCAGCCCACCCATGAACAATTAATATTTTTCCAATTATTTAAACCTGGCTTTATTTGCATAAAAGTATTTTATAATTATGTTCATATAGTTCCTGGGTTTGTCCCAGAAGGCATATTCCAGGCATTCTATATTGTCTATGATTATTTTAAATAAGAAATATCTTACTGGCTCATTGTTGGTGATATATAAGAAATCCTGATGATTTATGTAGGTTTATTTTATATTTCACTTCTTTCCTAACATTAATTGCTTCAATTAAATTTTTAGTTGAATTTGTAGAATTTTACAAGCATACCATCATAGCATCTGCAAAAAAGGGATAGTTTTGTTAGTTAATTGCTCATTCTAATTCCTTCCATTTGTCTTTTCTTATAACTAGTATTAGCATTTTTGGTACAATATTGAATAATACTGGTGATAATGGATATTCTTGTTTCACTCCTGATCTTACCAATAATGCTTCTAGATCATCTTCATTACAAATTGTACTTGCAAATGGTGTTAGACAGATACTACTTATCATTTTTAAGGAAAACTTCATTTATTCCTATGCTCTCTAATGCTTTTAATAGCAAATTAATGTTGTATTTTATCAAAATATTTTTCTGCATCTACTGAGATAATCACATAATTTTTATTTTCTTTTACTGATGTGATCAGTTATCTGATAGTTTTCCAAATATTGAATTACCCCTGTATTCTTTGTATAAATCCTTTTTGGTCATAGTGATATTTTTGTGATATATTGCTATTATATCTTTTGCATCAATATTAGAGAAATTGGTCTCTGGTGGTGGTTTTTTTTTTTTTTTTTTTTTAGTTTTCACTTTTTCTGGGTTAGGTATCAGCACCATACTTATGTCATAAAAATAATTTCATAAGACTCCTTTGTTGCCTATTTTCCCAAATGATTGATATGGTATTGGAATTGACTGTTCTGTAAATGTTTGAAAGAAGGAGCTCATTGATGGCTTGTTTCATTTCTTTTTCTAAGATGAATTTGTTTATGCATTCTATTTTCTTTTCTGTTAATCTAGCCAATTCATATTTTTATAAAAATCCATCCATTATGCTTAAATTGCCAGATTAATTGGCATATAATTGGCCAACATAACTCCTAATGATTGCTTTAGTTTTCTCTTCATTAGTGGTGAAATCACTCTTTTCATTTTTGATACTGGTTATTGGATTTTCTTCCTTTTAAAAAAATCAAGTATTAACATATGGTTTATCATATTCACTTTTTCATAAAACAAACTACTAGTGACATTTATTAGTTCAATAGTTTTCTTACTTTCAATTTTATTAATCTCTCCTTTGATTTTCAGTATTTTGATTCTGGTATTTATTTGGGGATTTTAATGTTGTTTTTCTAATTTTTGTTACATGCCCAGGAGATGAATTCTTTAAAAAAAAAAACATGCAATTCTTCTATACATATTTCTACAATTATCATGCTACACACACACACACACAAAAAAAAAAAAGATCAAAAAAGATTAAAATGAGAAAGAAAACAAAGCACAAGGAAACAACAAAAACAAAAAAGTGAAAATACTATATCGTACTCTACACCCAGCTCCCCAGTCCTCTTTCTGGGTGCAGATGGTTCTCTCCATCAAAAGACCATTGGAACTGGCCTTAATCGCCTCACTGTAGAAAAGTCCCACCTACATATCTGTCACTTCTGAAGTCTTCTCTCTTTCTCCAAGGGTTTCTCCTCAAACAAAGTTTGGAACTACATATGTCTCTCATGAAGAAAGAAGGAAGAACGTGTGCCTCCTGATGTCCATGTTGCATCCTCACTGGCATTCTCTCCACCAATCCAAAAACACATTTCAGAGGCAGAAAATAACACTGGTCTGTTCTAAACAGGGGATGATTGCAGGGCCTTAAGCATTGCAAATAAAGTAGGATTCATTCTGCTACGGATTGTACATGAGGTTCAAGTCTTTGCTGGCTTCCAGAGTTTGCTCCACCTGAAACCAGAAGATTGGGACATTTGTATTAGAGATGCTGTTGATCTTGACAAAGAAGGTTGGGGAAGGGGGAAAGGGACTCACTGAACAATTGTCCCTCTGGGCTCTGGCAATGAACTGGTCAAGTCGGGTGGAGAGATGCCCAGGCTGAGAGTAGGGAGACCTGAACTCTAGCCCCACTTCTCTCACTGACTGGCAACAAGATTTTACTCCCTGACATTAACCTTCCCTGGACTCAATTGCCCAAACTATCAATTGGGGTTAGTATAAGCTTGCCAGGGCTCAGCATTGTGACACTGAAAATTCAAAACAAAAGGCTAGGTGATGTTCTGATGAAGTTGAGGTCACTAAGAGGTCCTAGAAAGTGAATACCCAAGGTCCTCAGGGGGAAATGGTACCCAGTGGCAGGAGGACACTGGTTCTGAGGGCCAACCCCTCCCCCCATTTCTCTCTGTCTCTATCTCTCTCTGTTTTTCTATCTCTGTCTCTATCTTTGTCTCTGTCTCTTTGCTCTGTGTCACATTTAAGGACTCTGTAAAAGGTGTTCATCTTTGAGGTGGACCAGACAGAAACCATGTTGGGGTCTAGTTTAGGGTTACAAATGTGGATAAAACACTTTTGAACTCTTGCCCCAGAATAGATTTTTTTACCTTCCAACTTCACATGACAATGACTCTGGGACCAGGGAGTAGGAGGGGTACTGTGCAGGGATGAAGGCTGCCTGAGTCCTTGGGGACCCTTCCTGGGCATGTCACCCATACATGTATGTATGTCACACATACATACAACATACACACAGAAATGGTGAGAGGAGAAGGCTTTCTCACTCACCGGTATTCTCCATGGCTGAACCCAACTGCCATCACAGTTTTGCAAGCAGGAAGCAGATGACCATAGTTGAGCTTTTTGAGCCAGCTTGTCCCAGCGCCATCTGCTTCCACCCCCTACATCATTAGTTGGGTCAGCTGGGTCTAGGATCACTGGCCTGAAGTGAACAATAAAGAGTTGAGGTTAAGGAAGAAATTCCTCTCAAGTTGCCAAACCCAAGAAGAGATTTGCTCCAGGAAGACATTTACCCCTCTCTAGATGTGCTTGGCACATAGTAGGAGCTTAATAAATGTTTAATGATTGATGGATGGGCATAAAGGTATGTTGGGGAGATATGTAGAGTAGAATCCCCAATGAATATGGTTTCCTGGCTTTTCCAGCATACCTGTCTCTCCTACCTCAATCCAGTGTGCACATTTGTGTTCAAAAGCTGTGACTATCACAGGGGCAATGAATGAGCTTATAATTTCACTGGTACAGGGAAAGCCCAGGTAAGAAAATTCCCTCTACCAATGCAGGTCAGCAACATCTGATATTCTCCATGTCCTGGACATCTTTGGAGCCTGGGGATGATGTATAGACTCCTCCCCAGAAGAACAGCTTTAAATGCATAAAATAAAATACATCTGATCACAAATGAAACTTATTCTGCTGAATTATCATTAACAACAATACAGGTGTCACAAAGTGCAGTTTAAGAGTAGCTTGAAACTAATTCAAAACCTGTGTTAAAACACACATGCCCATTCACATATGTGTAGATCTACTTGTATACACAACTATATACACATATATTACTCACATATGTGTACATACTTGTGTATACAACCGTACACACACAAACACACATACACATACACACACACACACACAGTTGCTCTCTCACACACAAGTCCCCATGTTCCCCATGTAAAGAACCTCTGTTTTAGAACTTCCCACAGCACTGACTTGCTCAATGCCCCGCAGCCAGGTGAGTCAAAGGCAGGCCTGGAGGGCTGACACTCTATCCACTAATCCACTTGCCCCTCCTAGACTATTACAATTATATTAACAGTTGACTGTTCCATAACTCGTTGTAGTTTATTATATAGCATTACATCTGATCCAGCCTTTCAACTCAGGAAAAGCAGGGAGTATCACCCCCATTTTACAGAGTAGGAAGCTGAGGCCCAGGAAAAGGGGGAATGATGGGATTAAGACTAAATCCCAGGGAGTTCCTGTAACTAAAAAAGAGAGCCTGAGGTTTTGTCACAAAGGTATAGAAAACTAGATATCAGTGTGAACAGTAGAATTGTAATCGTAGAAATAGCTGAGCTTAGCCCTGAATAAGATGGGAAAGGGAGCTTGATTCTCAGAAAGGCCTGGGTTTGAGTTGTGCTTTGAATATTTAAGTATGAGAAAATTCCATTAGCTCGCTGTGCCTCAGTTTTCCCATGTGTAAAATTAAGTGGTTGGATTTGATTGTCTCTAAAGCACTTTCCAGGATACTGCACGCCATACTAGGATCTCCCCTCCACTACCTCTTTCATATAGCTTGTCCTAGACACAAACATGACAACTGAAATCCCTCAGTCCTGGTGTCCTGACTTTGAGTCTGGCACTTTCTTCACAACAGCACAAAGTCTCTGAGAAATCATCGAAATTGAGACACAAGATTTCCAGAAGAAAATCAAATAGCCTTGGATATGTTACAGGTCATCCCAACGTGTTCCTTAGAGTTAAATTTTCCTTGTAAACACTGATACCTCTGAAATCAGCAAAAGCTACAAACCAAGGTGTGATTTGTGATTTTTGATTCGGGAGACTAGAGTTATTAGCTGGGAAGCTTTGCTGATCCCCAGGCTAAGGGGCCCCTATCTCTGGTACCTGTGCTTCTGGAGCTGACAACAAAGATAACTGGCAATGGTCTCATTTTGAGTGTCATAGTTGATGGTCCAATAGATCATGAGCTCTTGGTACTTCTGGATCAGATACAGGACTGTCTGGAAGCCACGAGCTGTGGAGAAATTAATTTCCTGGCTCCCATGTTCCCAGGCATAGATAGTCAGAAGCTCCAGAGCATACTGAGGAGGGAGTGAATCCATTTTCTCCTGGCACTGAGAAGGAAGAAGAAATAATTGAGAATGATGGAAATAGCAAGTGATGCAATATAAGCTGGATGAGACCACAGTGATTCAAGAATCTCCTTCAAGAATCATGCTGACTAAGTGGGCACTCAGCTGTGACTTGGAAAGGGTCAGGAATGGAGAGCCCCTATCCCTGGGGACAATTCTACTTCGGCACAAACCTTATTGGTAGGAAGTTTTTCCCTATGATGAATCGAGTTCACTTGCTGTTCTTTGCACAAGATTCCCTATAATATTCTCCCTTCTCATCTTTACCTCCTGGCTTCCTTCAAGTTCCAGCTAAAATCCCATTTCCCACAAGAAGCCTTTCCTGCTACCCCTTAATACAATTGTCTTTTCTCTATTGACTGTCTCCAATTTATCTTATCTATATCTTGCTTATGCTATGGTTTGCATATTGTCTCCCCCATTAGATTCTATGCTTTTTGAGGGCAGGGGCTACCTTTTGCCTTTCTTTGTGTCCCCAGAACTTAGCATAATGCCTGGCACATAGTAAATGCTTAATAAAAACTCGTCAACTTGACTTGCCTTCCCTATAACCTCTGCCCATTGCTCCATATTCTACCTTGTGGTGCCCAGAATAGGTCTAATCTGTATTGTCTAAGACAATCCTTTAATATTTGGAAAGCAGCTGTCATCACCATGAGTTTTTCCCTTCTATGACCTAAGTATGGTCTGGAGGGCCCTCCCAAGGATACTTCCATCTTATAAGTAGCAATAATAACAAACTATATTGCAGAGTATCAGAAAATTCTGTAAGTTGGCATATAATTTTTCATCTGAGCCTTCCAAGAATAGAGTAAGGGATATGAGTATCATTATCCCAATTCTACAAATACAGAAATTGAAACTTAGAGAGTTTGTGACTTTCTTAGGATTACAGAGCCAGAATATGGCAAAAGTGGGATCTGAACCTAAGTATTTCCAGCTTAAGCCAAGCAGTTCACTATATTCCATAGTCTCACTACCTTCCTAAAATGGGACACCAAGAAGTAGAAAATATAATCTTTAAAATGTGTTCTGATCTACATGCCCAAATCTAGCTTCTTTCTCTTTGAAGGGAAACCTAGATGAAACTTGTCCCAACCAAGGTATTAGAGACCATCCATTCCAATCTATATCATTTAAGGGGGATCAGAGAAGACTGCCTATAGAAAGTGGGATTTTAGCTGACATTCAAAGGAGAGCAAAATCAAAGAAGTCAAGAAATATAGGAAGGGTCCTAATGATAAAAGAATGAACAGAATATTTTATATTTGTTCCTGGATGTTATGTGGAATTAAAGTCTATAAGGGATGATCATGTAGTCAGAGGTACACTTTGAAAAGAGCCTTCTGAACCTGGAAATATTTACACAAACTGATGCCAAATGAAACAACAGAACCAGGAATACATTGTACACAATAACAGCAAGATCAAGTATGGCAAACTTGATTCTTCTCAGCGGTTCAGTGATCCAAGGCAATCCTAATAAAGTTTGGATAGAAAATGCCATCTGCATCCAGAGAGAGAACTGTGGAGACTGAATGTAAATCAATACGTGCTGTGTTCATTTTTTTTTCTTTTTCTTCTGATTTTTCTCTCCCAACATGATTCATAGGGAAATGTGTTTTTAAAAATGTACATGGATAACCAGAAAAAAAAACATAATAAAAAAGAGCCTTTTGATAGCTGAGACAAAGATGGATTAGAGGCAGGGAGGTCAATGAGGAGACCATTGGGATTGCCCAGAGAGTAGAAAGGCTCAGGGATCAGCATAGGGGGAAAGCAATGATGAGGCTGTGGGAGGCCCTGAGATCCCACCCTGGGTAACCAAGATGATTCCTACCATTTTGTACCAGTGTTTCACCAATCGGATCAGATTTTTGAGTTTGTTGCAACGCTGGCTGAAGAACTGATTTTGTAGTTCTGTGAAGCAGATGAAGAATTCTCCCCCTGCCTGGGATTCCCTTATGAGATCAATGTAGATGTGCGGGTCAGGTTTCTTTAAATCTCTGTTTATTTCACCTGTTGGGGAAAATCAAATCATTTCAGCCAGTGGTTTTTTTTTTTTTTTTGTTTGTTTTTTTGTTTTTTTTTAGTACTTGTTCTGTGCTGGGTTCAGGTGAGGAAAGGGGCAGAAGTCAGGTCTCATCCTGGACATGTTCCTTCATTTAAAAAGCACTGTTTTTACAATAGACCTGAGAAGTAAATAATGATCAAGGTCCTTATTTTAGTGATAAGGAAACTGAGTCTCTGAGACATGGGTTGATTTGTTCCGGAGGTCATGCAGTGTCTAGGGCAGGATTCAAACCATACTCCCAGATAATCAGTCCTTGCTTTGTCTCTGCTACACTTCCTCTCACATACATGTAAAAATAAGGTGAGACCATCTGTGATAAGTGTAGGGGAGGGAGGGATCAGGCTGGTCTGTGGCAAGAGAGCAGTATCAGGGCAGTCTTCACAGAAAAACTCAAGCTGGGTTGAATTTGGACAGGAGGAAAGCATTTTAGAGAGGGAAGGGCTTCAATGAAGCTATATAAATAGAGATGGGTAAGATGTGGTCATGAGGGACTGGAAAAAAATGTCAGGTGGCAGCAAAGAGCATCATAGCTTAGAGAAGATTTCTTTGGATTTAGGAATAGGAAGAACTGGGTTCCAACTTTTCTGCTGCTTCTTCCAGTGAAGATGGGCAGTGACAGCCTCTCTGAACCCCCATTCTTTCTTCTGAGAAAAATGGATTAATAAAGTGCATAAGAGCTACCTCACAGCTTGGGGATCACCCGTGATAGAAGGTCTCTAAATCAGTTGGAAATATTTGTCTTATTATGGCTCTTTTCTTTTGTTATTAAAGCTTTTGATTTACAAAGCATATGCATGGATGATTTTTCAATATTGACCCTTGCAAAACCTTCTGTTCCAAATTATCCCCTCCTTCATCCTACTCCATCCCCTAGATGGCAGGTAATCTAATACATGTTAAGTATATTAAAATATATGTTAAATCCAATATATGTATACATAGTTATACAGTTATCTTGCTGCACAAGAAAAATTGGATCAAGAAGGAAAAAAACTGAGAAATAAAACAAAATGCAAGCAAACAACAATAGAGAGAGTGAAAACGCTATGTAGTGGTCCATACTCAGTTCTTGTGGCTCTTTTCAACAAAAAGATAATTCAGTTCCAATGATCTTATGATAAAGAGAGCCATATACACCCAGAGAGAGGACTATGGGAACTGAGCATGGATCACAACATAGCATTTTTACTCTTTTGTTGTGGTTTGCTTGAATTTTATTTTCTTTCTCATTTTTTTTTCCTTTTCGATCTGATTTTTCTTTTGCAGCAAGAGAATTGTATAAATATGTATCCCTATATTGATTTAACATATATTTTTTTTACCACGTTTAACATATATTGGGTTATTTGCCATCTAAAGGAAGGTATGGAGGGAAAAGGAAAAAATTGGAACATAAGGTTTTGCAAGGGTCAGTGTTGAAAAATTATCCTTGCATATGTTTTGAAAATAAAAAGCTTCAACAAAAAACATCTAAAATTTTAAAAAGATATATTTGTCTTATATAAAATATCAGTTATTAGTCAGTTGATCAATAAGCAGGAACTGGGCTAAATCCGAGGGGCATAAAGAAAGACAAATATACCATCTTTGCCCTTAAGGAGCTCATATTCAAAAGGAAGAAACAACATGCAAATAGTATGCAAAGGAACATAGTGTGTGTGTGTGTGTGTGTGTGTGTGTGTGTGTGTGTGTGTTTATATAAATAGGAAGTAATCTCAGGGAAGAGACTTGGAGGAAGGAGACCTCTTGCAGAAGGTGAGGTTTGATTTGATGCTTTTAAAAAAAAATCTCTTCGATGTATTATTACATCCCAAAAGAGTGAGAGAGAAAGACAGAGGCCAAATTATGATTCTTGTGACACCTTATCGACCCTTGGAGTTTTCCAAACAATTATTTTAGAAGGGGTATTGGATTTCAGATAGAGCAAATTTTTTTTTGGACACACCTTTAAGAGTGAAACAGTAAGAATTCACTACTCTAAATCTAGTTCTATATGCTTGTCCTTTTGAGTTCTACAAAATGGGAGGTCATTTTGAATCCCCATTAATCATAGCATTAGGTGATAAGGATTTGGAGCTGGGAAGGAGCTTAGAGATCATTTAGTCCAGCCCTTTGGTTTTACAGGAGAGAAAACTAAGGCATTAAAAGGGTAAAAAGACTTACTCAATGTCAAAAAATAGCAAATGACAGGGCTATGATTAAGGGGAGAGCAACCAAGTTCTTGCTATTAAGTCTCTAAGACTTTGAGAGTTCCCATTATACTGTTCCAGCAAGTGCTTCTGCTCTGTAGTGGAAGCCATCCTCAGTGTGACCCCATTCAGGGTGAACTCTCCCCAGAGGCAGCAGAATCCAGATCTCTGCCCTGTGTTCCTCCCCTCCTGACATTTCCTAGGAAGCTCTGGATCCAGGATGCCCATCCAGTACAGCCATATTGTTCCAGAGTCATCTCCAGTATCTTGAATTAACACCTTCTTCCTCCAGTCTGGACTCTGATTTGCAGGCTCTAACTTCCTGGATCTCACAGGACTCAATGTCTCTATAATGTTGGACTTTGATCGGCCTAACTACCTGCCTTGTTCAATGTTTTTCCCAGCCTCACTCTGCTGGTAATGAGCATGTCCCCAGCCACTTCCCCATCCCGATTCCTGATTCTGAATGCCCAATTGTCAGAGTGGGAAGTCCAATCTTTATTTCCCACTTCTCCATCTTGTCTCTTGTTCCACATTCCTCAAATATTCCCACTCCCTCCTCCCAAAGTCTATATCCACCTTCCTGTGTTTCATTGTACTTTTTGCTCCACTGGTAATAAATTTTCTTCTTAAACCTTCCTACTTTCCGTAACTCTCTCTGAGACCATCGGCTTTCTCTGGAAGATACACATCCCTGGCCACCCAATCAGCTTTGGTTTCATTCATGTCTCCCAACTATCCACTCACAACTCTTTCCTCATCATTGTTATTTCTAGATTTTCCCATTACCATCATCACTCAGTACCACCATCATCTCTTCCCTAGAGGTTCATTCAATTCAAAATATATCACCGAGTCACAATTCCGGTAGTTATTATCTGCTGACTCCCCAAACACCCTCAATCCTTTCTCAGTGAATTCAATGCTTCATTCACTGTGTCACCTTCATCGTGCTATTGTCCATCCCAATTCCTGTCTTCACACCAGAGGACTTGAACATACAAACTGATAGTCTTTCAAAAACTCTGCCCCATTTTTACTCATTTTACTAATTTTCTATTCATTTTACTCATTCTACTCATTTTCAGTGACCTCGTCCTTCTCTCTCTGGCAGCTAGGTGACACAATGGCTAGAACACCAAGCCTGAGTCAGGAAGACCTGAGTTCAAATTAGTCTTATCCTGAGTTGGCTTTGTCCCCCACCACATGATCTCAGGCCTTATATCCACTATCCTTCTCCAATTGCCAACTAATTCTTCAGCATATTTTCTTGGGACATTCTTCTTCTCCCTGATGCTTACAATCCTGGTCTCAGCCTCCATGTGTCCCCAAACCAATGCCCATGTGCTTCCACCTCACCCAATCCATTCTCCTGTACCAGCATCCTCCTGAACCACCATCCCTTCCACATCACTTGCCCAGGCCCCAAAATTGCTCATTACCTCTGAGTCATCATCATTTCTTTCTGATAATTCTTGTTCTCTTCAAGGAAGCATAGACACTCACAAAGGACTTAGAAACCCTCTAGATCAATCTATTTATTTTTTTAAAATAGCTTTTTGTTTTCAAAATATATGCAAAGATAGTTTTTTCCAATCACTCTTGCAAAACTTTGTGTTCCCAATTTTAACCCAATCTATTTCTGTCAAAGAATTCCCTCCCTAATATTTCCACACATCTCAACTGAGTTCTGTTTATCTTCCTCATTCTCTTTTTTTGCCTCCCATGGAAACTTAAACTTGGTTCCTGAGTATGGCTAGCTGAGTTTTTATCTTATCTTGGCCAGAAACAGACCTCAATAGCATCTCCATAGCATGTTAGCAAAGTCCATCCCACTTTCAAATGTTATCTTTGTGTGTTGTCTTCCTTTATTAGAATGTAAACTACCCGCCCTGAAATCCGGAGGACCTGAATACAAATCTGGCCTCAGACATTTAACACTTTCTAACTGTGTGAACCTGGGCAAGTCATTAAGCCACAATTGCATAAGCCAAAAAAAAAAAAAAGAATGTAAACTACTTGAAATCAGGAACTGTTTCTTATATTTGTCTTTGTATGAATTTGTGACACACAACAGATGATTTATTTATCTATCTACCTATCATTGGTAATCACAAAACCTTTGTTTAAAGACTTCTAATGATTGTAAATAAAAAGCTTTAATAAAAAAAAAAAAACTTAAAAAAACCCCAAAGACTTCTAATGATTGTAAAGAAAAAGCTTTAATAAAAAACTTCAAAAACCCCCAAAGACTTCTAGTGAGGCAGCCCATTCAACATTTAAATAACTCTGATTATTAAGAAGATTTTTCTGATATCCTACTTCCTCCCTCTGGGGCCAATAAATACCATCCTAATCATGTTAACCCATTAAACTATCAAATACTTGCAGGTTCTTAACCATACCTCCTGATCCATCTCATCTCAAGGCTGCAATCTCATCACATGACCTATGTATACTGTGTTGTCTTCTCACTATCCTGGTCACTCATAGTTTTAGGTATCTTCTGTCTGTCTCCTACACTACACTAGCCCTAATCTGAAAAAGAAACAAAAACTCTAATATGAAATTCCAGAAAAGAGAAACTACAATTTGAAACAGAAGCTCCACAGTTCTTGGATGTGGTCCAACAGGGAAAACTCTGATCTCATCAGCTCCCATGGATACAGTTAAACATGTCTATACTTGATGAGGACAATGCAGCCTCGTCCAGAAGAGCATCTCTATTCCCTGGGAAAAATCTGTTACCACACATTATGCACCTTTTGGATGCAAAACCTACATTCCCTGGAAAAGACTCCTTTCCCACACCCTATCTCAAGTATGTTCCTTTTCGGATGCAAAACCTAAATTGTTTGGTTTCTGTATAAGAGTAAGCCCTGAGAAACTGTCTCTTGGCAATTCTTTGACATTGCCCACTAAGAGAACATCTTGGTGTCTCTCTCTTTAATAAAGTGCCTTTTCTCATCACAGCCTTTTGTGTAGCGTTTCTCAGCTGGGAACCCACCCAAAATTGGTGTTATGGAGAACTAGGAGACCAACCCATTTTCCTGCCATGATCCATACCTCATCATACTGATGATTCTCAAAGTTATTAATTCATCCCTAACTCCTCTACTGATCTATATAGACTCCCATCTTCAACTGACTTCCAGACAAATCAACCTGGAAGTCCCATAGACATCTTAAACTCAACATTTCCAAAACTGATGTCATTATCTCTCCTCCCAAACAGTCTCCTTTCCCACTATCATCGCTATCATCCCAGTCATTCAGGCTTAAAATCTAAGTGTCAGTTCCCTTTCCTAGCTCTCTCTCTCATCCCTTAACCCATAGTAACATGTCCTAAAAGCCATATGATTTTACCTTTGCAACATTTCTCCTGTATGTCCCTTCCTTTACTCTGACAGACACTTCAATCAGCCTAGTATCGTCCCTCCAGACCTCATACTTGGACTATTGCAATAGCCTGCTGGTTGGCTTCCCTTCCACAGGTTTCTCTTCACTTTATGCCATTTTCTCCCCTGCCCCCTCTCCCCCAATCTAGCAAACTGATCTCTAATCTAAATCTATACAGTAGACTTCAGGGAAAGTCTATCTCTTATAGGATCAAACATAAAGTCCTCTGTTTGACAGTCTTTTAATAGTCCCCCCATCCATGTACTGTATGATATTTACTGCTTCTCAAACAAGACAGCCCACCTCCTAACTTCAAGTATTTTTTTCTGACTGGATCCCATGCCTAAAATATTCTCCCTTCTCATCTCTGCTTCCAGGCCTCCCTGTTTTCCTTCAAATACCAACTGAAAACTCATCTTGTACAGGAAACCTTTCCCATTATTCTTTAATTCTAATGCCTTCCCTCTATTGGTTATCTCCAATTTTCCCCGTATATAGCATGTCTGTGATGTAGACTTGTTTGTTTGTATGCTGTCTCCTTGATTAGTCTGTAAGCCTCTGGGGAGGAACTGATTTTTACCTTTCTTTGTACTGCCAGAGTCTGACACAATATCTGGCACCTAGTAAGTACTTAATAAATAAATAAATAAATAAATAAATATATATAGACTGACCATTGATAGAAATCAACTGAAGTTGAGGTAAAGAGAAAGGGACTGGACAGGATCTATTCTTCTAGAAAGATCTCCTCATGCTACACTGGGGAGACCCAGAAGTCAGTTTGGGGGCTTCTCACCTAGAACATCAAAGGCTGGAAGTACATGGAAGTCCATCCACTGACTTATATTATTGGACTTCATGGAGAAGCTGAGAACTTGAGGATTGGTTGGCTTATTGACGTTGAATTTTACTGCAAATGTCCACTCTTGCTCAAGCTCACATTCTTCCAACTGTGTCTTGATTTCCTCAATGAACTCTCCTCGGTGGTCTATCTGGTCCTGGTAGCTTCGGAGCCCGCTGAGAAATACTACGAGATTTATCTTGGAGCCATCTCTCAGGGGTGTGCTTTTGCCAGATGAACCTCCCTGCATGGAGCAGAAACTGAGTTGTGAGCCTATTCCTGAAGGAAGAGTTTCTTTATTACAGGAAAGGAGGAGGGAACCAACTGCCCCCTCCCTGCACATCCCTCTGCTCTGATCAGCCCCCTGTTCCCAACCTGACTTCTAAGGAGCTCAACTCCCAAGGATGCTTCCCCCCTGCTTGGGGTTTCTCTTTCTCCTGAACCTTCTCTCCCAGTCCAGATTTTCAGATCAACAGAAAAAGAAATCAGTCCCAGTCTCACCCTCACAATCTTGGTGATCCGAACGGACTTCCAGCTGTCTCTGAAACATCTGTCCTTTAGAAGTTGGAGATGGTGTGGATGGCACTGCGGACTTCTGTCTGGAAAGTGGTGTCGGGCGAGAGATGCGTCTTGATGTAGCTGTCCAGGTCGCTGGCCCGGATGTCCCAGAGATTCATGGTGCCCCCGAGAGCCTGCAAGGAGAGAGTGAGGGAATCAAAGATCAGCGCCCAGCTGGCTGAGAGTTATGCTGCTCTGTCCCTCTGCCTCTCCCTTAGCTCCGCCCCAGGACCCTCCTCCCTAAGAGAGCTCCGCCTCCGGGATTACTTTCATTTTCCTGACAAGTGCTAAAACCCTGGGCTGTAACTCCCCTTTTTGAAAATAATAACCCCTCTTACTTCCGGCTGAAGCGTTCTTTTGTAACTTAGAAAAAAATAAGGAAAAGCAATCCGATCAAAAACAAACAACAAAAAACTTTTTGACACCGAGGAGAAATTCTGCCCTATTCTTCCTCTCTGTCAGAAGAGGGTGGAGATGCCTCATAAGCAGTTCCTGAGAACCAGCCAGTGGTTTTCTATCGTTTGCGTCTCATTGAAAATGCTGTTTTCTGGTTTTCCTAAAAAAAAAAAAAATAGCTCATCTCCAGGTGCTGGTCAGTTCCTGCTTCTTGGGGACCTTCTTGCTGTCCTTATTTGGCTGAACTGTGACTCTGGGAGGCAGTCTGAGCAGGAAATCAGGCACTGTGTAAGCACTAATGAAGACATCTCATTTGAGCCTCATAACAATCCTTCGCAGGAATAGTAATTCCTATCATTATTTTACAGGTGAGGAGGCTCAGACAAACAGATTAAAGTTAAGAGGTTAAATGACTGGATTAGGAACACTGTTGGGAAGTGTCTGAAATCACATACCCCTGAACACATTCTCTATACTACTTGGAATTAACCTCTTTAAATTACTATGGTCTTGTAAAGTCGCTGCATTTTTCCTTGTTATGAGAGAGTATCATTTGGCTTAATGGTGGTGGTAGTGATATTTCGGAAGGAAGGAAGGAAGGAAGGAAGGAAGGAAGGAAGGAAGGAAGGAAGGAAGGAAGGAAGGAATGAAGGAAGGAAGGAAGGAAGGAAGGAAGGAAGGAAGGAAGGAAGGAAGGAAGGAAGGGGGAAGGGGGAAGGGGGAAAGGGGAAAGGAAGGGGAAGGGGGAAGGAGGAAAGGAAGGGGGAAGGAGGAAGGAGAAAAGGAAGGAGGAAGGAGGAAAGGAAGGGAGAAGGGGGAAGGAGGAAAGGAAGGGGGAAAGAGGAAAGGAAGGGGGAAGGAAGGAAGAAGGAAGGAAGGAGAGAAGGAAGGGGGAAGGAAGGAAGGGAGAAGGAAGGGGGAAGGAAGGGGTTCAGAAATGGTGAGGGAACACCATTTTAATAAAAAAAGCTGGAGAGATCGCTAGAAGCAAAGCAAAGTTTATTATACATTCTCCTGAGGGCATCCCACCCATTGAGCAGACAATCTAAGGGAGGAACCCCGTCAGGGGCAGAGTCAACACTTTTAATCCCTAAAAGTAAGGAAGAATTTTATATTCTTTTTAATATTCTATTCTATACTGTACACAACAACAAGAAGATTATATGATGATCAACCGTGATGGAGTTGATTCTTTGCAGCAATGAGGTGATTCAGGCCAGTTCTAATAGACTTGTGATGGAGAGAGCCCTCTGCTTCCACAGAGAGGACCTCGGGGACTGAATGTGGATCACAACATAATATTTTCACCTTTTGTTGTTGTTTGCTTGCTTGTTTTTTCCTCTAATTCTTTTTTTTTCCTTTTGGATCTGGTTTTTCTTGTGTAGCATGATAAATATGGAAATATGTTTAGAAGAATTGCATGTTTAATCTATATTGGATCATATGCTGTCTATGGGAAGAGGAAGGTGGAGAGAGAGGTAGAAAAATATGGGAGCACAAGGTTTTGCAAGGGTGAATATTGAAAACTATCTTTGCATGCATTTTGAAAAATAAAAAGCTACTATAAAAAATTCTGTTCTATCTTTATTCAGTATCCATTAATCTACATACCTTAATCCCATCTCTATTAATCTTCTTTACCTTTCTATGGCCTGCTCTTATCCTATTCCCTCACCCTCTTATTTCTTTATAAATTTAGAAAACTTTTATCCCCTTCCAAATGTATATGTTGTTCTCTTTCACCTAGATCTAATATGAATAGAGTTCCCTCTAAAAATCCTTTACTTTTTCTTTTATCCCATCCATATTCCCTTACCTTTTTTTCTTTCTGAATTTAGATGACTCTATGCCACCTAGATATGTATGCATTGTTCCTTCTTTAAGCCATTCCCCAGTGAGATTCCGGAACTACCAGTCCTCCTCCTCTAATTCCTTCTGTTCTATTTTTTTTTTTATTCTTTATATTTTGTTTCATTATTTCTTGGTCTCTTATAATTTTGTTGGTTTTCCCCTTGATTAATTCTAATTTTCAAGGAGTTGTTTTCTTCCTTAAGATTCTGGATCTCTCAACTCTGAGGTACTACTATACACTTCCCAGATTGTTTAAGATGACAAGAAAAGATAATGATGAATATTGGAGGAGATGTGGAAAAACTGGGACACTAATACATTGTTGGTGGAGTTATGAACTGATCCAACCATTCTGGAGAGCAATTTGGAACTATGCCCAAAGGGCTATCAAACTGTGCATATTCTTTGATCCAGCAGTATCTCTACTGGGTCTGTATTCCAAACAAATCATAAAAGAAGGAAAGGGATCCACATGTGCAAAGATGTTTGTGGTAGCCCTTTTTGTAGTGGCAAAAAACTGGAAACTGAGTGGATGCCCATCAGTTGGGGAATGACTGAATAAATTATGATATATGAATGTTATGGAATATTATTGTTCTATAAGGATCAGCAGGATGATTTCAGAAAGGCCTGGAGAGACTTAGAGGAACTGATATTAAGTGAAGTGAGTAGAACCAAAAGAATATTGTACACAACAACAAGATTATGTGATGATCAACTTTAAGAATGTGGCACTTCTCAACAATGAGATGATTCAGACCAGTTCCAATGGTCTTGTGATAAAGAAAGCTATGTGCACCTAGAGCAAGCATTGTAGGAATTGAGCGTGGATCACAACGTAGCATCTTCACTTTTTGTTGTTATTTGCTTGCATTTTGTTTTCTTTCTCTTTTTCTTTTTTCTTTCTTTTTTTTTTTTTTTTTACTTTTTGATCTGATTTTCCTTGTGCAGCATGATAATTGTGGAAATATGTATAGAAGAATTGCACATGTTTAATATATATTGGATCACTTTCCATCTTGGGGAGAAGATGGGGGAAGAGAGGGAGAAAAAATGTAACACAAGGTTTTGCAAGGGTGAATATTGAGAATTATCTATGCATATGTTTTGAAAATTAAAAGCTTTAATAAAAACTTTTTTAAAAAGAAAAAAAATTAAATTAAAAAAAGATTCTGGATTGCCTTTTTAGTTAGTTGACTTTTTATCATCTTGTTTTTCTTGAATTTTTCTTATTTAAAAAAAATTCCTCAATCTTTCTTATTTCATTTTTTAATTCTTTTGTTTTTTTACTTCTATGAATTATTTTGGGGCAAATGACCATTTGACATTACTCTTTGGGGTAGGATAAGTTTTTCTGCTTCAGTATCCTCCTCTGAAAATGAACTCCCATCTCCCTGTTCCCATAGTAATTACCTATGGTTGAGTTCTTTCGCCTTTGCTTGCATATTTAAAAAAAATTATAGCAACTTGTTTTTGTATTGACTTCTAAGTTTTCCTTTAATTCTTCCCTCTGGCCTGGAACAAAACAAAAAACAATACCCTCCTGTAAGTGCCCACAGCCAACAGTGTCCCTGCCCCACTGCTTCTGCATACTGAGGGTGTGCTGGTTTCTCCTCCTCCTCCTCCTGCTCCATTTTCTCTTCCCTCTTCTTCTTCATAGTAGCAGTAGTTCTGTTTGATTTCAGGTATGTCATAGGAATTGTATATCAGGATGTCACAGCCAGGTTCAAAATTGGCCAGATGGAAAAATTTCTTATTTACTAAGATGGAGATGGATCAAGAGAATATTTCCTTCCCTTTTGCAATGTCATTCTCTTAGCTTTCCCAGGACAGACCTTCTCCTGTGGCAGTCCTCAGACTGCAGAGGTACGTGGCATTTCCCTTGAATGATGAACAGCAGTCTTATGCAGGGGTCATACATTTATACCTGGATTCAAGACTTAGAATAGCAGCAAACTGAAGTCCCAAGAGGCTCTTTCTAAAACAGCAAAATTTCATTAACTACAGTTCAGGGCTCGATGATGTTTTTTCAAATTGCCATCTAGAATTTTCAACTTTTCACAAATTTCACTTATTTATAACTATCATCCCTCTCACTGTTCTGCAGATAAAACCCAAAAGAGAACATCAGGTCATTTCTAGAATACAAGGGTGAAATTCCCCCAACAGAGTCTATGTAGGTGAATGAATCCCATCTGATTAAAATTCTCTGGTGAATGAGAGCTGTGGCTTTAGAACTAGGGAATAGTTCTTCCTTAATCAAGGACTAACTTGTGCACAATAAAAATCTTTTTTCTGTAAATGCTCAAAGAGCCTCACAAGTTAGCAGATTGGCCACCATGAGTATGATTTGAAGGTGAGCTGATTAAAAGCTGCATAAGTTGAATAAATGGCTGTCACTTTTGTTTAATTAAATCTATTATCCTTTGTGTATTGCAGTGACCTCTGTCCTTATGAATTAAAAACCATATTGCTGATAGATGTTCTGGGAAGGACTGGTTTACCTTCCTCTGTCACTCAGACCCAAAAGATCTTTTTGCCTTGTATTGCTGTTTCTACTTCTTTACCACAAGTATGTACACAGTGAAGACTGAACCTACTGAAGAGTAGGTTCAAAATAATGGCATTAAAAGATACAGTGACAAGAGTTTCCAGATGATCCCCAAATCCATCCACTTTACTATTTACTATAATTTACTATTTATTTTGGGTGGGAGAGGCCCTATTTTCTCAAATGGCAGAGTAGCAAAATTTCACAAATTTCATCCATTTACAACTATCATCCTCTTTCTGCAGATAAAGCCAAAGGGAGCCCCTGTCAACTGGGCATCCTAAGAAATTTCATAAATATAATCTCCTAAGATGATTTTACCATATTTCTTTCTCCCAACAACGTCATTTACTCTCATCATTTTCTAGTTTTTTTAATATAATAAATATATTTTAAAATATAAATTTTAAATAGTTATATAATGAATATATTTATAAAAGTATTCAGATCTAAAAGAGGAAGAATTGTTTTAACAGTTTCTCTTAGCCTTCTTGTATTTAAAACATAATAATAACAATTTAAATTTCAAACTTATCAATTCATAGAAAGTCATTTATCTTGATATCCTTGGCATTTTCATGCAAATCATAGTAGTTTATGTAGTTCCCACCATGTGCCAGGCTTTTTCTATGTCTAAAAAAAGTTGCTTAAACTTGTTTTTAATAATACTTTAAGATACTTAGTTTGTAATTTCTTATGTTAATCTTCCCTGCCATTAGAAAAAGTGCCAGGAAATGGGGTAGCATTTTGTTCGATTATATTGTGTCTGAAAGCTACAGTGCTCATCCTTTACACAAGCCAAATACTATGTTAAGCACCTCACAACTATGTGCTTTTCCCAACAACCCTGGGAGAGAGTTATAAATATTTATTATTCCCCTTGTTTGTACAAGGACTGATTAGATTTTCTAATTTACTAAATTACAATATTTTTAAACATCAATTTTGACAACTTCATTTGCACAAGATATCATCATTTTTAGCTGGCTTGTATTAAAAAAACTTCATGGAAATACTCCCAACTTCCCATTATTGATTTTTATTTCTTTGAATTATCTCCAAACCCAAATCAATTTCTTTAGATTTTCTAAATTACTAATCACTTACCATAACTATTTAGACTAGAACAAAGAGATAATTCTTTCTCTGATGACAATTAATTACCAGGTACTTTATGAGACATATTTTTAGCTTTATATTGATTGGGGAAGGAAGACATGCAGCAACTGTCAAAGCGGCATTGCTTTAAAAAACAATTCCTAATTTTTTTCTATTCCTTTTGGACTAAGAACTTCGCTGAAATTTCTTTTTTTAAATTAAAAAAAAATTGTTCTTTTTTTGCACTTTTTTTTTACTTTACTTTATTCTTCCTCTCACCTTTTCATCCCTCTCCCACTTTCCCCAAGTAGACCATGTTAAACGCAGATATATATTTAATAGATATTTCAACTATACATGCACACATGTACATATACATATGCTGCTCCCCCATATATATGTACATTCACACTCATTCATAGACACACACATATACATATATCTATATATACACACATATATTTACATAGTCTCAAACACACATATACATATGCATTTTCCCATATGTAAGTAAACATGTGAAACAATATTAATATGGATGACACATAATGTAGATTTCTCTCTTGATAGAACCTTTAAGTTTGACTTTCTCTAAAATCAATGATTACTAGCTGTACTTTTTTTTCCTAATAAATTTGACTCTTGATCCTGTTGTAATGCTTGTGTGTTTCTCTTCTTTCCTAACCTTGCTACTAATTCTTCTACTTTAATTTTGTTCCTTAACTTGCCTTGCTATTACTTTACTTCCCTACCCACCGATCCCTTTCTTGGTTCCTCCCCCATCCTTTCTATCCTCCTCCCATCTCTTCCCTCTTATTTCTTTATAGATTTTGGAGGGTGTTATAACCTTCATGGTATACATGTAGTGTTACCTATTTAACCCATTCCTAATATGAGTAGGTTTTCAGAACTACAAGCCCTCTCTTCCTCTATGAATGTCTCTGCAACTATTCTTCCTTTGCACTTCTTTTGTATAAATCTTTCTTTTAAGCTACCCAATTGGATGTCAATCTTAAACATATGGTTTCCATGCGAAAAACATAGACAATTTGTGCATGTTGAGTTTGGGATTAGTTGAAAGAAAGTCCTGAAAATATGCAAGTTCATTGAATGTCAATTTTTTTCATATTATGGATAATTTTGCTGGATATGATATTTTTAGCCACAGCCTAGTTCTTTTGATTACTGATATATATGATTCCAGGATTTGGATAAGTCCTGTGCAATTCTTACGTCAAGGTTCTTTTTTGGGGGTCACAGCTTTCAGGTAATCCAATTATTCTCATATTTTCTTTTCTTGATCTGTTCTCCAGATGTTTTTCTTATAAAAGGTTATACATCATATATTGCATTTAACTTATACTTTAACGTATTTAACATGTATTGGTCAACCTGCCATCTGGGGGAAGGGGTGGGGGGAAGGAGGGAAAAAGTTGGAACAAAAAGATTTGCAACTGTCAATGCTGAAAAATTACTTATGTATATATCTTATAAATAAAAAGCTATAATAATAATAAAAAAGTTTAAAAAAAGTTATACCTTCTGTTCTATTTTTTCATTCTTTACATTCTGTTTTGTTATTTCTTTATCTCTTATAGTTTCACTGGCTTCCCTTTGCCCAATTCTATTTTTCAAGGAGTTATTTGCATCTTTAAGATTCTATATGCCCTTTTCTAGTTGGTTAACTTTTTCCTTCATAATCTTCTTGTGTTTTTTGGCATTTTTTTTTTAATTTTTAGTTTTTCCTCAATGTCTCTAATTTTATTTTTAAATTATTTTTTTAGTTCTTCTATTATACATTCTTTTAGGTAGAAGCTTTTTTTTTTTTACTTCAGTGCCCTCCTCAGAAGATGAACCCCAGTTTTCCCTATACTCATAGTAAATTTTTATGGTTGGTTTTTTTTTTGCTTGTTCATTTTCTTAAAATGAGAAGTATTAATATAAACTCCACTGATCACGGGATAAAGGATGGTGCCTCTAGCTTCATTGCAGCTCACCCCTTTGCTCTGGAACCCCAAATCAAAAGCTCCACACTCCTGCAAGTCCTTGCAGCTGGCAGTGCTTCTGCCTCACTGACTTCAGTACTTCCTGCGTTCTGGTTCCTTCTCACCCAGGATGGAATTTCAGCAGCACAGCTGGACCTGTCATTCCTAATCAGTCAAGGTTCCCTCTGTCTTCCCAGACTCAGACCCCCCCACCTTCTCACTCAATCCAGGAAGTGAAAGTTTCTGTGGTTCCTGTTGAAGCTCCAGCCAAACCCAACTATTTCTGGGGGTCTTCACCTTGAAGCTAAGCGTTTCTTTGGAGGTAGCTCAGAGGTGTTTGACTTCTTACCAGTTAATCCCTTGCGTGGGGTTTTTCTTCAAATCTTGGGCTGTGCCATGAGGACTCCAGTTCTGCTTCAACTCTTCTTGATTTTTCACCTATTTTTATATAAAAGACTGCACCTATTTTTAAATAAGCAAATTGATGCATTTTATGTTTCCACGCTAGTTTTTTTTTTTTTTTAATACAAACTTCCCCACCCAAAGAAACTCTTTTATAATAAGGCAAAATGCAGTTCTCATACCCCTTAGTGCTCCTTACAAGACCATGGCACAGTTTGAAGAGATTACTTCAAGATAGTACAGACTTATAGATGATCTCCTTTGCATATGGGTAGCTGCAGGGCTCAGTGGATACTCAGCAAGACATGAGTTCCTTTGGCTAAGGGTGCCCTAAGAGTGCCCTTGGCCAAGTCATTTAATCTGTTTGCCTCAATTTCCTCACTTGTAAAATAATGATAAGAATAATACTGACCTCAAAGATTGGTTATGAGGCTCAAATGAGATATTTCTTAGTACTTACACACTGCTTGGTGCATGGTATATACCATCTAGATGTTAATTTCCTACCCAGGATGCCTCTCAGAGTTACAGTTCAGCCAAATAGAGCCTCCCATGAGCATAGACTCCTGGAACTGGTCTCCAAGAGGGCAGGCGCTGACCAGTACAGTACTGAGCTGATTTTAGGGGAACCAGAAAACAACATCTTCATTAAAATCTGGATGACAGAAAAGTCAATGATGGTTCTTGGGAACTGCTTATGAGACATCTCTCTCCCCTTCTAGCAGAGAGGAGGAATAGGGCAGAATTTCTCCTCATTGTCAGAAAGGTTTGTTTGTTTGTTTGTTTGTTTGTTTTTGTTTTTTGTTTTTGTTTTTGTTTTTGTTTTTGTTTTTTTTTTTGTTTTGGTAGGGTTGTTTTTTCTTATTGTTTTGTGACAAAAGAGGGTTCCATCTGGAAGTAAGGGGGTTAATTATTTCCAGAAACACTAGAATCCAGACCAGGATCCTTCCCCAACTCAAAGCCTAGCTCACTAAGAGCTCAGCTACTCACTTCCTCAATCACTTTGCTTCACCCGAGGACACTCCTCCGTCAGGGAACTCCACCTCGATCAGTTTCATGTTCCGGAACAGGGCTGGGTTCTGGGCTGCCTCCTAATCTTTACCTGTCATTCCCTCTCCCCCCCCCCACTTTTTTTTTTTTTAATCTTAATAGTATTTCTTTTTTTTTCAATTACATACAAATATAGTTTTCAGCCTTTATTTTTGGAACCTTTTGAGTTCCAAATTTTTCTCTTCCCCTTCCCCAAGCAGCAAGCAGTCCAGTATCGGACTGCTTTACACATAAAATATATTTCCTAATTAGTCTTGTTGTGAAAAAAGAATCAGAATAAAAGGGGAAAACCATTAAAAAGAAAAAAAAAACACAACAAAAAAGTGAAAGTAGTATGCTTCAATCTGCATCCAGATGCCATAGTTCTTTTTCTGGATGTAGATGGCATTTTCCATCACAAATCTTTTGAATTTTCCTTGCATCATTGTATAGTCGGAAAGGACTAAGTCTGTCACAGATGATCATCGCACAATGTTGCTGTTACTGTGTATGTTGCTCTCCTGGTTCTGCTCCCTTTACTCAGCATTAGTTCATGCAACTCCAGATTTTTCTGAAATCTGCCTGCTCATCATTTCTTATAGGAAAACAGTATTCGCTCATGTTCATATAACACAGCTCGGTTCAGCCATTCCCCAATTGATGAGTATCTCCTTAATTTCCAATTCTTTGCCATCACAAATATATATGTGTGTGTGTGTATACATACAAATACATATATATGTATGTGTATATATGTATGTATGTATGTTACATACATATACGTGTGGGTCCTTTTCCTCTTTTTACGCTATCTTTGGCAAACAGACGCACTAGTGCCAAAAGATATGTACAGTTTGGCAGTCATAGCTCCAAATTGCTCTTCAGAACGTATCATTATTTTTTAAACCAACAAAGGGCCAAGTCACTGCATTTTGTCTTGTTACAAAAGAATCCCATTGGGGGTGGGAGGGTGGGGGTGATATTATTTCTTCAATTAAAAAAAAAAGACTAGTTTGTAAACACAACGTGCTTCAATTAAACTTATTTTAAAACAGCTGCAGTTTTAGTGTAGCTGCAGAAACACTCTCTCGGTCCAGCCCTGCTCAGGAAAATGAAACTGACCAGAGAGGCGGAGCTCCTTTAGGGAGGAGGGTCCTGGGGCGGAGCTAAGGGAGAGGCAGACTCCCAGCCAGCCGGACCCTGAGCTCTAATTCTCTCTTTCTCTCTCTCTCTCTCTCTCCATGGAGGTTCTCGGGGGTACCATGAATCTCTGGGACACCCGGGCCAAGTATCTGGACAAGTACATCGAAGACCATCTCTTGCCTGATACCACTTTCAAGAAACAGATCGGAGAGGCTATCCACATCATCGCCTCCTTCCTAAAGGAGAGGTGTTTCCAGGAGAAAAAGAAGTTAGTTCGGGTGTCTAAGGTTGTGAAGGTGAGTTCTTCTCCCTGCTGATAGGAGAGTCTGGGCAGGGGAAGAAGGCTCCGGAAAGAGAGGAGCCCCGCAAGGGGAGGACCCTTGGGGACTTAGAATAGGCTTAGAAAGTGGCCCTGAGCAGAGCAGAGGGATGAACGGGGAGGAGGCAGCTGGTTTTCCGTGTCCCCTCCTCCCGTCTTGTGGCCGTGGAGCTGTTCCTTCAGGGATAATTGTAGTTTCTACTCCATTCAGGGAGGGTCATCAGGGAAAGGCACAGCCTTGAAAGGCCGCTCCGATGCAGACCTGGTCGTATTTCTCAGAAATCTCCAAAGCTACCAGGACCAGATAGAGCGCCGAGGAGAGTTCATTGAAGAAATCAGGAAACAGTTGGAAGAATGTAAGCGTGAGAAAGAATGGAAGTTTGACGTAAAATTTGAGGTCAACAAATGGAGCAATCCTCGAGTTCTCGGCTTCACCATGAGGTCGACCAACCAAGAACAGTGGGTGGAATTTGATGTGCTTCCAGCCTTTGATGTTCTCGGTGAGAAGCCCCCAACCCCAGCTCAGTCAGGAAACCCTCCTACTAGAGGGACGGAGCCTGCCCAGTCCCCTTCTCCCAGCCCCACCTCAGTAAAACTTCCCCCGCCGCCCAATACCCAGTCTCTGTTTTTGTCTCCAGGAGGGAAAAGATCACTAGATTCAGCATCAAAAAGGAGAGCTTCAAATTCCACCTCTGCCGTTTATTGACTTCACATCCTGCCTTTCTCTGGCTGGGTAGAGTGGGATTAAATTAAGGTTCCTAGATAGGCAGCTGGGTAGTACAGTGGTTTAAGCCGCCTGAAGTAAGGGAGATCTGAGTTCAGATCCAGACTGAGACACTTGCTGTATCTGTGTGACCCTGGGCAAGTTACTTACACTACGTATGCTTCAGTTTACTCATCTGTAAAATGAAGGTCATCATATCATCTACCTCTATAGGGTTGTTATGAAGTTCTCTTTGTTTTAAAGTTCTTTGTTATAAAGTTCTCATGAGATCACATTATAAACAGACACCTAAGAGATTGGCAGATAGCAAACAGCAAGCGTGCCCAGACTTGCAGCTAGATACACCAAAACAACAGCCCAAACTGCCCATTTATCTCCATTTTCAATGTTCCTCTTCTGTTCTAGTCGGGTTGGTTACTTCATTGATCCATGAACAAATCATAACCATTCCCATCTATAAACCCAAGTTCAGACCATATCCTGATTTTTAGCCCTTATTGATTTCTGAGGTAGCTATGTTCATATGGGCTTCTGTCCTCTATTTGATTGAACAAAACCAAGAGCTAATAGTCTACTGGATTGTCACTTATGACTTTCAAAGTGTGACCACTGGAAAGTTCTTGTGTTTCCTGCTGAATAAATCCAGGTATCAGAAAGGTAACACCTCCTTTCTACTTCATTTATCCATATTCTACTCATCCTTCAAGGCCCAGGTCTCATCCTGTCCCTCTATGCAGCCTCCAGACCACAGTGATCTTTCTTCCCTGAGTTTCTCCAGGATACACTCTCTGGGCCCAGTATTGTCAGCCATATGTTCCTTTTTCTACTTGCAAAGTCTTGACAGACAGGATTGGCCTTTTGCCCTTATCTCTAGCCCCTACACCCTATCCCCACTCCCTTAAACATAGTGTTCAGAATAAAGCTGCTGCTAATTAAATAACTGACTGAACTGAGTTTGTTTCCCTTCACAGGCCAGGTGACTGAAGACTACAGACCTGATCCTCAGGTCTACATCAGACTTATAAATGGAGGCTGGAATGGGGGAGAATTCTCCACCTGCTTCACAGAACTCCAGAGGCGTTTCCTCAAACAGCGCTGCACCAAGCTCAAAAGTCTGATCCGATTGGTGAAACACTGGTACAAAATGGTAAGAATCTTCTGTGGTCACCCAGGAGGAAAACACCTGAAGGCACCGAGTGATTATTCCACTCATTGGTTGTGTGACCTAAGTCCCCTAGCCCCTTCCTTGGTTGTATGATGAAGGAGCTGGGCTACATGGCTTCCTCATGCCTGGAGAGAGGGAGCAATATTATCATGATGGACTATTTCATTCCATTAATCAAAAGAATTTAGAAGGTAACTACCATATGCCCTTGGCAATATCAGTACAAGAAAAAAAAAATCAATTCCTACTCTCAAGTAACTTACATTCTCTTAGGGGAGACATGCGGACATATATGATTGTGCCAGAGATGCAGAGTTATTGATCAAGGCTTAGGGTGCATTTCTAATTATTTTTTCTTCCTTCTCAGTGCAAAGAGAATATGCAGTCTCTCCCCCCTCAGTATGCATTGGAACTCCTGACTGTCTATGCCTGGGAGCGTGGAAGCAAGTTAAATGATTTCTCCACAGCTGAAGGCTTTCTGACAGTCCTAACCCTTATCAAGAAGTACCAAGAGCTTATGATCTACTGGACTGTCAACTATGATATTCATAATGAGATCATTGCAGATCACCTTTGTCTCCAGCTGAAGAATGACAGGTATGGGAGTCAGCTTCCAAACTTATACCTCCAGTCTCCTGACTCTCCATCAACAAAACCATAAATCAAGTCCTGATTTTTAGCCCTTACTGATTTCTGAGGTAGCTATGTTCATATGGGCTTCTGTCCTCTATTTGATTGAACAAAACCAAGAGCTAATAGTCTACTGGATTGTCAATTATGACTTTCAAAGTGTGACCATTGGAAAGTTCTTGTGTTTCCTGCTGAATAAATCCAGGTATCAGAAAGGATTGAAATCAACAAATCTGGCAAGCTGATGGCTCTGGTCCCCTGATCCTTTCTGCCTTGACTCAGACCATCCCCTTACAAACAGAAAGCTAAGTTTATTGCTGAGCTTCTGAATCATGACCTAACGCCCATAAAATGATTTCATGTGGAAGTGGAATGTCAGAGTGACATCATGATATAGTATCAGACATCTAGGAGGGCTCATTTGCTATGCAAAATGTTTTCCTTTTGCTGCTCTCTTAAATCCCACCATTCAAGCTTTATTCCTTTGGTTAAAGAATCCTCTCCCGGTTCCTTAAAGATCCCTTGTTGGTTTTAATCCAATTATACACATATTTACTGGATTCCTATGGAAATTTGAAAAATGATCAGGATTCACTATATATATATATATATATATATGATACTTTTCAATGGTTATTGTGTGATCTGTGTCTCCCCAGAACTTCCTCTGTCATAAGATCATGTCCTTAACTACTGCCAACATGAAAATTGAGTCTTCCAGGGAAATTGGTCTCCAGTGGTCTGTTTCCCTAATCCCCCTACTCATTAACTGAATGACTCTGGGCAAGATTTCTCTCCAGTCTTTGGTCCTCCTCTGTGGGACCCTTCATAGAGCCTGTTAAAAAAATAATGGTGATCCAGAAGGCTTTTGAACTACAAAACATTATGGAAATGCCCACTATTGATAGCACTATATTCTAAGTTTCTTGAAGGATTTGAAGAAGGGCATTCCTGGAGCAAATGTGTTCTTGGTTTTATTGACCTGGGAGGAATCTCTGAATTAGTCTCACCTCTTTGTTCTACCCCTCAGGCCAGTGATCCTGGACCCAGCTGATCCAACTGGTGATGTAGGGGGTGGAAAGAAATGGTCCTGGAACCAGCTGGCACAAGAAGCTCACCGATGGTCAACTGCTCCCTGCTTTCAAAACTGGGATGGGAGCTTTGTGCAGCCATGGAAAGTGCCAGTGAGTAAAAACCTTCTCGGGAGTGTGTACGTGTGTGTGTGTGTGTGTGTGTGTGTGTGTGTGTGTATTGAGTATACATGTGACACCCCCATGGACTCAGGCATCCTTTGCCTCTGCACAATATCCTCCCCCAGACTAATGGTCATCTGAAGTGGGAATCTGGAAGTCTATCCCTAAGGGCCTGATTGGTCAAACTCTGACCATCTTAAGGCACCATGAGAAAAGCACTTCCCATGGTCTGAGATTTAAAAGAGTTCAGGGGTATACTCCTTGATTCCACATCTGCCACGTCAAACTGACCCCCATAATAGTTATCCCCTCTCCCCCCATTTTCGGTCCACCCCAAGGAAGACCACTTTCTTTTTGCTCATTTTTTTGGAGAGGCAATTGGGGTTAAGTGACTTGCACAGGGTCACACAGCTAGTAGTAAGTATTATGTATCTGAGATCACATTTGAACTCAGGTCCTCCTGACTCCAGGGCTGCTGCTGTATCTACTGAACTTCAGAAGACCACTTTCAATGGAGCCTTTAAATTAAGCAGTAGAGTTGAGATGAGAGAGACAGACAGATAGAAGCAGCAGAGAAAAAGAGAGAGACATACAGAGAGAGACAGAGAAGAGAAGAGCAGAGAAGAGAAGAGAAGAGAAGAGAAGAGAAGAGAAGAGAAGAGAAGAGAAGAGAAGAGAAGAGACAGAGAGACACAAAGAGACAGAGACTGGGGTGGGGGAAAGAAGAAAAAGAAGAAAAGTGGGAAAGAGAAGAAGGGAAAGGCAGAGGGAGAAAGTGTCTTGGCCTCCAGAATGGAACAGTTTACTTCCACTCTGTATCAACTCCCATAGTGCACCCTGGGGTGGCCACTTCTCAGAACCTGTTAATGAAGTCAACTTCATTAGAAGATCACATAGCTTTTTATTTTCACAATCATAATGCTGAGCCCTTTTGAGCTCATACTATTCCATTTCATAGATATGGTTATTGAAATTCAGGGAAGAGCAATGTCTAGAATAAGGTAAAAAAATCCAGTTAATGGCAGAACCAATAATGAATTCCCAGCCCTTGTTCCCACAATGTCTTCTCTAAAAACTCTAAAAGAAAGAAAGAGGGGAAATGAGTTAGCCCGGAATCTACTCAAAATTACCCATCTAGCTGATGAATGTACAGTAATAAAAGCTACATATCTATCAATGGAATGGGGAGCGATTAAAACCTCTTCTCTGTTGCTCCTTATTTGTCTCCTATAAAATATCCATCCTAACTTATTTGTCTTTTTGTAAAAGCTCTTACTTGAATGAGGGGTGGAGATTCATGTTGTGAAGCTTCTGTAACATCCAATTAATGGGAGATCGGGGAGGAACTTGTGCCTCAGGATAGGAAATAAAAAGCTGCCTTTGGAGAGTTTCAAAGGTGTGTCTACTAACCTAGGCACCCATTCTTACAAGAACGTAAAATAAATATTTCCTGTATTAAAAAACCCTCTTATTTGTCTCCTTCCCTAAAATATGATCTTCTTTATCTTCCTTTTTTTAAAATTTACAACCTTGTAGGCTGTTAGCCTGCTAAGTAAGCCTTCCCTTTAGAGACTAGCCCATCAGCTATGGCTTAAACTCTTTTATGACTTTAAGAGAATTCTTTCAAACTGCTAACCATGACTCTCACACATTTCATCAGGACTTGGATGTAATTTTCCTAGCACAATTGAGATATTTTCAATGACTCTTTGTGACCCTTTTTAGGATTTTCTTGCCATTTCTTTCACCAACTCACTTTATAGATGAGGAAATCGAGGCAAACAGGATGAAGTGACTTGCCCAGAGCCATTCAGCTAGCAAGCATCTAAGATCAAATTTGAATTCAGGATCCTTGACTCCAGGCTGAATAGGCAAACTCTCCAAGATAAATGACTGTATTTTCTTTTCAGGTGGAGCAGACCCTGCAGGAAAGCAAGGGCATCTTGCTACGTTGTCAGTCATAAGAGGCTTTCTCCATTCATGATCCAGAGTGCAACTATTACATCCAAGAAGTCTCCTGGTCTGGAGGAACCCATTATCTGAGTCTGTTCCCCCTATTCCCTGGCTGTTGATGACCTCAAAGAGAGAACAGGAAGCATTGTATGAGAGTGCTATTAAAGTGCCTCCCAACTCTCAAATTGAAGGAGATTAGAGGCTTGTGTGCCTCTATCAATACAATCATTTTTATCAGAAGCTATTGGAGGGATGATTTATATAAGTGAATAAGGATAGGACAAGCAGAAAGGGGGACCTTCTGAATCGGGACGTGTGGTGCTATGATATTGTAATCCCTAGACTATGCTCAGCTAGAAATTCAAGCCGCCTCTGATTTCCCCTATCTATATCTCATTCGTGTGTAGTTATTAGCATGTTGTCTCCCCTGGTTTAAAAAAAAAAAGATCATTTTTCTATTGTATTAAAAATTAATTATTGAATTAAGACTATGATTTTTCTCCTTTTTGACTTCTTTATCCAGAAATTAGCCAGTGTGGAAAATCTGTCTCAAAGACTTACCCAGGAAAAGAAATTCTAAGTTTGGATTAACAGGTGGATTTTTGCTTATTGTGTTTAGTTCGACAGGTCTGGGAAAATGTGGGTTCTTCCATTTGTCAAACAGATGATATGGAAATCGATAGGGCTAAGTCACATATGCTAGAAATTATTGTAATATAGCCCATCTCCTATTTTAATTGTTAATTGTTAACCAGTGAAATGAATGCAAACTGTTTGCATTTTTGTTTTTCTTCCTGAGTTATTTTTACCTTCTGAATCCAATTCTTCCTGTGCATCAAGAGCTGTTTAGTTCTGCACACATATATTCTATTTAGGATATACTGTGATATATTTAACATGTATAGGACTGCTTGCCATCTGGGGGGTGGGGGGAGGGAAGGAGGGAAAAAGTCAGAACAGAAGTGAGTGCAAGGGATAATGTTGTAAAAAATTATCCAGGCATGGGTTCTGTCAATAAAAAGTTACAATTATAAAAAAAAATTGTTAACCAGTTAGAATTGATTGCCACTCTTAGAGTTACCTGTTTTTCTATGGACATATAAACTGTGAACCCTTTGCCATAAGAGGTCTTTGGCTTTTGAAAGTATCATTTGCCTCTTTTATTAAAAACATGCTAATCTTATTAATAAAATGAATTAAATAAAATAAAAAATAAAATTAATAAAATGAAAATAATTATGTCTCTTCTAAACATCACAGTTTATATGGGTAGATGCCTCTCAGCTGGAGAAAGACTGAATAAGTTATGGTATATGAATGTTATGGAATATTATTGTTCTGTAAGAAATGACCAGCAGGATGATTTCAGAAAGGCCTAGAGAAACTTATATGAATTAAAGCTAAGTGAAGTGAGTAGAATCAAGGGAACATTGTACATAGCAACAAGATTATATATGATCAATTCTGATGGTTGTGGGTCTTTCCAACAATGAGATGATTCCAAGTCTTCTGATGGAGAAAACCATCTATAGCCAGAGAGAGGATTGTGGGAACTGAGTGTGAACCAAAACATAACATTTGTTGTTTGTTTGCATTTTGTTTTCTTTCTCATTTTTCCCCTTTTTGGTCTGATTTTTCTTGTGCAGAATGATTATTATATAAATATGTATACATATGTTGGATTTAACATATGTTTTAACATGTTTAAAATGTATTGGATTACTTGCCATCTGGTGGGTGGGGGGAAAGGAGGGGAAATTCGGAACTTATGAAGGCTGCCCATTCATGGATTCCCATATAATCCCCCCAGAGCTGTCTAGACTCCATCATTTAGTGATCAACCTTGCATGAATTTGCAAGGGTCAATGTGGAAAAAAATTATCTATGCATATGTTTTCAAAATAAAAAGCTTAAAAAAATAAACATCACAATTTAACAGACTGTGAGCTTCTTGAGATCAGAAACTATTTTTTTTCTTTCTTTGTTCATATTTCCACATTTAGCACAATAGCTGGTACATAGTAGGGACTTAATAGTTGCTTGTTGAACAATTGATATCTGATCTAAAGAATACTATTAGACAGTAGGCAGCTAGAACACTATGGTATTTTTGTCTCAAGCATAATGTTAAATCTTTGCACTAGTGATACAGCACCTGGAGGCCAAACAGCATCAAAAGAGATGGCCAGTGAGTTCATCTCACTCTTTGGGCACTGCTGCAGCAGCCCATTTACATGGTATCTCATTACATGGCAAGGGGAAGTCAGGCACTTCCTGGGACAATCAGGAATCCTTGATCTGTATGTGATGAGGTCTTGGGTTACTAGGTGAGATTGCCAGAGAGAGCCTGAAGCACTGATAAAATGACTCTGAGACAAATGGGAAGGGCATTGTTGGGGATCAGTTTAACCTTATAGAACCACTCTCTGTGGAGGCTGTGGGTAATCCCATCTTGCTATGTACAGTCAGAAATCCAAGAAATCCCTAAGATTAAATTTCCCTTATAAGTCTGTCCATGGCCCGTGCCATCATTGTTGAACCCCCTTTGAGTTATAACCTGCCTCATTGTGTCTTTCCCCTTTCCACTCCCTCATGTCAGGTGATGTCTCTCCGCTCATCCCCCATCATATCTCATGATGTCTTTCTCTTTCTTATAGATAACTAACTTTTTAGGGTACTAAATCCCTTTATGGATTTAGCCTGCCAGTTAAGGGTATGCTCCCATGGAGCATGGAGTATTCCCTTTCTCCTGGTTAATTGTGAGTTCCTCTAGGAACTTGTGTTTTCCATTGTTAATTGTTAAAACTCCTTTCCTTACTAACTCTCTCCCAACTCTAGTTCATATTTTCCATTCCTGGTGTCTATCGTACTTCTCCATTTTGTTTACAACTTCTTCTCATAAATAAATCTACCTTTTGCCAAAGAGAATAGCCATTGTGAATTCTTCAGATGACCGAACCCCAACATTTGGTGGACTAGGAATTGCTACCCTCAACATTATTTAATGCTGAAATTGCTCTCCCCTGAACACATCATATGTGCCAATGACTTACTAAGTAAAGATGATTTTTTTTCTTCATTACTAGTGTCCCGCCATTTTGAGAACTGGTTTTGGAACAGCTGCAGGAAGCCTCTCACAACAATAGTAAATGCTTAGTGTAGTTTGCCACATTGTTCTCCCAAGGTATCAGTTTCCTTGTTGATAAAATGGGGTGCCTACTTCAGTAAATAACTGCAAAGACCTGTGAAGGTTGCCCATTCATAGGTTCCCATATAATCCCTCCAGAGCTGTCATCGTGCTCTAGACTCAATCATGCAGTGATGTGTCCCCTTGAACTCAGGTAGACTAGTCCTTGGGCAACAAATAGCCATGTTGCATGCTTGGAGGCTTTCCAGGTTAAAGGGACTCATCAGATCTGGGGTTTTATTGAGATGATTTTCAAAAGTCCAGGGTTATCTCCACACACCAATGGAGAAGCGATGAGAAGAAGATTGTAGCAGAAAAAAACAGGACAAATAATTATTAAAAAGGAAAATACACGCCTGGTACATGCCCCCTTCTCCTTTGTGTCTTTGAGAATACTTGGGTTGCTCCAAAGCTCTATTTTCTTTCCTCTTCCTCCAAGCTGCTTTTTCTGCCCTTCCTAGCTGTTCATGCTCCACCCCACCCCCTCTTCAAATGATCATGTTTTTATGTCCAAGATTCTTATTCTTTTATCGCGTCCTGGACTCCTTTGGTCAGTTGGGTGAAGCCTCTGGTCTCTTTCTCAGAATTATAATTTAAAATATGCAAAATAAAATATGTAGGATTTCAAAGGAAACCAATTATATTCAAAAACATGTAATTGGAATCTGAGACATATATAGAGTGTCTGGAATGATGGCTCTCTATGAGTAAAACTTATTTCTAGGAGAATCATGATGACACATAAAGAAAATTTCTTGGAGCAATTGGATCTGTGGTAGACATTCTGTGTATAAGTACACATATGATAAGGCAGTTAGGAGGCACCATTGGGCATGGAGCACTGGTTTTAGAATCAGGAAGGTTCATCTTTCTGAGTTCAAATGCAGCCTCAGATTCTTGCTAGCTATGTGATCCTGGACAAGTCACTTTGTCCTGTTTGCCTCAGTTTCCTCACATGTAAAGTGAGCTGGAGAAGCAAATGGCAAACCAGTCCTGAATCTTTGCCAAGAAAATCCCATAATGGGCTCATGAAGAGTCAGACATGTGAAATGACCCAACAATAATAATCATGTGATAAAAAGGAGTTTCTTTAATTATAGTCATTTAAAAGCACCTGCCAACTATAATCTCAATATTCTTTGGGGGAGCCTGAGGACCAATAAAAAGACTGGAGTCTATCACATCATGAGTTAGAATAGTCTAGAAGACTTCTCATCAGTCCATCACTCCAAAGTTTGGTTTTGCATTACAAACACTGATTCCTTGAGGTACAAGGGATCCCAGCCCAAGGGAGGTGGAGACAAGGAATCATCCAGCATTAATGTCACTTCTGGATACAAAGTTGGTGGAATCAATAGTATGTAGGAACTGAGCCAAATTGAACCTACTCTACTGACATGGTAGAGAGGAGAATATGGCCCAGAGATGCTGGGGGAAATGTTCGTATGTTTATTCTGGCTATCTTTTCATAAATATCCTTTTATAAAATAGTTAATATTTTATAAATATTAATATCTAATAAATAATAACAAACATTAATAATAATAATAACTAATCAATATCAAATAGTTAAATGAGACACCAATCACAAGTTGTTAACAATGGAGGAATAGAGCCAATGATGGCTCAAGCTGAGAGCAGTCAAGAAAATACACCCCAAACTCTTAAGGGTGCCCTGGAAGACAGAGTGGATATAGCTTCTTTGGCCCTGAGACAATAAGGTCAGAGTGTACATACATTACATACAGTTATCAAAATACTGTTTTAAATTTTCATAGCCCCCGAGGTTAGAAACCTCTGGTCTATGTGTTGCTATATGCATTCTCTTCAACTTGTATTTACTTCTCAGTGTACATGTTGTAAAACACCTTTTCTGACCCTATTCCCCTCGGTCCCCCCAATATAAACTCATTGAAGGTTGAGACAGCTTTTAAATTATCTTATTCTCTTCTTCACTTAGCAAAATGTCTGTCTCATAATAGGTGCTTAATAAGTGCTGTTCAGATCAGCATTCAGATCATTGGATAGGTTTGATTAACTGTCAGATGTGTAAGGAAGAAATACGACTGATTAACATTGATTAAGGGAGGATTGGTTTTACAACTACTAGCACCTGGAGACGTTATCCTTTGACATTTAGGACTACTAGGTTTAGAATAGGGGTATTAAATCTTTGTGTATCATGGACCCCTTTAACAGTTTGGTAAGATGACAACTTAAAATAATAGATCACAAAGGAAATCAACTATAGTGAAATAGATAAAAACAATTTCATCCCATTCCCATCATTTGTTGTTCAACTCTTCATAACCCTTGTGGGTCATTTCCTTGACAAAGGATACTAGAGGAGTTTTGCCATTTTCTTCTTCAGCTCATTTTATAGATGAGGAAACTGGGGCAAATAGAGTTGACTTGCCCAGGGTCACACATCTAGGAAGTATCTTAAACTATATTTGAGCTCAGGTGTTCCTGATTCTGGGCCTTTCTCACCATTCACTGAGCCACTGTAGCTGTCCCCTCATTTAAATAGTATTACTCTGATTAGTTTTGTGTAGACTACTTTTTGATTTTCTTCTAATAATCTCCTTAGGATAGAAAAAAATTAATCATAGGAATCTAGGTCAAAGGGTATGAAGATTTTTTTTTAACTTTTATTGTATAATATCCATATCCATACATACACAAATACATACATACATTTCTATGTATACATAGATAAGTCTGCAAGACTCACCTCTGTGAGTTCAAATCTGATCTCAGTTTTCCCATCTGCAAAATGAGTTGGAGAAGGAAATGGCAAACTGCTCCGTTTTCTTTGCCAAGAAAACCCCAAATGGGATCACAAAGAGTCAGGTAAACAATAACCACAAAAATCTAAAATGAGGGGGTTGGACTGTATGGTCCCTTTTAGTTGTAAATCTATGATCCTATGAATCACAAATAGTGAATAGGGGAACTTGTTTTCGCACAGACAGGAAACGTCTTATACATACGTACGTATATATACACATACACACACATGTATATTTGTGTATATATAATTCCTCCAATTACATGTCAAAACAAGTTTTAACATTTGTTTTCTTTTCAAATTTTGAGTTCCAAATTCTATCCCTTTGTCCTTTCCTCCCCTTCCCACTTCCTGAGACAGTAAGTAATTAGATATAGGTTATACTTGTACAATCTATTTTATTAAGAGAAATGAGTGTACCTTGATCCAGAGAAGATCAGGAAAAAATGAATCTTTCTCCTGGGGGGAGGGGGAATTGTTTTGATTATTTTGACTGCTTCCCCCCCTTTTTTCTTTTTTATCTTTTATTTTTAGACTGGATGGCTCACTAAGTAGGTGAGAAAGGGAGATGAATATGGTATAAAAACAAAACACATAAAAAATTACAGAGAAGGTGGTACAGTGCTTAGAGTGATGGACCTGAAGTAAAGAAGAAATGAGTTCAAATCTTTACTCACACAGTTACTTGCTGTGTGATGAGCCACTTAGCCTCTGCCTAACTTAGTTTCTTCATCTATAAAATAGGAATAATAATAGCTCCTACTTCTCAGAGTCGTTTTGAGAATCAAGTGAGACAATATTCTTAAAATGCTTTGCAAACCATAAAGCACTATATAATTGTTAGCTATTATCATTATTATTAATAATTTAGTATATATTAGTTTAACATAATTAGTATATTAATTATATATAATACATTACTATAATTAATTGATGTATTAATAATTATTAATAATTTGTAGAGGGCTGAAACTCTTGAGTCAATGCACTGAGGTCAGGATGGCCAAACACTTGAGGCTCACTACCGATTGGACAATACTCTATGGGCATATGCTTGGAAAATGGCCTTCCTACTATCCTGTGCTGGCTCGATGATTGGTGTATACAGAGGATTGTAGGAGGGACTAGGGGGTGGAATAAGACTAGCCAGGGTCACTTTTGGGGTGGATGAGGAAGAAGGAGGTTGCAGAAGATCCCCTTCACTTCTTCCCCTAAAGACCAAACTTTTTTTTATCCTGACTCTGGCTGATTCTAAGGTGTCCTGGATGCTAGTGCGGTCATCACAATAATTAACAAATTATTCATTAATAATCATTGATTCAAATGATTAACAATTAATTTAATAATTTTAGATAATTATATAATAATCTATAATTTGTTAATAAATTATAACAATTGCTGAGAAAGCGTTTAACATAATTAGTATATTAATTATATATAATAGATTAGATGAGATGTCATAGAGATATAACAGTCAAGAATTGGAACATCCCATCCAGATCTTGCTAATAGTACACTCTTGTAAATCTTTCCCTTAAGGTTTTTTTTTTCTTGCCAACCAACTGGGGTTAAGTGACTTGTCTAGGGTCACACAGCTAGAAAAATGCTAAGTGTCTGAGGCCACATTTGAAATCAGGTCCCCTTGATTCCAGGATCAGTACTCTATCCACTGCACCATCTAGCTGTCCCTTTTCTTTAAGCTTTGCAAAGCACTGTGCAGGTATTCTCTCATTTGATACTTTTTGCAACCCTAAGAGGCAGGTACTATTATTATCCTTCTTTTACAGATGAGGAAACTGAGGCCGATTCAGGTTAAGTGGTTCACTCAAGGTCACACAAATTATAAGAATCTGAGGCAAGATTTGTACCTCCGGTCTATCTTGGCCCATGGTCTTTCCACTGTGTCCTACTTATCAGAGTGAAATATACAAAACCAAGATATAAGATAGCTGCTAAATACAATAATATGGATGAAAACCCTAAAAGGCGGCCAATTTCTGATTGATTACAGTGATCAGTCCTGGTTCCAAAAGACGGGGACTCGAGCTCACCCCCTCCTCAGCTGGGAGAGGAGGATTTCGGGTGTCCTGTCAAGACTCTGCCTTTATCAGCTGGTTGGGTTTTTCCTGAGGGCTCAGTGGCTGTGCTCTCTCACATTCAGGGGCTGGGGACCTGCAGGAGTTGGGCCAGAGCTGGAAGGGGAGAAGGGTTAGAGTTTCGCCCAGAGGGAAAGGAGAGCAGGAGTAATGGAGAGTTCCGGAAGGACTCAGGCAGAAAGATAACTCGAAAGTAAGAGATGAGTAGAATTTAAGAAGGTACAATTTCCTTCAAGCCGCAGATGTGCCGGGAAAGGGAGAGCCCAGTGACGTTGGTGGCGTTCCCCCCCCTCTCTAAGACCCTTTCCTAGGAAACGTAGTGCTTTCGGTTTTGTTTTCTCTCCCTTCCCTTCCTCCCAGCCTCTCCCTCCCGGCTCCAGCCTTCCTGCTCTTTCCGCCCGCACCAGCCAGTTCTGCCCCTCAGAGGAAACGAAACTAGCCTTCAGGGCCGGGAGCCGTCCTTCCCTGCCAGCCAATGGGAGTCGAGAACGCCTTAGGCACTCGCTCACCTGTGGGGGAGCGAACCGAAAGGGAGTCTGGCCGCGATCTGCGAGAGGGGCGATTCCGAAGCCCACCGCGGTCCGGGAAGCTCAGGCCTGTCTCAGAACGCTGCGCGCGGAAAGCCGAGCCATGGGTCTGGCCCGGACGCCCGCCAGGGACCTGGACAAGTTTGTCCAGGAGGATCTCCTGCCGCACAGAGACTTCCTGGATCAGCTGAGCCAGGCGGTGAACACCATTTGCAAGGTGCTGCGGGAGAAGTGCTTCCAGAACTCCGCTTCCAAGGTCCGGGTGACGAAAGTCCTGAAGGTGAGTGGGGGGAGGTTCTTTGCGGAGCCCAAGGCAGTGGGGGATCGGGGGCAAGAGCGCATGATCCCGGAGATCCTCGGAGGCTGGGGAGTCTCAGGGCACAGCCGATCAACAGACAGGCAGTTCTTAAAGTGCCTACTATGCACCAGTAGTAGACACTGAAGATAATTATTGAAGGAAACATCAAAATAGAGAAAAATTTAAAAGCAATGAGGGATATGGGAGGGGAGCAACACTACCACTGGGGAGAGAGCAGGAAAGGCCTCCAAGAGGAGGTGGTGTGGGATTTGAATACAGAGCCTGGCACATAGAAGGTGTTTAATAAAAATTTATTGAATGAAATTGGAAAAAAAAAAAACCCACAATCCAGCTGTTTTCAGTGACAACTTTCCAGGAACGAGACAGGCTCAAGCCATTGTGGACACAGACAGAAAGGGGATTTAAGGTCAGTTACCTTAATTCTGGAAAGGTAACGTGGACCAGGTCTGGGAAGGACTTTACCTTCACGGAGATCCGGGCACAGCTGGTTTTCTGCCCAGGAGGATGCCGGAGATTCCAGCGGGTAACTTTGTGACAGACTCGAGGCAATGGGGACTCCTGAAGCTTCTGCAGCAGGGGGATGACAGGTCACTTTGTCAGCTGTGTGGGGAATAGACTGGAGAGGGCAGAGTTTTGAGGCAGAGAGACCAGTTTGAGGGACTTTAGAACAGTCCAGGCAAGAAATGATGAGGGACTGAACTAGAGGGGTAAAACACTGAACTATGGGATACAGGTGGGGAAATGTCACAGAGATGGAATTGGCAAGTCTCAACAGCTGATTCGATATGGCGGAGAGAGGAAATGAGAGACACAATCCTTTCCATGGACCGGCAGAAAGAGCTCTGGACCTGGGACCCAGGAGCCCTGGATTCTGTTCTTGGATCTGAAGCACAGAATACTTGCACTAGAAGGGTGCTTAGAGATCATTTAGGCCAATTCTTCCTTTGATGGCCTAATAAATTGACATGCAAAGAAGTTCCCCAAGTACATAATGACAAGGCCAGGGATTAGGACCTAGAGTCACTGATCAAATCACTTCCCCAATCTGGGACTCAGTTTCCCCAGCTGTAAAACAGGGATGATATTGCCTGCCTGCCTCAAAAGAATTGAAGTTAGAACCATTTTGAAAACAACCTTTTACTACACAGATGCCAGAACCAGGCAGCATAGCATCCAGGGTACCATGACAACATGGCAATAAGTTCTGAAACTTATTGCTTCTATGAAAAGAATCACTGCTCCTCTCTGACCTTTGGTTTCTTCATCTATATGAGAAGAGAAGTTGGGTTAGATCATAAGATTATAAATTTAGAACAGAAAGAGACCTTAGAGTCATGTAATTCATCTCCCTCACTTTAAAGAATGGGAAATTCAGTCCAGAACAGAGAAGTGGATTGTCCAAAGTCACAGAGATGGCAGAGCCAAAGGAGATTTGAATCCACTTCTATTATTTCCAAATCTAACACTTTACTCAGTAAACCACACTGCCTCTCAAGAATCCCCTCCAACTTTGCAGAGATCCAAAATCCCAACATACTAGTCTTGTCTCCCTCTCAGGGTGGCTCCTATGGTCGGGGTACAGTCCTGAGAGGTGGCTCCGATGCGGATCTCGTTGTGTTCCTCAGTTGCTTCAAGACCTTTGCTGACCAAGGGGCCTGGCAGCCAGAGAGCTTCACGGAGATCCGGGCACAGCTGGAAGCCTGCTGGCAGAACCCTCCCCAGAGCTTGAACCTCCAGTTCCCTACCCAGGAGGATGCTCGAGCTTTGAGATTCCAACTCGTGTCAGAGACACTCCACAACTGTATGGACGTGTCCCTGAGGCCTGCCTTCGATGCCCTGGGTGAGTCTAGTCTTAGAAGGGTGGCAAAATTGGGACTATAGACTCCTTAGAGAGGAAATCTGGCCACCTTCTACTTCTTCTATGACCTGGACCTTCATTAGCTGGCATCATGTGCAATAAATAGCTAGAATTAGAATTTGTAAAGTGTTTTACACATGTAACTCCTTTGGTTCTCACAACGATCCTTGGAGATGGGATCTATTATCTCCATTTTATAGATAAGACACCGGAAGCACAGAGGTAAAATGATTTGTTCAAAGTCGCACAGCTCATAAGTCACATGAGTCAGCATTAGAACTCAGGTCTTCCCCACTCCATGATCCACTCTCTTTCTATGGCATCACCTCGTTGCCTAATGAAACGGCTCGAGTAAGTCCCCCCTCTCTCATTCTATTGTGTGAAACAGTGGAAAGAACTTCAGGTACATTTCCAGGAGAAAAAGACATCTCATCCCAGAGATGAGACCTTGCTCTGGATTGGTCCCCTAACTTGCTCTCCAGGATTGGGTCCCTAGGTGATGTTACCTCTGTGGACAGCTACTCCTACTCCTGGATTCTCCTTTTACTAAAAATGGGATAGTAAGGATAGTTGGTACAAGATACTCCCCAGCCTCCAACCCCAATATACACAATGTCTTTAGGAAGAGAGAAGGGTCATAAAGCATACATTTAGCACATGGGGCAAAGGCAATTCAATATTTCTGGGCCGGGAGTATTCAGAATATCTTTATCTCTGTAGGGGTCTCACAAAGCTCTGCTTGGGTACATCATCTCTGCTGGGTGGGCCGTTCAGCTGGACTTCCAGGGGCTGCTCCTTTCCTAAGTCTATAACTAAACTCTCTTTTCTGCTCCAAGGCTCATATTCCTTAAAGCTACTTCCCCACTCTACTTAATCATATTTTTTCAGGTTCAACATCTGTGTATCTCTCTGTATTTTCTCCAAATTGGCCTACTTATTGTCCTTCATTCTCAAAAAGGACAATAGGAGGGGGATGTCTTGACATGTGAGTGAATTAAGTTTAACTGAGGCAGGGCTGTGTAAAATCATCAGCCTGACTTGTAGCTTTGGGGCAGATCCCCTGGACCACTCACAAGATATTTCCTCTGTAATGTCACAGGTTGTTTTAAGCATCCAGTGGCTAAGCCCCTAGGATCCTTGAGCTGATTTAAGGGACTTACTCTGATTGTATTTGGGGATTTCTGTGATTTCATCAACCAAGCTGGGAAAGTTTTGCCATGTAAGTACCCTTTGTGTCCTGGGACAGATCCCCAATGTTGGATCTCAGTAACCTCATCTATAAAATAAGAGCCTAGAAGAAAGTTCCCCAGCTTTAAGGTTTCAGATTTCTAGAGAGTCTTCTTTGAAGGCTTCAGACAGGCCATTCTTCCCATATGGACTCAACCCATTGTGACTAGAATCCATGACCTCTCAGGTGTATTCCCAGCACTGGGCAGGACATGAGATGGAGCAATCTAGTGTCATTTCCTTATAGGACAGCTCAGATCGGACTCCAAGCCCAGTCCCCAGATCTATGCAGACCTTATTAGCTGTGGCTCCCCAGCCGGTACGTACACTGCCTGTTTCACCGATCTGAGGAGGCACTTTGTCAACACTCGCCCTTGCAAGCTGAAGAATTTGATCCTCCTGGTCAAACACTGGTACCTTCTGGTGGGTGAGAACAGCCCCCCCCTCTCGTCCCCTGTTGTCCCTTTCTGTATGGTCCCCGCCACCCTGGAAGGTCTGTCTGCACTGGATACCTTCTAGAGCCAGATCTCTCTCTAATGAGGTTACCAGCTCCCTTGAGGGAGGAGTTGATGATTTTTTCTTTCTGTGGTCCCAGGCTCTGTCAGCCTACCTATCTCCCAAATCTTCCCTCTATCTCTGTCCATTCCTTTTTTTGTAATCCAGTCCCTTCTATGATCCTGTCCTTCACCTAACCCTAATGCTGACCTGTACTGGTCTCTAATCCTGATTTTATTGCAGTATAGCCCATCTACTTGTAGGGAATGGGGAGGGGGGAAGGCCTTCATATGTTTGAAGAGAGAATTGACATTGGAATATGGGACTATGGACTAAGATCCAACTGATTTCCCAATTAGGAGCAGTAAAATTTGTTGGATTTCAGAAAATAAAAGTCAAGGAGGCCTTTATGGAGAAGGGCAGATAAGCTGGTCCATTAGCAGCAAAACCCTGTATATTCTGCTAAAGATTCCATAACCCCTCTTGATTTTGGTTATGCAGGTGACTGAGGCTCATCAAAAAAAACTTCAATCAACAAAGGCTTCTCTGCCCCCAGTCTATGCCCTGGAGCTCCTAACCATCTATGCCTGGGAAAAGGGGTGTGGGAAAGCAAAGTTCAACATTGCTGAAGGCTTCAGAACAGTGCTGGGGCTAATTCAGAAATACCAGGAGCTCTGTATTTATTGGGAGGTCAACTATAGCTTTGAGGATGAAGCTGTTGGGGCCTTCCTAAGAAACCAGCTCAAGAAACCCAGGTACCCATCATGCTCACTCTCCTATAGAAAACAATTGTGTGAGATTCAATGTTCTCTGGAACCCCTTCCCCCTGAAATCTAAGATTCTCCTTTGGCTTGGGGTCTTCAGTGGGGAAGGCTTCTTTCTTTCTTTTTTTTTAATTAAAGCTTTTTATTTTCAAAATGTATGCATTGATAATTTTAAACATTCACCCTTGCAAAATCTTGTATTTCAAATTTTTCCCTCCCCAAGAGAGCAAGTAATCCAGTATATGTTAAACATGTGCAATTCCTCTATACAAATTTCCACAATTATCTGAAAAATCAGATCAAGAAGGAAGAAATGAGAAAGAACACAAAAAGCAAGCAAACAACAAGAAAAAGAGTGAGAATGCTCTGTTGTGATCCACACTCAATCCCCACAGTGCTCTCTCTATGACAAGACCATTGGAACTTTGAAGGCTTCTTTTTTTCTGCTGATCTGACCTCCTCTATCCCTTGGGAATTACAGGCCTGTGATCTTGGACCCCGCTGATCCAACCTGGGATGTAGGACATAGGGATGGCCAGAACTGGGACCTGCTGGCCCAGGAAGCTAAGTCCTGCTTGTCTTATCCCTGTTTCGTACAAGGAGATGGCTCCCCGGTACAACCCTGGTGTGCTCTGGTGAGTTCAAAAGTGTGAGAGAGCCACTGTGAGCTACAGAGATCACTTCTGTACACAATACTTCCTTGTTTTTATTCATTTAATTAGAATGTGTTAAACACCTAATACATTGGCTTTTGAGGAGTCAAAGATTAAAAAAAAAAAAAAACCAAAATAAAACAAACAAACAAACAAAAAAACCAGCCAGCCTCCAAGGAACTAAAATTAAACTGTCTTGTGAAAAAAAAGTATACATAGAAAAGACAAAATAAAGATAAGATAATTTTGAGGAGGAGGATGCTGGCATCTGTGGAGATTAGGGAAGTGGCCATTGATTGACCTGAGAAGCAAAGGAAATGGGGCATCCAAGAAGAGGGAAAGAGAGTGTGTTTCAATTGGCTTGAGAGACCCTATATATACAAAGGCTGAGGGGGAAAATGGAGCATCTGTACAATAAAGAACATGGAAATGAGCTTGCCTAATGCCTGAGGACTAGAACAAAGATCTCCCCCAAAGGGATGAGTCTGAGTCATTTTCGCTCGTTTTTATTGATTTATACAGTATTTAAACAGGTATCTTTTAGTTTAAGCTGATTTTCTGAATGAGAAAATGACTCCCAAAAAGGGAAGGGACTTGTTAGACCCACTGATTTTGCAAAGCCAGGAGTCACACCCAGGGCTCTTGCTTTGTATGTGGGGGTCTGTTGGCGGGGGGAGCACAGTAGATATCAAAGTCTGGCTCTATACAAAGTGTTCTTTTGAAAACTGAGTTTCAGTCAATGCAAATGAGAGAGGGAGTATTCAAGTAATCATGTAGCCAAGAAGATGGAGGTAGAAGAGAACAGTCAGAGCTCTATCTTTGCTAAAGAGGAGAACAGAAGGAAAGACCACCAGCATAAATAGAGTTAGATTGTAAAAGGCCTTGAATGCCATAAAAGAGAACTTGGATCTTATTTCTAGAAATATTTCTATTTCTTGGCAAGTACACAAATGGGAGAATGTTGTTAACTCAGCTCTTTGACTCTAGAAGCCAGTGCAAACTGAGAATAGCTTGGGGAGAGTGTGCAGAGATAAAAAAAATAAATCTGAGAAAGACTTTTCTTTGTGGACTTTTAGGGTCTTCTAGCTCCAAGAACAGAAAGTAAAGTAGGAGATCATGTGGAGAAGGAAAATGGGGTGCCAAGAATAATGGCAGCTGTGCAAACACCATCCCTAAAAGTCCAGGATCCTCAAATGGAGAGACATCCAAGCAGAAGCCTGGCCCTGGGAGGACTATCAAAAGTGCCGATCCCAACAGGACAGACATAGATCTCTACCACATCCCAGCCAAAGACCTGGACAAGTTCATACAGGACGTTCTCCAACCAGATGCAGGTTTCCAGGAGCAGATGGGAAAAGTCACAGACATGATCTTCAAGTGCCTCCGGGAAAAGTGCTTCCGAGCATCTTCTCCCACCATTCGGGTGCTGAGGGCCAGTAAGGTGAAAAGGCCATGAGAAAGGGAGGGAAGGATGCACAGGAGGAAGAAGTCCTTGTTCTGTCTACTTTGAGGGGAACCCTTTACAAGCCAACCAGAGGGACAGTGAGAGAGATGGACAGAGATAGAGACAGAGACATACACAGAGACAGAGAGGGAGAAAAACAGAGACAGATTCACACAAAGAGAAACAAAGAGACAGACATAAAAGACACACAGACACAGATAGACATACAGAGACAGGGACAGAAAGGGAGAGAAAAACATAGAGACACACAGAGACATACAGAGAGATAAACAGAGACAGAGAGGAAGAGAAACAGACAGATTCACACAAAGAGAAATAAAGACAGAGAGAGAGACACATACAGACACAGACAGATATACAGAGATAGAGAGGGAGAGAAAGACATAGAAACAGAGACAGAGGGAGAGAGAGAGAGACAGAGACAGAGACAGAATCAGAGGAAGAGGCAGAGACAGAGACAGAGAACATTATATAATGGGGCAGCTAGAGGTACCAGAGTGCATGGTGTACTATACCTGAAGCTAAGAAAACTCATTCTCCTGAGTTCAAATCCAGCCTCAGACACTTACTAACTGTGTGACCCTGAACAAGTCACTTCATCCTGTTTGCCTAAGTTTCCTCATCTATAAAATGAGCTGGAGATTTAAACTATTCTAGCATCTTGATCAAGAAAACCCCAAATGGGGTGATGAAGGATCAGACATGATTTAAAAATTGCCATTAACAAGCTTTGCTCTTATATGAGATTCTGGCCTCGTGCAGCCCACTAGACGGCAATTTTTGGACACTTTGAGTATTGCTCACCAGTATTCTTAGTTCTCTTCTGGCTCTAATGATCTCTTTCTTGGACAAGACCTCTGATTTTATTAGTATAGGAATCCTCTCGGGGAGGGAATTTCCTCTTCTAATTCCTCATCTTAGAAAACCACCTAGAATGGGACTTCTGAAACTCTTTCTACTCACAATCCCCTTGTGCCCAAGAAATTTTTATGTGGGGACAGCTAGGTGGTGCAGTGAAAGTTGGGAAGACATGAATTCAAATCCTGCCTCAGACACTTAACACTTTTTAGCTGTGTAATCTGGGCAAGTCATTTAACCCCAATTACCAGTAAAAGAAAAAAAAAGACAGAGAAAGACAAATTTTTGCATGGCCCCGGGTATAAATCACAATTTCAAGACCCTCACATTCAGTTGTGGGACCCCATAGCAAACTACAATCCATAGTTTAAGAAGCTGGGACCTAAAACACTGAGGGATTAAGGGACTTGCCCAGGATGGAAGAGCCAGAAGGTGTCCAGAGCTTGAACCCTGCTTTTCCTTATTCCGAGACCAGCCTTCCAGCTGTTTCCCTGCTCCAGAGATCACTCCAAACTGTCATATTTTGAGGATGGCCCTGATTCTGGACTGGACCAGACTAGGACCCAAATGGAAGGAGGCTATAGCTGTGGGCTGCCCTAGAGGACCAAGGGAGGGGAATGGACCAGATGAACTTGTTCCCAAAAAAAATAGTAGCTGCCTACTCAGTGCCAGCTCTCTAGGGGAAATCATTCATGAGTTCGGAGCTCAAGAAGCCAAGAGACGGCTGTTTAGTGGATCTTTCTCCCTTCTCTAATTGATTTGGGGGCCTTCTAGATAGGCGTCTACATGAGGGCTCTAAGTTTGGGGAAATTACAGGGCTGCTCTTGTCTCCCCCTCAGGGTGGCTCCTACGGCCGGGGCACGGTCCTGAGAGGAGGCTCTGATGCGGACCTCGTCGTGTTCCTCAGTTGCTTCAAGGCCTTTGCCGACCAAGGGGCCTGGCAGCCAGAGAGCTTCACGGAGATCCGGGCGCAGCTGGAAGCCTGCTGGCAGAACCCTCCCCAGAGCTTGAGCCTCCAGTTCTCTGCCCAAGAGGATGCTCGAGCTTTGAGATTCCGACTCGTGTCGGCGACACTCCTCAACTGGATGGATGTGTCCCTGAGGCCTGCCTTCGACGCATTGGGTGAGTGTATGGAGAGTAGAGGTAGAAACCTCCAAGGGAACCAAACAGGAAACTGCTGCGTCTGAACTCTGGAGCTCTCTATAAATGTCCCCTTTTCTCCTCCACTGGAGTTAAATTAAGGGGGACTGCTATATTTTATTAGGTAAATTTGGTAAATCAATTCAGGCTCTGTGTTCTCTTATGTATAATAGTCACAATCATTGCAATTAGTTATGTAATACTTTTCAAATTACATTACATATATTCTCATTTGATCATAGAATATAAGGGCTGAGAATGGCTTTAGAATGCTAAATAGCTGAGCTGGGAAGGGTCTGAGAACAGGGAATGTCAGAGCTGGGAGGGACTTTAGAACAGAGAATGTCAGAGATGGAAGAAGTCTTAGAACTGAGAATGTCAGAGCTGGAAGAAGTCTTAGAACTGAGAATATCAGAGCTGAGAGGGGCCTTAGAACTGAGAATGTCAGAATTGGGAGGGGCCTTAGAACACAGATTATTTTCAATTAGGTCATCTTTTGTTTCAATTCCTACCTATCCATTGGTCCTTGTAAGGATGTTATCTCAGGCAAACTGAGGCCAGGAAAGGACCTTAATTTTAAAAGGGCAAGGTCACCCAGTGGATCTTGGTAATTGCCAGTCACCCTGAATTTTATCTGGCCATTTCACCCTGAAGACTCTGGAGGAGAGAGGGAGGCTAAGGAAATCATGCAGCTCTCGCTAACTTCCTTAAATCCAGTTCATGCACAACTCAAGACATCATTGTTTCTCACTGGTCCTCTTTGAGAAGGAAGGATAAAGGCAATGCCTTTGGAGATGTCTTATATTTAATTAATTATTGGATTAGGACCAAACTTTCCCCTCTTTCCTCTTCATCCACAAATGAACCAATGCAGGAAAACTTTCTTAAAGATTTACCCAGGCCAAGATCTAATCAGAAAGTAAAAGAAATTCTAAGTTTAGGATAATGGGTGTATTCCTGCTTGTTTCATTTGCTCATATAGATCTTGAGAAAGTGTGGGTTCTCCCTAACATCAAGACACATGATATGGAAATTGATGTCTCTGACCAAGATTTGAATGACCTAATTTATGTACCACAACTAGCCATTCTCCCATTTGAATAACCAATCAGAAATGATCACACATCCTTCAAGAACATCTCCTATTCGAAGGTGTCACATATAAGCCGTGACACCTTATATATAAGATGTGACACCAGGAGTATTTGGTCTAAGAGAGACAACCAAATGACTATCCTTTTATTAATAACTTGCTGACCTTATTAATAAAATTATTAAATTACCCAGAAACTATGTCTCTAGAACTTTTTAATCACCACAGGGAACATCTAGTCAAAGAGAGGAAATTGCTTAATTATCACTGAATTGTACATTTCTATAATTCATTTAACTATTCAAAACTCTTTTTTGTGCACTACGGCAACATATTTATGCCATTTGATCCTCACAATTTCTATCACAACAGGGAATTGATATATTAATGAGCATGAGAAATGAAGACTTCATATTTCTTGACTATTGGCCAAGGATAGAGATGGGAAATAGTAGTTTCCCAACAGATTGCCCTCCGTGTTTATCTGTCCAATGAACCTTCATACCAAATGCCTTTCCTTCATCAAATTTATCAGTTATCTTATAGTAACCAACTCCTCTGTGCTCTCCCAACACCTTTGTCCCATAACTTCTCTGTGGCTCTCTTCTCCAAGGCAAGCTGGAAGGCAGAAGTTGGGCAGAGCTGAGCAATCCTAAATAGAACCTTGAGATAATTCTCAGAATCACAAAAGTTGAGTTAGAGACAGTAGGGACATCAGTGGACATGTACTCTCACCCATATATCCTGAGAATCCTCACTACAGCACACCTAACAAATGGTCATCAAGCCTTGGCTCCAAGCTCTCCAAAGATGATGTAGTCTTAGCCCTTCAGACTCCCTGTTCTACAGTGACTCAGCTCTTGCTGTTGAAAGGATTGACCTTTTTGCAGTTCCTCCTATTGCTGCTGGCTCTGCCATTTGGGGCCAGCTGGAATGAATCCATTGTCCATAGGATAATCCTTCAAATACTTGGAGACGGCTGTCATTTTCCTGATCTTCCACTCCCAGATATCTTCTCTCCAGGCTAATCATGACCAGTTTCATTAATAGATTTTCATATATCATAGATTCAAGGCCTTTTATCATTCTGATTGCTCAATTCTGGTCACTCAACTCAGTGTCTGGCACATAATAGATGCTTAATAAATGATAATTGACTGACTGAAGTCCAACCTAACATCCCTCTTTAACTATGGTCCTCAGAATGTAACTTGGTATTCCAGACAAAGGTAGAGTACAGTGGAGTGCCAATTTCCTATTCCTGGAAGCTAGGTCCCTTTGAATACAGCCCCAAATCAATTTGTTTTGAGGATGGACACATCACACTCCTGATTCCTGTCCATTAAAACTTCCAACTCTTTTTTAGAATTGCCAGATAACCAGGTTTCTCCCCTTCTTGTATTTGTGAAACTGCCTTCTTGCGTCAATATATCAGATTATGCTTATTGAATTTCATCCTTTAAAGATTTAATTTTAATTTATTTTTATTCTGAATTTATCAAACACCAAATGAAGAATTTATGTAGTGCAGTGAATAGGTCATAGCACTAGGAATCAAGAAGACATGAATTTAAATCCCATCTTGGATCCTGGGCAAGTCACTTAAAACACTGAAATTGTGCCTCAATTTTCTCATCTATAAAACGGGGCTTATAATAATAGTATCTATTTCCCAGGATTGTCATGAGAATCAAATGAGTTAACATGTATAAAGAGCTTTGTAAACTTTAAAGTGTTATATCAATGCTGACTACTATTATAATTCATAATAAATAAAATGGGCTCTCCGGAGCTTAATGGAATAGAAAAGGGTTATACAAAAAACCCTATCTCTCTGTTATGTGAAACTTGCTTGTCTTTTTTTAAGAATATGATTCTGACTTTTATATTATTAGCTTCAGCCCAGTTCTTGTAGCCTTTCTAGATCCTTAGAGATCTTAGATCTGCCATCCTGTGTGTTAGCTCTTAAAGACATTCCTGATAGAACACATCTACACATTTGATGAACTGACCAACTCTTCCTTTATTCAACTGACTGATAAAAATTCCAGAACTCTTCCCAGTCTGCAATAGAATTAGATCTGGACTTATGAGGCTATGCTATGCTGCCTCCCTTTGATCATAGAACAGAGCCTCAGAATCTCTTTGTCCATCTGTGGATTGATCTTTCCTTGGACTATTAACAAGATGGTACTGTGAAAGAAACATTGGATTTAGGGACAAATCACTTCTGATCTGTGAAAGGAAGGAATCCTAATAGATAATCTCTAAGATCTCTTCTAGCTCTAGCAGCCTTTTTTCTCACACCTTCCCTATTGGTCCTCTGATTAGGAGCAAGGTGAAGGTGGATAGGACAGTCTATTGGCCCAGAGTTGGGAAATTGACTTCTCTATGTCTTTGGAGTCTCCACCCTAAGAGAGAAAGCCAGGTTAATTTGTGGCAAAGAGGAAATGTGTGCGTTATTTCTTCACAGGGCCCCTCAATCCTGGCTCCAAACCTAGACCTCAGGTCTACATAGACCTCATAAGCAATGGCTCTCCAGCAGGCACCTACTCCGAGTGTTTTACTGAACTCCAGAGGGATTTTGTCAACAATCGCCCCTCTAAGCTAAAGAATCTCATCCTTCTAGTGAAACACTGGTACCAGCAGGTGAGACCTGTGACATATTAGCACTGTGACAAACAATCCCTGTAATTTGACCTATTAGAATCAAATCTCTGAACTGTTTTCTTTCTTTTTTTTAAAAAAGGGAAAGGCTTTCATTTATCCCCATTACAGATAGTGCTTGTTGTCAGTTTTAGATACAGACTATTTATTATTTTAAGGAAATTATATTTATTCCTCTGCTTTCTAGCATTTTAATAAAAATGGGCATTACATTTTGTCAAAAAATGCATCTATCAAAATAATTGTGATTTTTGTTGTTTTATTATGAATGTAGTCAATCATGTTTACAATTTTCCTATATTGAACTTAATATTGAATCGAACCTAATTGAACCTAATTCCCTATCCTGGGGAAAAAAAACCCATTCTGGTCATAGTATATGATCTTCATGATATATTGCTGTAATGTCCTTGCTAGTATTTTATTTAAATGTTTTGCATTGATATCCATTAGGGAAATTTGTCTACGCTTTACTCCTCTGTTTTGACTTTCTCTGTTTTAGGTATCAGGATTATATTTGTGTCACAGAAGAAATTTGGTAGTACTTCTTTAGCTATGTTTCAAACAGTTTGTGTGGTATAGAAATTATTTGTTCTTTAAGTATTTAGTAGGATTTGCTCATAAATCCATTAGGTCCTTAGTTATTATTATTTTCTTTAAAAAAAAGTTTAGGGTTTATTCTTTTTCTTTTCTAAGATTGGATTATTTAAGCATTTTATTTCCTATCATGTTAATCTGGACAATTGATATTTTTGTAAATATTAATCTTTTTTTTTAAGATTGTCAGTTTTATTGGCATAGACAAAATCACTCCTATTAATTGTTTTTATTTCATCTTTACTGGTTGTGAAATCACTTTTTTCATTTTTAATGCTGATAATTTGGTTTTCTTCTTTCTTATTTTAATCAACTTAGCCAGTGACTTATCTTTTTTGTTGTTGAATTTTGTCTCCTTTCCTACACCCCAAAAAACAAGATAAAAAACAAAACCAGCTCCTTCCTTTATTAGTTCAATAGTTTTTTTACTTTCAATTTTGTTCATTTCTCCTTTGATTTTTAGGACTTCTAATTTCTAAAATTATAAGTACTGATAGATATAATCCATATAAATAGCAGCTTTTGGAGAGTCCTCAATAATTTTTAAATGTTCACAGGGATCCTGAGAAGAGAATGCCCACTGATATAAAATATCAACTTTGATCCTCATAACAATGCTGTGAGGGGGCATATCAGGTTTTGTTCCCATTTTATTTATAAATTTTACTTCTTCAACTATGATATAAGCTCCTAAGAACAGGAATTCTTTTCTGTTACCTGTAGTACCCAACATGGGATGAGCTGTAAAAACATGTGAATTAATTGACTAATTTTGGTTCAATAGGTTACATCTCAGGACAAGGTAGGACAAGATGATGAGTGTTTGCCCCCAGTCTATGCCCTGGAACTCTTGACTATTTATGCCTGGGAGCGAGCAGGCAAGAAAAACAAATTCCACATGGCTGAAGGCTTCCTAACAGTCCTGGGCCTAATCCGGGACTACCAGCAACTCTGCATCTATTGGACAATCAACTATGACTTTGAAGATAAGACTATCAGGAAGTGCCTACAAAAACAGCTGCAGAAGCCCAGGTACCAAGTCTTCTATCTCCTACTTCCCAGGACTCCTCACTTTACTCCCCCAGAGTTGAAGGCCATGTCTGCCAAGAACCCAGAATTTCTGCTATATGGCAAAGGCAAGTCAGAATTAGGCAGTATTGTGAAGAAAGCAAGGTTGTTTTAAGGCAATGGAGAAGAGTGATTAGCTACCCCTTTATATAGTGTTTTAAGGCTTATAAAATGCTTTCCATATATTTTCTTTTCTTTTTTTAATTTTTTTTATTTTTTTGCTGAGGCAATTGGGGTTAAGTGACTTGCCCAGGGTCACACAGCTAGACAGTGTATGAGACCAGATTTGAACTCAGGTCCTCCTGACTTCAGGGATGGTGCTCTATCCACTGCGCCACCTAGCTGCCCCCATATATTTTCTCATTTGATCCTCATGCAACCGTATCAAATAGATGCCATTATTCCCCTTTTACAGATAAAGGTTAAGGGATTTGTCCCGGATCACACAACTTTTCTAAGGTAGAATTTTTAAATTTTAACTTAAAACATTTTTAAAATAATAATTAACTTTTTGTTTTTAAAATAGATGCAAAGATAATTTTCAACATTCACTTTTGCAAAACCTTGTGTCTAAATTTTTCTCCCACTCTTTCCCCTAGACAGCAAGTAATCCAGTATATGTTAAACATGTGCAATTCTTCTATACGTATTTCCACAATTATCATGCTGTACAAGAAAAATCAGATCAAAAAGGAAAAAAATAAGAAAGAAAAACAAACAAATAAACAAAAACAACAATAACAAAGATGAAAATACTATGGTGTGATCCACATTCAGTCCCCATAGTCCTCTCTCTGGATGTGGATTGCTCTTTCCATCACTAGACTATTGGAATTGCCCTGATGACCTTATTGTTGAAAAGAGCCAAGTCTATCACAGTTGATCAGCACATAATCTTCTTGTTACTGTGTACAATGTTCTCTTGTTTCTATTTACTTCACTTAGCATCAGTTTATTTAAATCTCTCTAGACCTTCCTGAAATCATCGTTCTGGTCATTTCTTATGGAAAAATTATATTCCACTAAGGCAGAATTTCAATTCAGGTCTCCCTGACCTCAAATTCATCAATTTTTCCACTGTGACAATGAGCTGTACTTCTCAAAGTCTTTCTCAAGGGATGTTCTGACTGGGGTCAATTATATTCCTAGTTCAGACCTTAACCCCTTCTGTTATGGGGAGTGCCTGATCTTTACTTTGGGGACGCTGTTCCATCAGTGAGTTTTAGCGGCTCATCCTGACTATTTTGAGCACCTTGGGGATGAATTCTGGAAGCAGTTTTCTTTCAGGAATGAGCAGATGATGTCCAACTTAGCTATTTCTTTTGCAGTCCATATTGTCCCAACCACCCCCATCTCATATTCCTTATTTTTGTCCTTCCCTCCAGCCTGCCCTCTCCCTACCTACTTAGTCCCATGGTGGGGAAGACTTCCCCTTCATTTATTCTCTCTACTTCAAACCGCAGGCCCCTGATCTTGGACCCAGCTGACCCAACCTGGAATGTGGGCCAGGGAAATTGGGAGAGGCTAGCCCGGGAAGCTGAAACCTGTGGGCGTCCGCCTTGCTTTGTAAATGGAGATGGTTCTCCAGTGCAGCCATGGGACGTGATGGTAAGAGGAAGGACCTCTTCGAGGAATGGGAAGACTATGCTTTCTGCCCCAAACATTGCTATCCTGATGACATCAGTTCTAATGGAGTGGTTCTGGGGGGGACTGGGTAAGCCATATATTCTGGTTGCCATTTTGCAAGAGAGAAAACAAAATCTCAGAAGGGCCCAGTATCCCTAAGTTCCCAAATCCCCAGATCAACACTGAAGAGAGACAGAGTCTTGGATGGTTTTGTTTGGTGCTGGTAGAAGGTAAATTGGGCTGCCTGGCTGTATTTGAGCTTTAGTTGTTTTTCATTTGTAGAAATCCTCCATCCACCCTTTCATCTCAGCCCTAGATCAAAGTACAGGTCAGCACGATATAGTGCTAAGAGCCCTAGCTCTGAAGTCAGAAGACCTGAGTTCAAATCCTCATGTTTGATTTTGGGTGACTCCATTCACTTTTTTGAGTTTCAGTTTTGCCATCTATCAAAATAAAGAGCTCAGTCGGCTTCTGCAGTTCTTTCCAGCTCCAAGTCTCCAGGTCTTTGATCCCTGGTGTCTTTTCCTGCAGCCAGCCCTGCTTCAACAGACTCCTTCCTGGCAGCTGGACAGCTTCATCAGCAAATTCCTCCAGCCCAACCGAGAATTCCTGGACCAGGTGAGCAGAGCTGTGGACATCATCTGTTCGTTCCTGAAAGAAAACTGCTTCCGGAATTCATCCACCAAGGTGCTCAAAATAGTCAAGGTGAGCCACTCACAGATGGAATAGGATCCCCAAAGTAAGGATCGGGCACTCCCCATAACAGAAGGGGTTAGGGCTAAACTAAGAATACAGATGGTCCCAGTCAGTTCATCGGGGAGTTATAAGGGGAAAGAAGAGAAGAAGCTTTTATTAAATATCTGCTGTGTTCCAGGCACTGAACTAGGTAAGAACTTCACAAATATTCTCACATTAATTCTGGGAGGTAGATGCTAAGATTATTCTCATTTTACAGATGAAGAAATGGAAGCACACAGAGATGAAGTGACAAATAAAGAGACTAGATAACTTCTTTGAATGAGGAGGGATGAACCAAGGATAAGAGTAGATTGACCAACTCTTCTAATTTACTGGGAGACTTCCTAGGAATCGCAGAGTTATTCTCCTCCACCCTTGCCCTACTCCATCATGCTCCTGGGTCAAGTTGTTTTCCTTTAATGGATACCAGGGCACGGTGGGAAGTCAAGTTACCAAGTGGCCATGTCTAGACAGTGAACCACCTTCAAGGTCCCAGAAGAGATATAAAGTTCAGCTTTGATCCAGAGATGGGATAACTCCCAAGATCACTGAGGTCAGAACCAAGTACTGGGAGGAGAACCTTAGGGAATAGTGAAAAAGTCCTGGAGTTAAGCTGGTGTGGGTTAAAATCCTTCCTCTGAAGTTTACTAGCTATGTGATCTGGGATGAGTCATTTAAAATCTTAATCTTTCTTAATCTGTCAAATAAAGAGTATGAGACATAGTTTCTGGATGATTTATTAATTTTATTAATAAGGCCAGCAAATTATTAATGAAAAGATGATCATTTAGCCATCTTTCCTGGACTAAAGACCCTCATAATGGCAGTTTATGTAGATGTTCCCTGGCATTTTGGCACTCTTGGACTGAGAGATTAACTCTATAGCAAGATCACCCCCCAGCTTTGAGCAATCTATTCAAAGATTTATGGCCCACTCAAGCATGAGCAGAACTCAAGAGCTATCCTTCCAGGTTGGGTCTTTTTTTATTTTATTATTTTTTTAAAATAACTTTTTATTGATAGAACCCATGCCAGGGTAATTTTTTTTACAACATTATCCCTTGCACTTACTTCTGTTCCAATTTTTCCCCTCCCTCCCTCCACCCCTTCCCCCAGATGGCAAGCAGTCCTTTACATGTTGAATGGGTTACAATATATCCTAGATACAATATATGTGTGCAGAACCAAACAGTTTTCTTGTTGCACAGGGAGAATTGAATTCAGAAGGTAGAAATAACCCGGGAAGAAAAACAAAAATGCAAGCAGTTTATATTCATTTCCCAGTGTTCTTTCTCTGGGTGTAGCTGCTTCTGTCCATCTTTGATCAATTAAGGCTCTCTTTATCGAAGAGATCCACTTCCATCAGAATATATCCTCAAACAGTATCGTTGTTGAGGTATATAATGATCTCCTGGTTCTGCTCATTTCACTCAGCATCAGTTCATGTAAGTCTCGCTAGTCCTCTCTGTATTCATCCTGCTGGTCATTCCTTACAGAACAATAATATTCCATAACATTCATATACCACAATTTACTCAACCATTCTCCAATTGATGGGCATCCATTCATTTTCCAGCTTCTAGCCACTACAAACAGGGCTACCACAAACATTTTGGCACATACAGGTCCCTTTCCTTTCTTTAGTATCTCTTTGGGGTATAAGCCCAGGAGAAACACTGCTTGATCAAAGGGTATGCACAGTTTGATAACTTTTTGAGCATAGCTCCAAATTGCTCTCCAGAATGGCTGGATGTGTTCACAATTCCACCAACAATGTATCAATGTCCCTGTTTTCCCACATCCCCTCCAACATTCCCCATTATCTTTCCCTGTCATTCTAGCCAATCTGACAGGTATGTAGTGGTATCTCAGAGTTGTCTTACTTTGCATTTCTCTAATTAATAATGATTTGGAATATATTTTCATATGTCTATAAATAGTTTCAATTTCTTTGTCTGAGAATTGTCTGTTCATATCCTTTGACCATTTATCAATTGGAGAATGGTTTGATTTCTTATAGATTAGAGTCAATTCTCTATATATTTTGGAAATGAGGCCTTTATCAGAACCTTTGATTGTAAAAATGTTTTCCCAGTTTATTGTTTCCCTTCTAATCTTGTTTGCATTTGTTTTGTTTGTACAAAAACTTTTCAATTTGATATAATCAAAATTTTCTATGTTGTGGTCAATAGTGATCTCTAGTTCTTCTTTGGTCATAAATTCCTCCCTCTTCCACAGGTCTGACAGGTAAACTATCCTATGCTCTTCCAATTTATTTATAATCTCATTCTTTATGCCTAGGTCATGAACCCATTTTGACCTTATCTTGGTGTATCCAGGTTGGGTCTTAGTCCAATTTCATTATCAGTAATTTCCTTTGAGAGATTAAGCTTTAAAAATCAGGACTTTAAAAAAAGAGGAGAACTCTGGATCTCCCCAAGTCATTGGTTATTAATAATCATTTCTCTTAGGAGGTGGTGTAAAAGGTCTCTTCCAGGACATCTGAATAGCATAAAGAATTGCATAGGGGTTGGATCAGGGGAAAACAGAATAGTCCCCAGAAGATAGGGCTCATACCAGTACCTCCTGCTAAAGTACTTAGACCTTACCCCAACCTCTTCTTTACAGACTCCAAAAAATCCATCCTTCTAGGAAGCCTTCCTTGACTCTGGAGTCACCTAACCTGAGTTCAGATCCAACATTTTCCACTTTTGTGGCCTTAGGTATCATTTTACTTCCTGGGCCTAGGTTTCTCTCCCAGTAAAATGAGATAGACAGGCTAGAATGATTTCTGGGGTTTCTTCCATTTCTAGATCTGTGAACCTGTGATTTACTCACAGCCTTTGTCTATATTTTTCTATGGCACTCATACAGGGCTGAGCCGGATCCAGCTCATACCAGCTCTGAGAATTGATTGTTCAATTTTTTGTGTGATCATTTACTCTTTGGAAATCAGCAAACACTGCAACTCAGAGCTTAATTTATTGTTTTATTGAGTGTCTAGACTTAAGAAAGTAATGGACAAAACGTTGATAATGCAGGTGAAATTTTTTTATTTAATAGTATTTTATTTTTCAATTACATTTAAAAATCATTCATTCGTTTATGTAAGATTTTTGAGTTCCAAATTTTTTCTCCCTCTCTCCCTTACCTGCCTCTCCCCAAGAAGTAAAAACTCGGATGTAGGTAAATACATATAGTCATTTTAAACATATTTCCATAGTGGTCATGTGAAAGAAAAACAAAAGGGGAAAATTACGAGAAAGAAAAAAACAAACAAAAAGGGTGAAAATAGTATGCTTTGATCCAAATTCAGTCCTATTAGTTCTTCCTCTGGATGTGGATGGCATTTTCCACCCCAAGTCTATTGGAATTGTCTTGGATCACTATTTTGCTGAGGGGAGCTAAGCCCATTACAGTTGATTAACGTACAATCTTGTTGTTACTGTGTACAATGTTGTCCTGGTTTAATGCAGGTCAAATTTTTAAAAAGTGTTGGGGGTTAATTGTTTTGTGAGAAAGAGGGAAGCCAGTTAAATATTTTCTAGCACTCTCTTGTCACATCCTTGTCTGCTTGACGTAATTATAGGAGAACCTGTCTTAAGGTATCACAATTGAAAGAAAGATGTTAATATTGTGATTACAGTTTCTATTATGCAACTCTATCTTTCTAGGACAAGGCCTTGCCTGGTAAATGTTAAATAAATAGATCAAAGTAAATTCAAAATCTAGACAGACCAGGGTCAGTCAAAAAAAGTTCAACCATATGGGGGTCAGAACAACAGGATCACCTGATGTGAAACTAATAAAGGGTCTGGGATCTTGTTGTTATAAAGTCCTTTAAACATCTCACTTTATCTCATTAGATTTTTTGCATCAACCTTAGCTGGGAGGCAGAGTAGGATTCATTATCTCCATTTTACAGAAGTGGAAACCGAGACAGAGAGCATTTTAGTGACTTGCCCAAGGTCATATAACTAGTAAGTTGAATGAGCCATTCCAGAAGTCAGATCTACTCTATATCTAGTGCTCCTTCCTTTAATGTAGGGTGGGAGTAGAATCAGCAGATTTTTAAAATCTTAATCTAGAATCTATGCCTTTATGGAGAGCTTTGACAAAGAGTCAGAAGTAAGGTAGGGTGATCAGGGCTATGTCCCAGGACAGAAAATTTGAAGAGCTGCTTTAGTCCTTATTCTCCATCACAAAAAAAAAAGGTAAGGTACATCCTGATATGGGGAGGCCCTGTGAAATATGGGGGGAAGGGGAAATGAAGGCTTCTACTGAGTAAGCTTGATTGTGTGACTCACATAGTATCTCACAGGAGTTCCTTGGCTGGAGCAACATTGGTAAACTACTGGGTACTTCCTCACCCAGAAAGAGTACCACAACTTAAGGACCAGAGGCAGGCTGGAAAATGAGCCCTCCTCCCACTATTTGAACTGCAAAGAGTGAAAAGATGTAGGGCCCTTCAGATTGTTAAGGGAGAAATATTTCCTTTTATGTGATAGATTCTGGCTGTCAAAATAAATCTATCACAAATGAAGAAATTATAGAGGTAAAAATCTAGATTTTCTTATACTTAAGCACAAACTCAGAAGCAGAAAAGTAACACTGGATCCAAATCTGGATTTTTATAGAGAATATTACATCAAAGAGACAAAGAATAATTTACTTTTATATATTGCAATCTCATATATTCTTTTAGGCTTAAAAAGTTTAATAGATAGTAAGTGAAAGTTTAAATGAAAGCAAAAAAAGATTCATATCCCATGTTTCCTTTAAAGTCATAAAGAACATATTTCAACAGAATCATAACATCAACTATCTCATAGGGAAACAAACCTAAACAGTTTCCATAGGTAAATTAACTACATGTAGGTGGCTACGTGTATGGATGTGCATGGATCACCAGGCCTGAAGTCAGAAAGATGTAAGTTTTAATATGGACTCAGACACTTATTAGTTGAGTGACTCTGCAAAAGTCTCAGTTTTCTCATCTGTAAAGTGAAATGGAGAAGGAAATAAAAAAGCAGTCCAGCATCTTTGCCAAGAAAACCACAAATGGGGTAATGAAGAGTTGGATATGACCAAATAACACTTAGAGGGTTTATTAGATAGCTATATGGCTACAGGAGAATCCTTCATATCAGGAGATGACATGTCCTACATGTTAGAAGAATCCTTCTATTAATGACTAACTCATTTTGGGAAGCTCAAAGTCTCTTGATTCTTATTTAAGGAATATCTACAAGTCTCCCAGTAATTCTGTCATTTCATTAGTCATGTTTTTAGCCACATGAGAGAGGCTTTCAGCTAACCAAAAGTTGCAATAAGAATAGCTCTAAGCCTTGAATAACTAGCTCCAATAAAAGAAATATAAAAACTTTCATAATAGTTTATGGAATTGTCATAACAGGAAGGGCTAAGACTTAGGAAAGAAGCTAGCACTATAGTTTCCTTTAAAGGCTAAAGTGTCCTGTGTACACCTGTGCCTCCCCATCTCCTGGACCTCTCTTTTTATTGATGGTTTGCTCTCATTGGCTTTTCCAACTTTCCTGCCAAGGAGAACGCTGGGAATCGTGAGTAGGTATTGGACCAGGACTCAACTAGAGACCCCTCCTCCAAGCTCAAGTGCTTGTTTTGAGATCAGAGGTAGCTCTTCTGAAAAAGCTGGTGTCCTCAAGGAAAGCCAAATTTCTCCAGCCTGTCTGGGAAAAGGAGTGGACTGATTGTTAAAACATCCGAGTTCTAGGTCCCTTTGCAACACAAATAGTAGGCTTCTGTTTCAAGAATAATAATAAGAATAATAGTAATAACTAGCATTTATATAGCACTTTAATCTTTCCAAAGCACTTTACAAATATTATCTCACTAAAGAAGGGAAAGGGACCTGTATGTGCCAAAATGTTTGTGGTAGCCCTGTTTGTAGTGGCTAGAAGCTGGAAAATGAATGGATGCCCATCAATTGGAGAATGGTTGAGTAAATTGTAGTATATGAGCATTGTGGAATATTATTGTTCTGTAAGAAATGACCAGCAGGATGAATACAGAGAGGACTGGTGAGACTTACATAAACTGATCCTGAGTGAAATGAGCAGAACCAGGAGATCATTATATACCTCAACAACGATACTGTATGAGGATGTATTCTGATGGAAGTAGATCTCTTCGATAAAGAGATCTCACTCAGTTTCAATTGATCAAGGATGGACAGAAGCAGCTACATCCAAAGAAAGAACATTGGGAAATAAACTGCTTGCATGTTTGTTTTTCTTCCCGGTTATTTATACCTTCTGAATCCAATTCTCCCTGTGCAACAAGAGAACTGTTCGGTTCTGCACACATATATTGTATCCAGGATATACTGTAACCTATTTAACATGTATAGGACTGCTTGCCATCTCGGGGAGGGGGTGGAGGGAGGGAGGGGAAAAATCGGAACAGAAGTGAGTGCAAGGGATAATGTTGTAAAAAATTACCCTGGCATGCATTCTGTCAATAAAAAGTTATTTTAAAAAGAGAGAGAGAGAGAAAGAGAGAGAGAGAGAGAGAGAGAGAATATACACCCCACCGTAAAAAAAAAAAAATTAAAAAAGAAATAAATATTATCTCATTTGATTCTTATAGCAACTCTAGGAGGTAGGTACTATTAGTATGTCCATTTTATCATTGAGCAAACTGAGATGGACAGCAGTGAAGTAAGGAACACAGCCTTGATCGCTCTGCCTTAGTTCTGGCTCTGTGTCAAAACTAGATTTCCCTATTCCCCGTATAGGTATAGACTCTAGATTAAAGGAAAAGAAATCTGCTGATTCCTCCCTTGCCCATGGTCACACAGCTAGTAAACCTAAAGAGGGCAGAGCACTGGCCCTGGAGTCAGGAGGACCTGAGTTCAAGTCCAGTCTCAGACACTTATCACTTCCTAGTTGTGTAACCCTGGACAAGTCATTTAACCCCAATTACCTCCCAAAAATAAATAAATAAATAAGATTTAGTAAGCATCTGAGGGAGGATTTGAATTCGGGTCTGACTCTAAGTACAGTACTTTATCCACTTCCTCACAGAGGATCTTCTGTAAAACAAGACGTTGGATAAATGTACCAGTCTCTGAGACTATCAGAATTGAGTTCCACTTAAATATTCCATCTCAGCTTGATTCCAATTTCAGTAAAAGTAGAAAGACTCTGGACAAGACATTTCCCTTTCTAGAGCTTTTCTAAAATAAACAAAACAAAACAAAATTTTATAATCAACTTTTTTTTTTTAATTTAATTTTATTTAATAATAACTTTGTATTGACAGAATCCATGCCAGGGTAATTTTTTACAACATTATCCCTTGCACTCGCTTATGTTTCGTTTTTTCCCCTCCCTCCCTCCACCCCCCCCAAGATGGCAAGCAGTCCTTTATATGTTAAATATATTGCAGTATATCCTAGATATAATACATATTTGAAGAACCAAACAGTTCTCCTGTTGCACAGGGAGAATTGGATTCAGAAGGTAAAAATAACTCGGGAAGAAAATCAAAAATGCAAATAGTTCACATTCGTTTCCCAGTGTTCCTTCTTTGAGTGTAGCTGTTTCTGTCCATCATTTATCCATTGAAACTCAGTTAGGTCTCTTTGTCATAGAAATCCACTTCCATCAGAATACATCCTCATACAATATTGTTGTCGAAGTGTATAATGATCTCCTGGTTCTGCTCATCTCACTTAGCATCAGTCCATGTAGGTCTCTCCAAGCCTCTCTGTATTCATCCTGTTGGTCATTTCTTACAGAACAATAATATTCCATAACATTCATATACCACAATTTACCCAGCCATTCTGCAATTGATGGGCATCCATTCATTTTCCAGTTTCTAGCCACTACAAACAGGGCTGCTACAAACATTTTGGTACATACAGGTCCCTTTCCTTTTTTTAGTATCTCTTTGGGGTATAAGCCCAATAGAAACACTGCTGGATCAAAGGGTATGCACAGTTTGATAACTTTTTGGGCATAATTCCAGATTGCTCTCCAGAATGGTTGGATTCGTTCACAACTCCACCAACAATGCATCAGTGTCCCCGTTTTCCCGCATCCCCTCCAACATTCATCATTATTTTTTCCTGTCATCTTAGCCAATCTGACAGGTGTGTAGTGATATCTCAGAGTTGTCTTAATTTGCATTTCTCTGATCAATAGTGATTTGGAATACTCTTTCATGTGAGTGGTAATAGTTTCAATTTCATCATCTGAAAATTGTCTGTTCATATCCTTTGACCATTTAGCAATTGGAGAATGGCTTGATTTTTTATAAATTTGAGTCAGTTCTCTATATATTTTGGAAATGAGGCCTTTATCAGAACCTTTAATTGTAAAGATGTTTTCCCAGTTTGTTGCTTCCCTACTAATCTTGTTTGCATTCGTTCTGTTTGTACAAAGGCTTTTTAATTTGATATAATCAAAATTTTCTATTTTGTGATCAGTAATGGTCTCTAGTTCATCTTTGGTCACAAATTTGTTTCTCCTCCACAAGTCTGAGAGATAAACTATCCTATGTTCTTCTAATTTATTTATAATCTCGTTCTTTATGCCTAGATCATGGACCCATTTTGATCTTATCTTGGTATATGGTGTTAAGTGTGGGTCCTTGCCTAATTTCTGCCATACTAATTTCCAGTTATCCCAGCAGTTTTTATCAAATAATGAAATCTTATCCCAAAAGTTAGAATCTTTGGGTTTGTCAAACACTAGATTGCTATAGTTGACTATTCTGTCTTGTGAACCTAACCTTTTCCACTGATCAACTAATCTATTTCTTAGCCAATATCAAATGGTTTTGGTGACTGATAATCAACTTTTATATTGATTCTGCAACATGAACATTTTCTTTATCAATTTCTTTTTTAAAAAAGAATAACTTTTTATTTCCAAAATACATGCAAAGATAGTTTTCAACATTCACTTGAAAAGTCTTGTGTTCCTAATTTTTTTCTTTCTCTTCCCCATATCCCCTCCCTTGTTGATTATCACATAATCTTGTCATTGCTGTGTACAATGTTTTTCTCTTGGTTCTACTCACTTTTCTTAGGATCAATTAATGTAAGTCTCTCCAAGCCTCTCTGAAATCATCCTGCTGACTTTCATATAGAATAATAACATTTCATAACATTCATGTACCATAACTTATTTAGCCATTCTCCATCTGATGGGCATTCACTCAGTTTCTAATTCCTTGCCACTACAAAGAGGGCTGCTACAAACATTTTTGCAAATGTGAGTCCTTTGCCTTTTTTTTTTTTTATCATCTCTTTGGAATACAGATCCAATAGAGACACTGCTGGGTCAAAAGGTAGGCACAGTCTGATAATCCTTTGGGCATAGCTCCAAATTGCTCTCCAGAAAGGTTGGATAAATTCACAACTCCACTAACAATGTATTAGTGTCCCAGTTTTTCTACATCCCCTCCAAATATTTATCATTATCTTTTCCTATTAATTTGCCAATCTGAGAGGTATGTAGTTGTACCTCAGAGATGTCTTAATTTGCATTTCTTTAATCAAATATCTGCACCCAAAGAGAAGACTGTGGGAACTGAGTACGGATCACAACATAGTATTTTCACTCTTTTTGTGGTTGTTTGCTTGCATTTTGTTTTCTTTCTCATTTTTTTTCCTTTTTGATTTTTCTTGTGCAGCATGATATTTGTGGAAATGTGTATAGAAGAATTGCACATGTTTAACATATGTTGGATTACATATACCTTGGGGAAGGGGGAGAGGGAAGGAAGAAATTTTGGAATACAAGGTTTTACAAGGATGAATGTTGAAAATTACCCATGCATATATTTTAAAAATAAAAAAAATTTAAAAAGAATTTAAAAATAAAAATAAATAATGCTTAACTACTAACAAAAAAAAAGAAGAAGAAGAAATGAGGCCATTATCAGAATCCTTGGATGTAAACTTCGTCCCACTTCCCCAGTTTTCTGCTTCCCTTCTCATCTTGGCTGCATTGATTTTGTTTGTACAAACTTTTTTTTAAATTTAATATAATCCGAATTATGCATTTTGCATTTCATAATGCTTTTTAGTTCTTCTTTGGCAATAAATTCTTTCCTTCTCCACAGATCTGAGAAGTAGACTATCCCTTATTCTCCTAATTTGCTTACAGTATCACCTGTATCTCTAAACCATGAACCCATCGACCTTATCTTGCTATAAAGTTCCATCAATTTCTTAAGTCCAGAATACAAACAAAATGAACCAAATACTAATTTCTCACTTCAATTTCTGAATTCTAAATGCTTACTGAAAATTTAACAATGGCCTTTCACAGGTTGTGCAAGCCAGCTCCAGCACACAACTGATATTAGGAAACTAATAAATGATCTCTCTCCCCATGTTTTGATCTAAGATCTCAGTCCCTGGAGGCCATTATTCCAGGTTTTCTGTCCCCGCTGTGGGGCTTTGTAAACTCCCTACCAACTGTAGTTGTCTTTTGCCCACATGGCTCCAGCGGTGATCTAAGCTTGAGATCTGACATTTTCTCTTTTTCCTATGCCTCTTCCCCCATTCAGGGAGGCTCCTCTGCCAAGGGTACTGCCCTGCGAGGCCGATCTGATGCAGACCTCATAGTGTTCCTCAGCTGTTTTTGTGGATTCTCAGACCAAGGGACCAACCGGGCCGAAATCATCACAGAAATCCGAACCCAGCTGGAAGCGTGCAGGCAGGAAAAGCAGTTTGATGTGAAGTTTGAGATCTCCAAGTGGGAGAATCCCCGGGTACTCAGCTTCACCTTGACATCCAGGACTCTGGATCACAGCATAGACTTCGACGTGCTTCCTGCTTTTAATGCTTTGGGTGAGCTGCTTTTAAAATAGAGGAGGACATATCTCTCAGTCCTAATTTTCCTCATGAACTGGGCTCACTGCTAAGGGTTCTCACTTCTTGCATGGCCCCTAATCCTTCTTTGCCCACCAATGAATCCTGCCCAGATCTCTAAGAACTGGTCTGTTGCTTGTCTATTTTCAAATGTATTTCGAGATAGTAATTCAGTCCTAGTATTGCTATGATTTAGGACTAATGTCACTTCTTCAAATTAAGCAATTGAACCTTGCAGCCAGGAATTTTTTTCCCTTCCCCACTTCCTGAGGTTTCTCATGTGGACTTTCTCCCTTTCTTTCCCTCTCTTCTTCCCTCTCCCTCTCTGGTCATCTCAATGGAGCAAAAAAGCTGAAATATCTAGCTTCAAATCCTTCCTGAACCACTGAAGGATCCTGCAAAGATCTTTTAACTTTTCTAAACCTCAGTTTTCTAATCTATAAAATGGAACTTGTAATATCACCAAGATTATCATCAGGACCACATAAGATACACACACACACGTATCCACACAAATATACACACATTATATATATGCATACATGTATGGAGACAGAGTGACAGACAGATCAATAGACCATATCTTCTCCATTCACACTGGTAGATTAGATCCCCAGAGGGCAGCTGACTATTGCTTTCTCAAGAGTCTAGGAAAACTCCTGAGACTAGATGTCTAGTAAGTACCATTATTCATAAGGTCCTACTAGTAGTGTTTCCATCTACCAATCAGCCAATGATGTCAACTTGTCATCCTGAGAAAGTATAGAAAAAACAGCCTGTATGAAACATTTTCCCCAAACTTGGGGCATGTTCCCCACTGGATATGAAAGATCCCTTGAAGAAAGTGGGCTCAGTCTTAAAAGTATATAAGTATTAAGGTACATATGCCTTATAAGGAAGCATAGTGATACATCACATGAGCTGACTTTGCGAGTCCTTTTCTTCCACTGAGGAGAGCTCATTAAGGTCCCTGTGGGTGCAATTTCTTCTATTGGGCCCTGAGAATCAGTACGTTTCTCTCTGATTGAGGGGGTCACATACCCTGAAATTGTTTCTTTCCTCAGATGGTTATTCTTCTGGGTCCACCTGTGTACTTCTGTATTTTCATCATTTCACTAAAATTGTTCTCCCCAATATTACCAGTGATCTCTAAGTTGCTAAATCTAATGGTCTTCATTCAGTCTGCCTTCTTTTTGATCTTTTTGCAGCCTTTGCCACCATTGATCACTTTCTTCCATATTCTCAGGATATGCCTTTCTTCTGGTTCTCCTCCTCTTGCTTCAATTTAGTTTCCTTTGCTAAATCATGCCCTCTTTCCATATGTGTCCCACAGGGGCCCTCCTCTCTTCTTCTTTTATATTATTTCACTTATTGATCTCTTCAGCTGCTAGGGATTTAATTATCACTCTGGATGGATGGTTTTCAAATCTACCTGTCTTTCTCAAATCTTTCTTCTCACTCTAATTTTGTATCTCCAACTACTTTTCAGATATCTCAAATTGGATATCCAGAAGTCCTCTTAAACTGAACTTGTCCAAAACCAAACTCATGATCTATCCCCCAAACCCTTTCTCACTCCAATTTCCCTAATACTATGAAGGACAACATCACCCTTCAAGCCCCTCAGGCTCAAAATCTAGATGTTATCCTTGAATCCTCACTATCTTTTACCCCTCACAATCAATCTGTTGATTTTAATTTTGCAGCATTTCTACCATATCTTCTTCTTTTCTCTAACCCTTCCATTAGTTTGGTCATTATTTCATGTCCGGACTACTGCAATAGCCTGCTGATAGGCCTGCCTTCCTCAATCTCTCACCACTCCAATCCATCCTCCATTCAACCACAAAGTGATTTTCCTAAAGCCAGGGTCTGACTATGTCACCTCCACCACCCCCCAAATCTTCACTTAATAAACTCCAGTGGCTCCCTATTGCTTTCAGGAACAAATATGACCTAGCCCCTCTTATCTTTTCACTCTTCTTATACCTTACTCCCCAACATATATCCTTTGATTCAGGACACCAGCCTCCTTGCTGTTCCTTGAACATGACACTTCATCTCTCTGCTCCAGGCATTTTTACCTGTTAACTTCTCCCTCTTCATTTTTGCTTCCTGTAAATTTCTACTAAAATCTCATCTTTTACAGGAAGTTTCCCCCAGCACTCCCTTAATTCCACTGCTTTGTTTCCATTTTCTGTTTATCCTGTCTGTAGCTTGCTTTGTATATATTTGTTTGCTTATTGTCTCCCTCATTAGACTATGAGCTCCTTGAGTGTCATGACTCTCCTTTACCTGTTTTTGTAGCCCCATTGGTACACAATACCTGGTACATAGTAAGTGCTTAATAAATGTTTTTTGCCTTACTGACCAATATCTGTATCCAGGTTTGTCCTCAGTATGTTCTTTGTACCCAGTTACTGTCCAGTCTCTCCAATAGTATTGTCAATTGTGAAAGGGGAGAATGTAACCTCTAGTTACACTGGGATCACCCCTCTTTCTCTTTGATGCCCTCTGCTGCAAGTGTAGAGTTCTGCCTTCTCAAGGCTCTATGATGCTCTAAACTGTCCTTGATGTACTGATGAATGACCTTAGAACCCAGTTAGGGAAGATAATCTAAAACAACATTTACTCAACTTACTAAATGGTGAGGCCTAAAGTTTTCCAGATGAGACACATCTTCAATTTTGCTTTTATATCATCCAAGAATTTCCATAAAAACCCAAACCTAGGGGCAGCTAGGTGGCATAGTGGATAGAGCATTAGCCCTGAAGTCAGAAGGACCTGAGTTCAAATCTGCCCTCAGACACTTAACACTTTATGTCGTGGGACCTTGGGCAAGACACTTAACACCAATTGCCTCAGGAAAACAAACCCAAACCCACATCTACATCTTATGCAGTGGTGAACTTAATGCACTGGTAAATGAGGTATGTTTTCTTTCTCCCTCATTTTAGGCCAACTAAGCTCAGGCACAAAGCCTAAGCCTCAGGTGTATATTGATCTCATTGACAGCTACAATAATGGAGGCGAATTCTCCTCCTGCTTCACGGAACTGCAGCGGGATTTTGTTATCTCTCGTCCTACCAAGCTGAAGAGTCTGATCCGCCTGGTAAAGCACTGGTACAAACAGGTAAAGCCCCTGCATTCTTCAGGGCTGAGTCTCCAAAGATTGTCCCTTGAGTGTGTTTCATGTTCTCTGCCAACTGGGACTTCCTATGGTACATGTTTACTTCCAACTATGAAGTTCCATGTTCTAAAAATCTTTCTATATCAGAAATTCCATGTTCTGAAGCCCCTCTCAGTTCTGACATTCCCTATTCTAAGAACCTTCCTGACTATGACCTTTTCTGTTCTGAGACCCCTCCCAGCTCTGACATTCCATGTTCTAAGTACCCTACCAGGTCTGATATTCTATATTGCAATGTTCTTTCTACATCTGACATTCCCCGTTCTAAAGTTTAGTGGAAGGGAAAGCAGGAACAGGAATCCAATGACTTCTTCTCAGAAGCAGGAAGCAGCTGTGCTCCAACTTCCAGATCACGCCCAATCAGTTCTGGATGTTATATATCTGTTCTTCCTCAGTCACAACCATGTACAGAATCATAAGAACTTTAGTTCACCAAAACCTTGGCCATCATCATGTCCTACTCCTCCATTTTGTAGAATTGGAAACCAGGGTCTCACAAAGATGAATGTCTTGCCCAAGGCCACATAAGTAACAAATAGAATCAGCATTCAGATCCAGGCCTTCTGACTCCAAATCCCATGCTCTTTGCAACCAGCTGCTCTACCAACACTATAAACCAAGCCCAATTCCTCTTGAGGGATGGAGGGGGAAGTGGAGAAGGCAGTGACTTTTTTGCCCATTGCCCTTTCTGTTTTCTTCCCCCAGTGTGTGAGAGTTCCCAAAGGAAGAGGAGCACTCCCTCCACAGTATGCACTAGAACTCTTGACCATTTATGCCTGGGAACAGGGGAATGGAACAACCCAGTTCAATATGGCTGAAGGTTTCAGGACAGTCCTGGAACTGGTCCAGAATTACAAGAACCTCTGTATCCATTGGACGATCAATTATGACCATGAGAATGAGATCATCAAGAATTTCCTAATTCAGCAACTCCGGAAACCCAGGTTCTGATCCTTTTTTTTCTCCCCTTCCTGTATGGTATTTACTCCCATTATTCATCCCTCAAGTCAATACTAGAAGCAACTTGTGTTAAGTGCTGGATCTTTAAGGGAAGGAAAAAGAGAACAAGAATTTATTAATCCCTACTCCGTACCAGGCAGGGTACTAATTGCTTTACAAATACTATCTCTTTTTTATTCTCACGACAAATATAAGTATCCCCTTCCTCCACTTCTCTTCCATGTGTTTCTGACTGGACAAAATTTTGAGTTCTTTAGCACCCAAAGGACAAGGGGTAAGGATACAGGTCTCTATTTGTGAGGCAGAAGAGGAATGGACCAGAGATCTGTGTTTAGGAATCTCAGGATCACATATTTGGGGTTTAATGGAACCTTCAAAGCTCTCTGGTCTAACTCTTTGATTTTCTAAATGAGGAAACTAAGATCCAGGAGTGGGGTAAGGAATTAGTCTGACATAGGAAATGGGCGTGGGTAATTCATATATATACAGTTAGCTAAAACTAAGAAAAAATCTCTTGAATGGGACCCATAGGCCAATCATCCTGGATCCTGCTGACCCAACTGGGAATCTTGGCCATGGCACCCGCTGGGACCTATTGGCAAAAGAAGCTGCTAACTATGCAAATTCTGTATGCTGTGCAAACACATCTGGGGACTTTGTCCAGCCCTGGGCATTGAAGGTGAGAAAAATCTGTAGTGGCTAAGAATTAGGGGAGGGGTTTGGAATCTCCTGAGGTCATGTGATGATAGCTCTGGCAAGGAAGTAAAAACCCAGAAAATGTCCAGAGCTGAACAAATCAGAAAAAAGGAAGAGAAAAGGATATACCTTTTGAATCTAGATAATCCTTCCTTATCCACAAATGATAATGTGACCAACTATCAGAACTGAGTCCTGCTGGTTTCCATTCACAGTTGCCTGTGGTCACTTGATGGTACCTTCTGTGTTTTGGTTTTTCCAACAGTCCAATGGGAAATCTCCTATTTGCTTTTCAATATTTCCCACAGAGGTTTAGGGTGCAATGATACTTGTGTAAACTGATGCCAGTACCAAAGAGATGACCTTTATGTCCCCTTAGGTCTCTTCATGAATCTGGAATATCCTGACTCTGAACCCTAAACTCTTCATCATATGAACTGCCTGCCTATCATCTCTTCTGCAGAGCTGGGATGCAAGAATATCTGCCAGATGTGTGTACATTGGCTTCCTTGAGGGATTCCCTTCTATGTATAAAACCCCTATCCATAAAGTGGGGACACAATAATATTCATAGCATCTATCTTGGGCAGCTAAGTGGCACTCTGGATAGAGTACATTTAGGATATGAATTCAGGAAGATCTACATTAAAATCTAGCCTCAGATTCCAGTTATGTGACCCTGGACAAGTCACTTAACCCTGTTTGCCTTAGTTTCCTCTTCTATAAAATGAGTTGGAAAAGGAAAGGACAAACCTTTTCATTGCCCTTTCCTTCTCCAGCTCAATTTGCCCAAGTATCTTTGCCAAGAATACCCCAAACATGGTCATGGAGAATTGAACAGAGTGAAGGATCTGAACAATCAAAAGCATTGATCTCATAAGGTTGTTGTGAAGTTTAAATGAGATCAAGTCTGTAAAGGGCTTTGCCCACCTTGAAAAGCTAGATTAATGTCACAGAATGTTTGGGCTAAGAGGAGCCTTAGAATACAGAATATCACAAGAGAGGAAAGGACCCACCTGTGTAAAAATATTTGGAGTAGTAGTCCTTTTTGTAGTGACAAGGAACTGGAAATTGAATGGATGGGGAATGGCTGAATAAGTGATGGTATATGAATGTAATGAAATATTGTTCTGTAAGAAATGATGAGCAGGCTGATTTCAGAAAAGCCTGGACTTAGATGAACTGATGCTGAGTGAAGTAAGCAGAAGCAAGAGAACATTGTACCCAGCAACAAGATTATGTGATGATCAACTATGATAGACTTATACATTGAGCCAAGACAATTCCAACAGACTTTGGATAGAAAATGCCATCCGCATCCAGAGAGAAATGTGGATCGAAGCACACTATTTTCACCTTTTTTTGTTTGATTTTTTTATACTTGTTTTTCTCTTTTGTTGTGATTTTTCTTTTACAACATGACTAAAATGGAAATATGTTGAAAATGATTGTACATGTATAACCTATATCAGATTGTTTGTTGTCTTAGGGATAGGGAAAAGAAGGGAGGGAGGGAGAAAAAGAATTTGCAACATAAAATCTTACCAAAAAAAAAGAATGTTGAAAACTACCTTTACAAGTAATTGGCATTGGACAGCTAGATGAGCAGTGGTCCTGAAGTCAGGAAAATCTAAGTTCAAATCCTGCCTCACACACTTAATACTTATTAGCTATGTGACCCTGGGCAAGTCTCTTAACCCCAGTTGCCTCCCAAAAACAAAACAACAAAAACTAAACGAAATATATGTAATTGGAAAAATAAAATACTATTGAGAATTTAAAAATAAAGTGAAAAATAAAAAGAATATAGAATGTCAAAAGGAGAAAGGAATTTGCAAAATAAATAAATTTTGTTGATATGCTTTGCTTTCATTGACTAGAATTTTCTCTTTTTATCCTTTCCCTATCCACAAAAGTGTCCCTATCTACAAAAAAATTAAAGGGAGGGAAAGAAAAAAGGAAGGAGGGGAAAAGAGAGGGAGGAAGGAAGGAAAAAAGAAAGAGAAAGGGAGGAGGGAGAGAGAGAAGGAGAAAGAAAGGAAGAAAAGAAGAAAGGAAGGAAAGAAGGGAGGGAGGAAAGGAGGAAGACTGGAAGGAAAGAAAGAAATGAATTTTTATTGATATCTTTTGTTTTTGTATTCCCTAGATTTCCCCTGTATCTCTATCTTTCCCTTTCCAGAGAAGCATTCTTTATGATGAAGACTGTTTTGTTCTCTTCCTTGAACAAAACAAAATAAAACAAAACCAAACCTCGTCTATGTCAGAAAGTTCAGGTCTATTATGCAATGTTGCACATTTGTGGACTTTAATCTCTGAAAAGGAGCTGTGAGGGAAGTGTGTTATCATACCTCTTCTTTAAGGTATAGCTTGCTCTTAATAGTTTTGAAACTTATTTTTTATTCTTTTATAGTGATTATTTTTTCTATTTGTATTGTTGTTGTCGCTGTACATATATTGCTTTTTTTGCTTTTCACCAGTTCATATAGGTCTTTTCGCTTCTCTTTATTTATCATATTTGTTTCTTAAAACCCATTATATTCAAGTACCATGATTTGTTTCACTATTCCTCAATCAATGGGTATCTATTCTATTTCTAGCCTTTTTTGCTACTATAGAGAGCTCCTACATATATTTCGGATCAGATTGAGACTTTCTTCTTGTCAATGGTCTCTTTTGAATATAAGCCTAGTAGAGAAGTCTATGAGTAAAGAGGAATGGACATCTCAGTCACTTTCTTTGCATACTTTCAAATTGCCTTCTGGAATGGTTGTATCAATTCACTTTTGCACTAACATCTTATTAGTGTGCCTGGCTTTGTTTCCACAACTCCTAGGAGGAAATACAGGACATTAGGATGCTAGTGCTAATGCTAATAAGAACCTTAAAGATCATAAAGAAACTGAAATCCTAAGGTAACTTGCCCAATCTCACATCATTTTCTTCCCACATCTACTCCTCACAAGATTTGCCAAGAGCACCATCCATTTCCCATTCCTTAATGCTCAAAACTTCAGAGTGGTCATTGCCTCTTTTCTATCCTTTCTTCCCTGTGACCAACAAAAGAAACATCAAGTCAACACTAGCCTTCCTAAAGCTCAGTGTTCATAGAATGCTCTTTTGTTTAAAAAAAAAAAAAACTTCAATGGCTACATATTAACTATAGGATGCAGTCAAAATTCCTTGACATTCAAGTCCTTTGAAAATTTGGTTCTAAGGAAATAGAAACTGAGTGGATACCCATCAGTTGGGAAATATTCCATAATATTCATAAATCATAATATATGCATGTTATGGAATATTATTGTTCTATAAGAAATGATCAGCAAGCTGATTTCAGAAAGGTCTGGAGAGATTTATGTGAATTGATGCTGAGTGAAGTGAGCAGAACCAGGAGATCATTATACATGGCAACAGCAAGATTATAGGATGATCAATTCAGATGGACATGGCTCTTTTCAACAATGAGGTGATTCAGGCCAGTCCAACAGGCTTGTGATGGATAGAGCCATCTGCACCCAGAGAAAGAGGACTGTGGGAACTGACTGTGGATCACAACATAGTATTTTCACCTTTTTTGTTTTTACATTGCCTAGATTTCCCCTGTATCTCTATCTTTCCCTCCCCAGAGAAGAACTCTTTATGATAAAGACTGTTTTTACAAGGAAGAGAACAAAACAACATTTTCTTTCTCATTTTCCCCCTTTGTGATCTGATTTTTATTGTGCAGCATGATATTTGTGCAAATATATATATATAGAAGAATTGCACATGGTTAACATATATTGGATTACTTATTGTCTAGGGGAGGGGGTGGGGGAAGGGAGAGAGAAAAATTCAGAACACAGGGTTTTGCAAGGGTGAATGTTGAAAACTATCTTTGTAGGTTTTTGAAAATAAAGGCTATCATTAAGACAAAGAAATAAATAAAATTCAAATCCCTCCAAAAAATATGCAAAAAAGCAAAAGAAAGAAAAGAGAGAGAGAGAGAGAGAGAGAGAGAGAGAGAGAGAGAGAGAGAGAGAGAGAGAGAGAGAGAGAAAGAGAGAGAGAAGGTCGAAGAGGTAGGAGGAAAGAAAAGGAAGAAAAAGAAAGGAAGGAAGGAAAGAAGGAAGAAAGAAAGAAATCTGGCTCTACTTATCATTCTCTGTTTCTCTGTTTTCCTTTTTCATCTTTTTTCTCTAAACCTCTGTCTCCCTTTCATTCTGCCCTTGTCTTTTTCTCCCTTTCCTTTCTCCTGTCTTCATCTTCTCTTCTCTCCTCTTCTCTTGTCTCTTTTCCCTTCTTTCTGTATCTCTCTCTCTCTCCTTCCATTCTCTCTCTCCTACCTAAAGGTGTTTATATCTTCTTTTTCCTTAGGAAAAAAAGCACTTCCCTTCACTCTACCAACTTCTTAATCTATTATCCTCGATTTTTCTTTCAGGATTATAATCCTAGAAAAAGAATAGTTTACACTCATTGCCTCTATTTTTTCAGTCTCTTGCAAAATGACAGCAAATCCCTACACTCTAACAAAACTGCTACCTCAAAGGTTGCCAGTGACCTCCTAGGATATAGATGCTCAGGTTTCTTCAAGATTTTGTTCATTTCCTGTCTCTCTTCCTCCAGCAGTCCCATTTAAACTATACCTATCTTGTACATATTTGTGTGCATATTGTCTTCCTTGTTACAATGTGAACATCTCTTGGGCAGGGACCATAATTTTACCTTAATTTATGTATCCAGTTTCTGATACATAGTAAGTACTTCATAAATGCTTGTTGACTTAATTAGACCCTTGATTCCCTAATACCATTTACTTCCTCATATATTAACTTTTATTATTATTTAACTTTTGATATACATATCTGGTTTCGCCAAATATACTATCAGCCTTGAGGCAAAGGACCATGTCTTTCCTGTGTTTTTCCAGAGAACCCATCCCAGAAGTGATCACTCAGTCATTCAGCTTTTGCTTGAAGCCCTCTACTGTGGGAAACCCCACTTTCCTGAAACAGCTCATCCTTCTTCTGGATAGTTCTAAATTTGTTGAAGAATGAGACATCAAAGGACAACAAACTCCAATTTGTCTATATGAAATTTCCACTCATTGTTCCAATCCTGAATTTTGGAGATAGACAAACCGCAATTGAAGGTGATTTGCTCAAAGTCAAAGAATGAGATCGAGGATCTAATTAAGGCATTTTCTTCATGTCACTGAATTGAGAGGTCTATATGTATAGAGATATAGTCAGAAAAAGAGTAGATTCAAGAATATGGGTCTCAGTTTCAGTCTTGATACTTAATCAGATTTGCAATCAAACAGTTGCTGGCAGATAGGGATAATGGGTTTAGCGTGAGGAAGACTCATCTTCCTGAGTTCAAATCTGGTCTCAGACCCTGTGTGACCCTGAACAAGTCACTTTGCTCCATTTGCCTCAGTTTCCTCATCTATAAAATGAGCTGGAGAAGGAAATGCCAAAGCATTCCAGTATCTCTGCCAAGAAAATCCAAATAGAGTTACAAATAGTTGAACACAACTGAAAAATGACTGAAATCTACATAAGAAAGAGTAAACTTTTCCTCCTTGAACCCAGAAGGTAGATCTATGAACAATGAAGAAAAGATTTAAAAACAAAAATCCACAAATATAAAACACATTCTTTACCATTAGATTCTTCCCAAGGAGTAGATGACTTTGGAATCAAATATCAAATCCTCTGTTTGACTTTTAAAGCACTTCATAACCCTGCCCCATCCTACTTTTCACTCTTCCTATCTTTCCCAGTCTTCTTATACTCATTCTCTTCCCTCTGATGTGGGGACACTGATCTCTTTTCTACTCCTTACAAAAAATCCTCCCTCTCCCTTTCAATAGTTGTCCCCCCTGCCCCCAATTGCATCCCACTCATGTCCATCTTCTGGTTTCCCTGACTTCCTATAAGTTTTAGCCCAAATCTACCTTCTGCATGACGTCTAACTCCCTTTAATACCTGTGACTTCTCCCTGAGATTATTTCTACTTTATTGTATGTATGCATATGTGTATGGACATCGGTGTATATATTTATTTATATGTCTACATATGTATAGATGTGCATGGTGTGTATATATGTGAATACCTGCACATATGTGTATATATGAATAGGTGTATATTGTAAATATGTATATATTGCACATATATGTGTATATTGTTATATATTACATAATTATATGTATATATTAATGTGTGCTATGTATATATGTTTATATGTCTATATAATGTGTACATGTGAGTGTATAGGTGTGTACATGTGTGTATATGGGTTATGGTTTTATGTGTGCACGTGTGTATATACATATGTATATATGTGAATATGAATATATCTTGCATACATGCATATTCATAAGTATTTATTGTGTCCATATAAGTATATATTGTGTATGTATATGTGTAATTATATGTACATATCTCTGTATATGTGTATACATGTGTATGTATTTGTGTATACATTTATGTGTGTGAGTAGTATAGTATATACACTACTATGTGTAATGCACTGTACATGTAAGTGTATATGTGCATGCAGGTATATATGCACATACACACGGCGTACATACACAGATACAAATACACATATGTATATATACACATGAAAACACATATGTCTTGTGTGTCCCTGATTATTTGCATTGTTGTCTCCCCTATTAGATTTTGAGCTCCTGGAAGCAGCACTTGCCTCATGCTTTCTTGGCTCTCTAAAGCTTAGCACACAGTGCCTGACTAAGTAATAAAGGCTTGTTGCTTGGACTGGGGACCTTAGTGGAAACTAAATATAAGGAATTATATTTAAAATAAGAAATAACAACATTTGCTCTAGAATCCTTAAATTTTTCACCGTAGAAGGCACCTTCTTGTCCCAAATCATCATTTTAAAAAGTCCCCTTGGAACAAACCGTTCAAGCAGTCATTCCTTGAAGATCCTACTGAAGACAACTTTAAATGACATGATTCTCCCTGGGCATACTTTGCTCAATGGATGGAGTGTCAGGTCTGGAATCATGAATACCTGGCTTCAAATCTGACCCCAGATACTAGCTGCGTGACCTCAGGCAAGTCACTTAGCCCTGTTTGCCTCATTTTAAATGAGCTGAAGAATGAAAGGGCAAACTACTCCAGTATTATTGCCAAGAAAACCCCAAATGGGGTCACAAAAAGTCAGATGTGACTGAAGTAACTGAACAGCAACAATTTACACCAATTATGATCTTCATCATATTTTATATAACCTACAGTTACATTCCATGGGGAGGTAGCTAGGCAAAGCATAGAATTTTGGTCTTAGAGTCAGCAAGATTTGACTTTAAATTTTGCTTCTGATACTTTGCTATTTGACCCTGGAAAAGTAACTTCTACTGCCTTTGGCATTTCCTTAGATTGTACCCTAAAGGGTTATAATATTATTGGTGTAGGGAGTTTGCAGCCTGAGACTTCCAAACATCCTTGGAATATTTGTATATTATTCAATGATTTGTAGCCAGCAGCATGATTAGAAAAAAAATTGACGTTAAAATGATGAGCTTAGAGACCATTAAAAGCACTGAACAATTTCCCAAATGCATTTTCATCTGCCTTCATCTCATCTATTTTTAGCCTATTTCAGTGTCCATCTACACTGTCATTCTAAAATATGTGTACTGATGGATCTGGGTAACCTGGGCAATAGTTACTGTTCATCCACTTGATTTTTTTCTGTGTGAATAGTTAAGCCAAACTCTTGAGTGATAGTTAAGCCAAACTCATCCAATGATTTCTGTAGGTTCCAGGACTTGCTGCAGTCATCCATTTGGAGGATGCAAAGAAACAACATGACCGATATAAGAGCAGAAGTGGGAGGAGAAGTGTTTGGTTAGTATTAGTTTGTCATAAAATGATCTGAAGATTTTAGAAAACTAATCTGTAGAGGGCTGAAACTATTGAGTTGATACACTGAGGTCAGGACTGCCGAGCACTTGAGGCTAACTACTGATTGGACAATACTCTATAAGAATATGCTTGGAAAATGGCCCTTTCCACTATCCTGTGCTGGCTCAATGATTGGTGTATACAGAGGATTGTAGGAGGGACTAGGTGGGGTGGAGTAAGACTAGCCAGAGTCACTCTTTGACAGTAGACAACAGAGAAGGCGGTTGCAGAGATTCTGCTTCCATCCTGTTCAATCCTGCATCTAAGGATAAGAAAGAATGAAGACTAAGGACTTTTGCTTATCCTGACTCCAGCTGATTCGGAGGTATCTGGGGTGCTAGCACAGTCGGCACACTAATCCAAAAAAGTCAATGAGGTACTGGGTTATACATTGCTTCCAAGACCATTCAAAGTATTATATTCATTTCTAGACACCACAATTTTAAAAAGACATTGATAATGTGGAGAGGCTCAAAAAGAGAGCAATCAGAATAGTGAAAATCCTTTAAACAGTGTTCAATGAGAGTTGGTTGAAGAAAGTAGAGATGTTTAGCCTGGAGAAGACTCACTGTGGGGTAAGAGCTCTCTTCAAGTATTTTAAGATATAATACACAAAGGAGGGATTAGATTTGTCTTATTTGAGGAGATGTGAGAAAACTGGGACACTAATGCATTGTTAGTGGAGTTGTAAACTGATCCAGTCATTCTGGAGAGCAATTTGGAACTATGCCCAAAGAGCTATAAAACTGTGCATACAAGAGATAATAAAAGAGGGGAAAGAACCCATATGTTCAAAAATGTCTGTAGCAGCTTTCTTTGTAATGGCAAAGAATTGGAAAATAACCGGATGCCTATCAATTAGAGAATGGCTGAATAAGATATGGTATATGAATATAATAGAATGTTATTAGTGTATAAGAAATGACAAACAGACTGATTTCAGAAAAGCCTGGGAAGACTTCCATGACCTGATGCTGACTGAAAGGAGCAGAACCAGGAAAACATTGTATACAGCAACAGCAAGATCATATGATGTAGGACTTAGCTCTTCTCAGCAAGTAAGTGATCCAAGGAAATTCTCATAAACTTTGAATAGAAATGCCATCCACATCCAGAGACCAAACTATGGAGACTGAACGTGAATCAGAATATATTTTCTTTTCTTTAAAATTTTATTTTTACAAAATAAGAAAAAACCAGAATAGAAAAAAGAAAGAGAGAAAAGGGGAAAACAAAACAGAACATTATCATGTGCTCAGGAGAATATCAAGGAAAATTCAAAATATCTAATGATAAATTTCCATTTCAAAAAAGCACATATAACAATAGAAGAAATTATATTCAAGAGTGCCCATCTTTTCTTTGCTTCTTTGTGGGTTGTTCTTCTGTTCTCTGCTGTGCACTTTTTTTTTACTTTATTCTCTTTCACCTCTCCCAAGCAAGCTATAGTTAAGCACAGCTATATTTACAATGGTTGTTATTTGGTTGGTTGTTGTCCTTCATTTCTGAAGAGGATCAAAATGACATCGCTATGTTAGAATCGAGTTATAGTGTGTCTGATTGGGACCGATCAGACCGATACGAGCTTGGAATGCTCTGCCACGGCTTGGACACAAATAGTCCATATGAACATTTGTGGTGGCTTCTCTAATTTTGTGTATTTCATATTTCCTTTGGGCTAATTCAATTCTGCTTTGCTCATAAAGCACAGCATCTTCTCTGGGTGGTCCTGTACCAGTGTCTCCCATGTTATACAATTGATTCTAAGGTTCTTAAGAGAAACCTTGAGAGTGTCCTTGTATTGTTTTTCCTGACCACCTTGTGAGAGTTCTTCCCTCCCCAATGCCTCTGTGTCTATTCTTCTTTTGTACCTCATTTATAACACAATGACTATTTTTACCTTTTCCTAGATGGTTTTGCTTTTTAGCATTAGATCATACTCAACTCTACCCCAGTCTTTCTTTTAATTATCCAATTTCTGATGTCAATCTTAAACATATGATATACATTTCCATGTTTAAAAAAAACTATTTGTCTATGTTAAGTTCTTTGGAATTAATCTTTTATTATATATTAAATTTTCTCTTGAGTCTGTGTTTGAAAGAAAAGTTCTGAAAATCTGCAAGTTTGTTGAATGTCCATTTTTCATTTAATATCAGGAATAATTTTGCTGGAGATATTTTCACTATAGGCTGAGGTTTTTTGATTGCCAGTATATATGATTCCAGAACCTGGGGTCTTTTATTGTGGCTGCTGATCCATACAATTCTATTTGTAGCTCTAGCATATTTGAATTGTTTTTTTTCTTGTTTCTTGCAAAATTTTCTCTTTGATTTAGGGGTTTTGATATTTGACAATAATATTTCTATGTGTTTTCACAAAGGATCTCTTTGGATAATTAGTGGAATTTTTTTCTATTTCTACTTTTCCCTTATATTCTATCACTCCAGGACAATTTTCTTGGATTATTTCTTGCATTATTGTATCAAGGTTCTTTTTTTGGTCACAGCCTTCAGATAGTCAATTATTCTTAAATTTTCTCTTCTTGATATGTTCTCCAGATCTGTTGCTTTTCTTAAAAATGTTTTACATCTTGTTCTATTTTGTTTTGTTATTTCTTGATCTCTCATAGCTTCACTGGCTTCCCTTTGCCCAATTCTAGTTTTCAAAGAATTATTTTCATCTTTAAGACTCCGTGTCTCCTTTTCTAGTTGGTTAACTTTTTTTCATAGCCTTTTTGTTTTTCTTGGATGGTTTTTATTTTATTTCTTTAGTTTCTCTTCAATGTTTCTCATTTGATTTTTGAATTCTTTTTTGAGTTCTATAAATTCTCTCTGGGCATGGTGCCATTTCACATTACTCTTTGGGGTAGAAGAAGCTTTTTAAACTAAAGTGTCCTCTGAAGATGAACTCCAATCTTCCACATTCCCACTTTCTATGGTTGGTTTGCCCATTCATTTAAAAAAAAAAAAAAAGGTAAGTATTAGTGTAAACTCCTCTAATTGTGGAGTGGGAAAAGGGTGCCTGTAGCTTAACTTCAGTTCCCCCCTCTGCCCTGGAATTCCAAACTACAAGCTCCACCTTCCTGCAAGTGACCAGAGCCTGCAGCATTCCTGTCCCACTGACTCAGCATTCACAGGGTGTGCTGGAACTTGAGGGTTCCCCATTGAAATTTCTAGCCTAGAGGTGTTTGCAGTTCACTCGGCTTAATCCCTATCCTGAAAGGTCTTCTTTGGATCTTCCCCTGTGGTCCCAAGAGGACTACAATTCTGCTCCAAGTCTAGTTTTAATCAATCTATGCTTGCCCTGAGATGCAAATGTATTCTGTTTGTTGGGGAAATCTCAGTGCTTGAAATTTACTAACCTATTCCACCACCTTCCCAGAATCCTCCCCTAAAGCATACTATTTCACCTTTTTTCCTTTTATTGTTTTCCTTTCTCATGATTTTTCCCTTTTGTCTTTATTTCTCGTTCCCAACATGCTTCATATGGAAATTGTTAAAATGAATGTACACATATATCTATATCAAATTGCTTGCTAATGTGGTGGGGGAAGTAAGGAGAGGAGGGAGATGAAAATTTTGGAACTCAAAATCTTACAAAAATGAATATTAAATTGGAAAATTCGAAATATAATCATTGGAAAATAATATACATTTTAAAAAAAGATTTGTCCTATTTGGCCAGGAAACTGTAGAAGAGCTACAATTAATTAGCTTAAGTGTAAAGTTAATACATTGAATGAAGAAGGAGGAATAATGTTAAGATATTTTTGGAGTTGGTTCTCTAACCTTTCCTTGGAGCCTGCTGAGAATCTAGATCAGTTCATTCAGAATAAGTTGCAACCCCCCAAAAACAGAAGTGATGAGTAGAGGTCCCAATGTCAAGAAAAAACTTTCTAATGATTAATATAATCCTAAAGTGGAATAGTTCCCTGGCCTTGGAAGTATTCAAACAGACATCGCAGAATGAATGGAGGTTCCTCTCTAAGTCTCAAATTCTGGGCTTCTGTGAGGAATCCCTCTATGTTAAACTTGCATGAAAACAGCAGATACCTTTTCAAACATTTGTCTTCCTATATTAAGCTTTATTTAATGATCAGGAAGCAGCAACATGATACCATAATGTTTAACTTGAAGTCAGGAAGATTCATCCAGAGTTCAAATCTGGCATCAGTCACTTTCTCGCTGTGTGATCTTGGGCAAGTCAGTTAACCCTGTTTACCTTAGTTCTCTTGTCTGTATGCCCTGGAGAAGGGCATGGCAAACCAATGCAGTATTTCTTCCAAGAAAATCTCAAATAAGGTCACAAAGAGTCGGGCATGACTGCAAGGACCGAAAAACATCTGAGGGGACAGTTGCCAAGTTTTAGTTTCTTTGGATGTTAAGCTTCAAGTCAACTGTTCTTTTTCATCCACACCAAGAAGCTTCTTAATTCTTCTTTGCTTTCTGTCATCAGAATGGAATCCTCTGCATATTTATGTTTCTCCTAGTTACCTTAATTCCAGTTTTTGGCTTGTCCAGCCTGGCATTTTGCACGATGTAATCTGTATAAAAGTTAAATAAATAAAGACGACTTCATGGGCTATCTCCTCATCCTAAGGGTCTTCTAGCAGAAACTGGACAATGGATCACCCGAATGTTGCAGAGGGAACCGTGTCTGTAGTTACAGTTTAGAAAAAAATAAAGGATCTCTGAGGTTCCTTTCCATTCTGAGTTTCTGTGATTTTTGTAAACATTCCATTCTTAGGCTTCCTGGGCTGAGAACTCTTTATACTATACTGGGACATCTCTCAGGGAAACACCACGACTGATTAGGGAGCAAGGATACACACCTTCAGAGGAAATAGAATAAAAATTCAGATCTTTCCTGTATAAAATTAAAAGGTTAGATTTTAAATTTATCACTTAAAATCCCTCCTAACTCTGACATTTTAATTTCTAAAGTCTCTCCCAGATCCAATATTTCCTGTTCTATAGCCCCTTCCAGCCCTGACATCTCCTGTTCTGTGCCTCCTTCCAGCCCTGACACACTATGCTACCGATTCTGTCTTTAATAGCATCATTTTTGTTTTGTTTTGTTTTGTTTTACTGAGGCCATTGGGGTTAAGTGACTTGCTCAGGGTCACACAGCTAGGAAGAATAGCTGTATTTTTAAAGGAAGTTAAAAAGCATCCAGATAGAAACTGAAATCTGAGGAGAGACTGAAGAAAGCTTTCAGAAGAAACCAATCTAATTGGAGGCAGAGAAGCCAGGGGTGGAGTTTCTGGTGAAGAAACACCTGCTCTTCAGAATCGAAACTTAAAAACTTTAGGTTCTCTTTTTAAGCTGAATAAATACCTGCCAGAGGAATCATCTACAAGCTAGCTTAATTGTAAAGTTAATACATTGAATGAAAAAGGAGGAATAATGTTAAGATATTTTTGGAATTGGTTCACTAACCTTTACTTGAAGCCTGCTGAGAATCTAGATCAGTTCATTCAGAATAATTTGCAACCTCCAAAAAAGGAACTGGAGCAAATTGAGGAGAGAATTAACACCATCTGTGAGTTCTTGGAGAAACAGCAGTCACCGAGTCAAGTGAAGGGTATAGTTCTGGTAAGTCCTGGAAGGGAGAGGGGAAAAAAAGAGGGAAAGGGAAAAAAAAAGAAGAAGAAAAGAAAAAGTGGGAGGGGAGGGAGAGGGAAAGAAGGAGATAGGGGAGAAAGAATATGAGAGAAAACATGTACAAAATAAATATATACAAAATAAAAATAAATTAATTTGAGATGGGGATTTGGAGTAGTGGAGGTCCTCAAATATCCTCACCTCTGGGGGGCAGAAAAGCACCATCCACTCTGATGACAGAAAATGAAGAAGAAAGGAATATGCTGCAAAAGGTGGGATTTAATCTAGGTTTTGAAGACAGGGATTATCAGAGGTGGAGGTAAGGAAGGAAAGTGTACCAGGCATGAGCACAGCCTGTGCAGACACAAAGTTGGGGGACTAAATGTCATCTTTAAGGTACAGCAAGAAAGTCAGTTTGACTAGACCATAAAGTGCTTAGAGGAGAATGATGTATAACCCTCTGAAAATGTAGGTTGAAACTAAGTGATAAAGAGCTTTAAAGGCTAGGATTTGTACTTGATCTTTGAGCTAATAGGGAACCACTGAAGTTTATTGAACAAAAAATGATATGATCAATAAGACCTATGCTTAAGAAATGTTTCTTTGGAAGTTGGGGAGAATGGTTTGGAGGGGATAGAAGCCTGAGTTATGAAGATATTTAGAAGACTCCAGTAACAATCCAGAGGAGAGGCAAGGAGAGAGGGTCACATGGGAGCCACAAAGTTGAAAAAAAATTAAATCTATATTAAGTTACAAAAAGCTTTCGGTTGGCTTCTAATTTTTCCCCACCTCAATCCATCCTCCATTCAGCTTTGAAGCCCTTTTCAAGCTTTCCATTTCTGGTGTCCTCTTGAGTCTTCTAACTCTCACCTGGGGCAAGAAATTGGAGCTTGTACAGTGGCCATGTCCCAATAAAACATTTTAGCAGATCAGCTAAACCGGGATCTTGTTGGTGAGTTAGGGGGATGTCTATCCTAAGGAGTGAAGATTTTCCAAGGTGGAATGGGTGAATGAAAACACTTTGTTTCAATAGCCAAAAAAGTGGCTGAAGCAGGCACTTGGTTACTGATGAAAGATGCCAAGTTCATCCATTGCAGGTTAAATCATCACCAGTTATCTTGTTTCTGTCTTACTTTTAAATAGTGATGACTCTGTAATGACTTCATGCAACTCTGCCTCCCTCATTTAAATCCAATTTAAGCATGAATTAAAAGACATCCCTATAGCATTTGATCATTTCCACCTTTCTCAAAGTCCTGAGGTAACAAGAACGTGATGAAGTGACAGATAGGGATACATAGGGAGCTGTAGTCACAACTTTGCACACAGGCATCCCAGGCTATAGGGTTGTTTTCTCGATGGAGGCAGCAGTGGGATTTGACAGCCCCTTGGGTAACTGAGCAGCCTTTAAGAATCCTCTCCTGGTATCAGGAAGGCGCTAGGAAAGGTGCCCTAAAAATTGTGTGCTTATGTATTCCCTGGCTTGATAATTTCAAAGATCCCATCCTGCAGTAGAAACACATGCTACACACATTCATTCTCTCTCTCTCTCTCTCTCTCTCTCTCTCTCTCTCTCTCTCTCTCTCTCTCTCTCTCTCTCTGTCTCTCTCTCTCTCTCTCTCTTCTCTCTCTCTCTCTCTGTCTCTGTCTCTCTCTCTCTCTGTCTCTCTCTCTCTCTCTCTCTGTCTCTCTCTCTCTCTCTCTCTCTGTGTCTCTCTCTCTTCTGTCTCTCTTCTACAAAGATGATTCCACTCACCATCAGCACATGAAATGTGTGCATACTTTTGACAACATAAAATCCTATAGACCTGAAGCTCTTGTGAGAGAACTAAGCAAATATCACATCCAGATAGCAACCCTGAATAAAACAAGCCCAGTTTACTGAAGTCAGAGCTGGACACGCCTTTTCCTGAAGTGACCACAATGAAGGGGAGCACCATGAAGCTGGGACTGGTTTTGCAATCAAAACTCGTCTAGTCAACAAACTTGTATGCCTAAGGAGTGAATGGCAGGTGAGTTAATGACTCATGACAATGTGACTGCAGGAAAATGTGTCTCTGCTACGACAAACCTTGATGAGGTCAAAGAAAAAAATTATGAAAACCTTGAGATCCTAATCATCAATGTTCCAAAAGAGAACAAGCTAATAATTCTGAGTGACTTTAATGCTAGAGTAACTCAGACTACCAGACATGACAGGGAATCCTTGGAAGGAAACAGCAACAGCAAGGATCACTTTCTACTGAAGAATTGTACATCTCATGATCTTCTAATCACCAGCACTGTCTTCTGTTTACCTAAATGCAAAGGGTGGGTGCTTATTACCATTCTTAGAGTTCTAGAATATACCTTAGAGAATTGGTTACTGGCATTTTAATTCTTTTCTCCCCTTTGGCAAAAGATAGATTTATTTAGTGGAAGACATTACAGACAAAATGAAGGGAAACAATAGACACTAGGAATAGTAAGTATGAAATAGAGTTGGGACAGAATAAAGTTAGACTAACCAGAGTTAGCCAAAATAAGGAGAAAGGCATTATTAAAGGGAAGGCACTTAGTCCTGAATAGAATTTAGCCTAATATTTTAATTCATGAGCCTCCACCAGAGTGCCTTTTTTCCCCTGAGGCAATTGGGGTTGTCACTTGCCTAGGGTCACACAGCTAGGAAGTATTAAATATCTAAGGTCAGATTTGAACTCGGGTCCTCCTGACTTCGGAGCCAGCACTCTATCCTGTGCCATCTAGCTGCCCCTTAGAATACTTCTTACTGATAGTCAGCCAGTAGCTTCAGATGGAACAATTGGTAGAATTCTCATTTTTATTATGTTAGCTCAGTCTACCCATGAGCAATTGATATTTTTCAAATTGTTTAGATATGACTTTGTGTGAAAAGTATTTTGTAATTGTGTGCATGTAGTTTCTGGCTTTGTCTTGGCAGATATACTCTCAAATATTTTATATTGTCTGCAATTATTTTATATGGGATTTCTTTGTCTATTTCTTGCTGCCGGGCTTTATTGGCAACAGAAACGTTGATGATATATGTATGTTTATTTTATATCCTGCAATTTTGCTAAGTTGTTAATGGCTTTAAGTAGTTTTTCGTTGGCTTGATGGGTATAAGGCTGGGCCTGGAGTCAAGAAGACCTGTATTTGACTCTGGCATTAGACACTTACTAGCTGTGTGACACTGAGCAAGTCACTTTACCTTGTTGTCTCAGTTTCCTCATCTGTAAAATGAGCTGGAGAAGAAAATGGCAAACCACTCCAGTGTCTGTCAAGAAACCCCAAATGAGTTCATGGAAGAGTTGGACGTGGCTGAAAAGCAACTAAATACCAATGTCCTTCAGGGCTCCACCCAGGTGCCACCTCTTACCACAGCCTTCTCCAATTAAATTGGATTTTAGCTGTTCTCTCTCTCTTCAAGTTACCTTAATTCTATTTGCTTCTACAAGCCTCCTAAGTGGTATGGTATTATGGTGGAGAGAACCTTGGATCTGGAGTCAAGAAGACCTGAGTTTAAATCTAACCTTAGACACCAACTGTAGGGCTATATAACTTAGCCTTAGTTTCAGATAAAACAAGGAAATAACAGTGGAGTTCTTATACAGATTAAATGAGATATTTTTAAAGGCTCAGATACACTATAGATATTTAATACATGCTTATTTTCTTCCCCAACCCCAACATGTTGAATAGAGTGTAAGATCTTTGAGATAGTTTAGTGTTTGTCTTTGAATCCCTCAGAGTCTAAAAATCTAAGAACCTTTAGTGACATGAACTGTTATTATTTGTTTTCTAGGACAATCAAAGGGAGTTGGGACTCTAGGGTAAGACTACAAACTCTGGTGTGGGACAACCCAAAGACAGCTGGGATAGCTGGTTATTCTTGTCTGGAAGTTCCTCTCTTAGGCTGTGTCATGAGTGATGGAAAAGGAGGGAGGGGTATTTCTGGAGTCTTCTCTTCCATTGTAGGGTGGATCCTATGGCAGAAACACTGTTCTCAACGGCCACTCTGATGGCACCATTGTCATCTTCTTCAGTGAACGTTTTGCAGAGGCCCATATGAAGCAGATGTTTATAAGGGACTTTAATCTGAGAAGAACAATGGAGAAGTTCAAGATAGTAAATGAAAAACTCCAGCTGGAGTTGAGAGAGTCTGAGCTAACCATTACCTTTGACATTCTTCCTATCTTCAGTACTTTGGGTAAGTGCTCCCTGGAGAGGTACCAAGTCAGCAGGTGATATAGGACATTGGCAGTAAGAGGGGGACTGAAGGAGTAAAGTTGGGTCTTTGCTGGAGGATACCCAAGAAAATCAAGGATCATTCTCCCCATTTTACAGATCAGGAAACTAAAGTTAAGAGGGGCATACTTGTCCAAAGTCACACATTGAGCTATTTGTCAGATCAATATTAGAACCCTTTTTGTTTCTTATAAGAAAAGTTTATACTTATATTTATTATATAAAATATAATTTTAAGATACAATTACTTAATTTTTAAACCATTTCAATGCAAAGTAACTAAAAGTAACCTAGTCAGTCAATCAGTAAACATTTATTAAGTGCCTACTATGTATCTGGCTAGCGAGGCAAAAGGTGATAACTTTTCACAATTAAGTAGGGGATCAATAAGCAAACAACGATTTTCCAAAAAAAAACTATATTTAAAATAAATAAAAATAATTAATTAAGAGAAGACCCTAGAATTAAAAGGAGTTGGGAAAGGCTTCTTAAACTTTTCTTATTTGTGACCCCTTTTTGCCTGAGAAATTTTTACATGACCCCAAGTACATAAGTATATAAAATATAGATTATGTAAATAAGCTTTCCAGTTAAACATTTACTGACAATAAATCATAATTTCATGATCCCCACATTCAGTTTTGTGACCGAAGTTTAAGAAGCTTTCTAGAAGGTGGGATTTTAGTTGAAAAGAGTCATTTACTTTCATTTCCTAAATCAAACTGACTTCTGCTTGAATCTCTAGGACCATAAATTTAGAACTAGAAGTGACCTTTGATATCATTTATATTTTACAAATGAGGAAATTGAGTTGAGAAGTACATAATCACACGTAGTCAAGGACAGAAACAAAGTTTAAACCTGTAACTTCCAAGTTCTTACCATTCTACACTTCCGTCTTTCTCTGCTTTAACTTAGGATCTGCCTGGTCCACAGACTGCTCAAAAGATAGATATGATGTCTCATTTCCTTCTTTCTGCCTGCTTCTATCTTTCTCCCTGAGTAATGACTATTTCCCATATAGCCTGAGGCTCCTCTACTTTCTGACATCTCTGGAATAGACTCTAAGGGAAAAAAACATAGAGCAAGCTACTGCTTTTAGATGACCATTTGAATTTATTTATAATTTGAAACACAAGGTTTTGCAAGGGAAAATTAGTGAAAACTATCTTTGTCTATATTTTGAAAATAAAAATTTATTACTTTAAAAAATTAAATATACTATCAAATTTTAAACATACGTTTATTTATAGTTAGTGGAGCTCACCTTTCCAAAACAGAAAAACCAGAGTTTAAAGTTGGTCATTTATATTAACAAAATTTATTCCTGGCTCAGAGTTCTAGATATGTGCTTACCAATCCTTGGGGCAGCCCTTGAGATAATTCATTCTCTGGTTCTTTAGGATGAAACTCAAATTTCACTCTGGGAAAGTTGGGAATAGTTTGTATCTAGGTCTCCCCAGGACATGGATTTTTTTTTAAAAAGTGGAGGAAGGGGCATCAGATCCTATATAGTCATTCAAGGTAAAATGCAAGAGTCAAAATTATAAGGAATCCACCCAGAAATGAAGATTTTAGAAAATTTTAGAATTTTATAAATTTTACAACATTTTGCAATTTTAGAAAATATTTCCTAACAATGAGAATTTCCTAATAATATCCAAAAGTGGAATGGTTAGGGAGAGAATGAGTTCCCCATTATTCTTCACTGGAAAGCTGGATTTTATAGAGGGACTACTGCCCAGTGTTAGCTATCTTCTGAGATCCCTTCCAACATCGAGAGCCTATGAGTTTGTATAAGAGTAAATATTTAGTTCTTCAAGTGATAGTTGTTTTTATATAGTTGAACTCTATCCTACTTTTTTAGACCTTAGATTTCCTATCCATCCCTCAAGGCAACTTCTAAATTTCCCTGTGATAATTGTTATCACTTGATAGTTTGGGTTTATAAGACTAGATAGATCCTTGTTTAGGATCTATTAAAAGACCCTGTAAAGAGCCTTGTTTCTTCTTGACTTCTGTGTCTACATTTTGGGTAGATATCACAAGGGGAAGAGCAGTGTCAAGCTAGAGCTCTGCAACCTTTAATATCTTACTTCCACGGATCTGGTTAAGAACACCGTCTAGCACATAATTCTATTTCATCCTGATTATTAAAACATCAAACTGCTAAAATCACAAAGTTTACCAATGCACTAATTTAATTATTAAATAATCATATTTTATATATAAATAAATAATTTTATTTATTATATATAATAATATAATATTATTATTATTATATGATAATGAAATACATACATACATACACACACACACACACACACACACACACACACATATACTAATTATATTATAGCAATTAAACTGGTTGGTTGTTGTCTTTCGTTCTCAAAGAAGACCAAAATGATATGATTGTGTTACAATCAAATTTCAAGGTGTCCAACTGGCTGGTCAGACCAATATGAGCTTGGAATGACCTGCTACACATTGAGGACAAATAGGCCATTTGGGGTGGATTCTTTAAATCTGTATTTCTAGATATATTTTGTATTTCTTTTGGGCAACTTCAGTTCTGCTCTGCTCATAGAGCACAGCACCAGCTTTGGCCATGTATGCCATGTTGGTAGTCCCTTGTCAGCATTTCCTATATGATGAAATCAATTCCAAAGTTCTTCAGAGAGACCTTGAGAGTGTCCTTGTAACACTTCTTCTGCCACCATAAGTGAGTTTTTCATAAAATAATTTTTAGGCAAACATACATTTGGCATTTAAAACAATGTGGCCATCCCATCAGAGGGAGAAATCAAGAGAGGGAATTAAGATGGCTAAAACAGAACTAACAGGATAAAGGGCAGCTAGATGGCACAAAGGATAGAGCACTAAGCCTGGAGTCAGGAAGACTCATCTTTCTGAGTTCAAATATGGCCTCAGATACTTTCTAGCTGTATGATGCCGGGCAAGTAACTGCACTCTCTTTGCCTCAGTTTCCTTATCTATAAAATGAGCTGGAGAAGGAGATGGCAAATCACTCTAGTATCTTGACCAAGAAAATCTCAATTGGGTTCATTAAAGAATCAAACATGATTGAGATAACTGAACTGAATCTTGGGGCTCATCCTCCTGAATTCAAATCCAGTCTCAAATACTTACTAGCTGTGTAATCCTAGGCAGGTGATTTTACCGTGTTTGCCTCAGTTTTTTTCATCTATAAAACAAACTGGAGAAGGAGTTTGCAAACCACTTCAGTACCTCTGCCAAGAAATCCCTAAATAAGATCATGAAGAATTTGATAGAACTGACACTACCAAGCAAAGTATTTCTACAACATTTTAAGTTTTTCAAAGAACCTTAAAAATATTTGATTTTATCCACACATTAACCCAGGGAGGGAGGTGCTATTATTATTCCCATTTTATAGATGAAGAAACTGAGACAAACAAAACTTAAGTGCTCAGAGCCATGCAATGAGTAAGTGTGTAAGACTGAATTTGAATTCAGGTCTTTCTGATTTCAGACTCAGAGCTGTATCCACCATGCTACCTACCTGGCTTCCACCTGCTTTTTCAGAATTATTTCACATTATTCTCCTTTATAAACTTGACATTCTGGCCAATTTGGACTAATAGTTACTCCCCAAATTCAGCATGCTTTCTTCCATCTCCTTGCTTTTGCACTGATTCTTAAAGGCCTTTAAATGCTAGATTGAGAAATCTGTATTTTTTCTGGGGAGAATAGGGAGCCACTGAAGTTTTCTCTGCTGGAGGTTTGTCTTGGTGGAGTGGCCTGAGATTTCATGTATTCTCTCCTATCTAGTTGAACCAAGTGGATGGCAGACCTCAAGGGATAATAAACCAAGCATCGACACTTACCAGAAATGGATACATCCAGGGAAATCTGCTTTTGAATCGCCATTCTGTTTCACAGAACTGCAAAGGAGATTTTTCAGCAATCTCCCCCCAAAACTGAAGGACCTAATACTCTTGGTGAAGCACTGGTATCAGCAGGTACTATCCATGCTGGGCTCTGCAGGGTTTTAAAGCTCAAGTGGATCTGCTTTTAATTCCTTGTAATCAGAGTGGAGAACAGTTTCCTTCATAGTATACAATTCTTAAGATAAAAATGTCTAATTTGGCTCAAATAATAACAAGGTTTACTTGGACCTTACTGCTTTGAATAGGGTTTTAGCCCACTGGAGCTCAATATGGGCAATAGGGTAATACAGCAATCAATAAATAGTTGATTCGAGTCTATAGTAGAAAAAGCATATTGTCCAGGAATAAAGCAGGGATAGCCAGCTGTATTCTGCCATCATTAAACCATACATGAAGAGTTCTGTTATTTATTTTATTATTTTTCTATTTATTTATTATTTATTTTATTAATTTATTATATTTTAGAAAGAACATGAAGAAACCATTTTTTGGTGTGTTCCCAGACCTGTGTCTGATACACAGTATGCACCTAATAAGTACTTTTGTTGATTTGGCTTGAGAGTAACGAAGATAGTAAGGGATCTCAAATAAATGACAATAGTTGCTATTTTTAAGTATTTGAGGACCTATCATTTAGAAAGCTAGCCAGTTCTGGCCACCAGAGGGCAAAACTGAGAGCCCTGGGTTAGATTGGTTGAGCTAATCAGGACTGAAGGAAAAGGAAATTTTCCTAATAATTAGATCCATCCAGAATGGTAATAGGATCCTCCCCATATTTAAGGTTTTCAAGCAATTCAAATCTATTTAGTTCAAGTCAATGAATAGCCAACCTTCATATCACTACAGTTTACAAAGTACGTAAAATACACATCTTCATTTGATGATCTTCACTGATTTGATGATCTGCTCTGGGAGGGAGGTGCTGTTATTTTCCTCATTTTACAACTGAAGGTGAGAGAGACTAAGTCTATTGCCCAGGGTGACATAGTTAATAAATACCTGAGATCACATCTGAATTCAGATCTTTCTGACGCTATCCACTGCACCATCCAGCGACATGTTCTTAAATATTTACTAGCTGCCAAACACAGTTAGGCATGGGAGATATAAAGGCAGAAATTATAACCCTTCCAAGCCTCAGAAGTTTCCAGTCTATGAGGGAGACAGCAAATTTATAGACAAACAAATTCTAAGTAATTTGGGGGAGGAAAAAGAATTGACATCTGAGGGCATTGGAAGAGTTCAACGGCTCTTTATCAGGTATCAGGACCAGTGCAGATGTGGATAGTTCCATGATGACATCATTTTATTGATGTGGGAGCTTATAAAGTCTCACTAACCAGAGCTCAGAGAATTCAACTCAAGGAAAAGTTGAGAGCCCCTGCTCAGAACCCACGCGTTGTCTGTAACTGAAGGAAATGGAGTCCCTGAAAGTCTGTCTCACCCAATGGAAACAGCTGGTAGACTGACCTCTCCGCTGTTCTGAGAGTGTTACCTTCAGGTGTGGAATATATTCTCCTAGTGATAGGCCCGGGTGATTGCAGGTAGTCTGACATAAGGACTTGGGGGTGGGGAAGGGCCCTCCAGTTCCTCACTGATTGTCTTCATATCCCCCTTCTGCAGTGTCAAAAGCAGCTGAAGCAAGACTCCTTTCCCCTACAATATGCTCTGGAACTGCTGACAGTCTATGCTTGGGAGCAGGGAAGTGGAGAAGATGATTTCAACATAGCTGAAGGCATCCTAACAGTCCTGGAGCTGATCACAAAGTACAAGGAGCTCTGTATCTACTGGACAGTCAATTATGACTTTGAGGATGAGACCATTAGGAATTATTTGCAGTCCCAACTCCGAAAAGACAGGTACTAATTCTTCACCATCCTGCTTCCCTTGATTTGTGAAAAAGGATAAAAAAATTCTGAGGGGCAGCTCGGTGGTGCAGTGGATAGAGCACCAGCTCTGAAGTCAGGAGGATCTGAGTTCAAATCTGCCCTCACTTTCTAGTTTGTGACCCTGGATAAGTCACTTGACTCCAATTGCCTCAGAAAGAAAAAAAAATTCTGAGCAGATACCTAATCCATTGAAGACTTTCCATGACCCCATCTAGAATTAGGAGACTCTGGTTATCTTAGGAACAAATCAAAATCAGACCCTCAGAATTTCAGAACCAGAAAAAGCCTTACAAAATAATAATGCTAACAGTCATATAGCAACTTGAGACCTCCAAAGGGCTTTGCCTACATTACCTTAGTAAATACTCAAGCAGACCCTGATTTGAGAGTAATAGACCACAGGTATCAGAAAAGGCTGTACTGGGTAATAACTAGGATGCTTGTGTAAGGATCAGGAGAGAATTAGATTCCAACCACTATCAACCTATTTCTTCATCTACAAAATGAAGACAATAGCATCTACCACATAGGGTTGTTGTAAAGCTCCAGAAAAATAATGTTTGGAAAACACTTTGCAAATGATAAATTGCTATATAAAAATAAACAGTGCATTATGCCATTTATTATTATGCCATTTTAGAGAGAGGAAATTGAGGTTAGGAAACATAGGTGAATTGTCCAAGGTCACAGTGTTAGTCAGTGTCAAAGGCAGGATTAGAATCCATTTCTCTCCTAATTCCAATTAGAGCACACTCATTTCTATTATACTATGATGCCCCTTAGAGATCAGTTAGAGTAGCCCCTCATTTTAGAGAGAAGGCAATTGAATTGGAAAGAACTTATCTAAGGTCACATAGCATGACATCTCTAGGACTAGAATCTAGATGTCTCAGTTCCTGATAATTTTGGGGGGAGAAAAGTAGTGGAAGGAAAGAAAAAAAAGACAATATTGCTTTTGTACACAGGATTGTAGACCAAGGATTGGGAAGAATCTCAGAAGCTATCTAGTCCAATCTGCTAATTTTCCAGATGAAGAAGTTGAGGCACAAGGTCACATAGATAGTGTTAGAGATGGAATCTGAACCTAGATTTTCACACAGATTAGTCAGTCAGAGCCATACATGTCTCCTGAAACCCAGAGAAAAGCCTTCCTCTGTTCTCCTCCAATACTTGCACACTTCAAGGATCACCACATCTCCTGAGAAAGTTCATCTCTGATTCCTTTGCATGATTTCTAGGCCAATCATCCTAGATCCAGCAGACCCAACCAGAAATGTTGGTGAAAGTGATCCTAACCTCTGGAAACATCTGGCTGAAGAAGCAAAAACCTGGTCAACTTCCTCAGCTTTTAAGAAAGAGAATTCTTCATCTTGGAAGCCCTGGGATATACTGGTGTGTGTGTGTGTGTGTGTGTGTGTGTGTGTGTGTGTGTGATGTGTGTGTGTGTGTGTATATATGTGTATGTGTGAGAGAGAGAGAGACAGACAGACAGACAGACACAGAAATAGAGAGTGACACATGGAGAAAAACAGAGACAGAAAAAGAGATGGAGGGGGAGAGAAACAGACAGAGAAAGGGAGACAGAGAGAAAGACAGAGGCAGAGAGAGATGGAGGAAGAGGGGCAAGAGACAGAGAGAGTCAGAGATAGAGACAGAGAGAAAGACAGAAAATAGAGAAATAAAGAGAGAAACAAAGACAGAAAAAGACACAGATAGAGACAAAGAGAAGAGAGAGTTGGGAAAAGGAGAGAACCAGAGAGACCAAGACAGAGTGAGAGACAGAGAGAGGGATGGAGAGAGAGAAAGAGGGAGACAGAGACAGAGACAGAGAGAGAGAGAGAGAGAACATTCCAAATAGGTCTTAACATTTGTTCACAGCAATAACCTAATCCCTTTTTTGACATATTTGGCAGATTACTGACTTCTATCACAGAACCTAGCCATGAGCTTCTTGCTCTCTCTCTCGGTCATATCTCTTGGTCCCTTTCTCCTAATTCAGACTTCCTCTGGTATTCCTAACCCTTACTCTTCCAACTACTTCAAAAAACTTTACCTTAATGTCTTCGATCAATCTAATCATGGTTTTGTCCCAGAAATCTAATTCAATTTTCTTTGCAAATGGATTGCTCTTTCTAGTTTATGATCTATCACTCATGCTAATCCACATCCCTACCACTCTGTTGCAAAACTTGGCTTAGATAATTGAGGCTAGCTACCAGGGGAAAAATCACTTTGTCTCTATTTTCTTTAAATTTCCTATTTATTTCCTATACCTTGTGTTTTAAAGACTGGGTTTGGGGCTTGGAAGGCAAAAGCTATTTTGGTAATTCTATTTTTTTGTAAGTATGTCTTGGGTTGGAGAAATGACTCCTTTTACCTCATAATCCCAATGCTTAGCACATTGTCCAGCACATAATAGGAATTAATCTATCAAGAGGCATTTATCAAATACCTAGCATGTGCTAGGAACTGTCCTAGGTGCTAGAAATATAAGCCCTTTAAAATACTTTTTTATTTATATTTTGGAAAAAGGAGATAATTTAATTCAGATTTCCATGAAATTAAGGCAAACCTTAAATTCTCTAGCAAACCTTCCCTAACTAGCCAGTCTAACCCTTAACCCTATAAACACTTTTAAAAGCCTCCTACAATTCTTATTTTTCCTTCCTAAGATTACTTGATACTTGAAGATGAGGAGGGATATACCACAATATTGTATAGGATTTTTGGTTTCCCTTATTGGTGTCTGTATGCATTCATTCATCATGTTTCCTCCATCAGACTGTAAATTCCCCAAGAATAAAAACTATTCCTCCAAATTTTTTAGGTCAGAGAAGTTATCAGATAACATAGTGGCTTATTTCATCTATCTGTTCTCTTCCCCAGCCAGCATCTCTTTATGTAACTCGAGGCCATATGCTTGATAAATTCATCTATGATTTTCTCCAACCTAAACAAGAATCCCTGGAACAGATTAAAGAAGCTGTGAACACCATCTTTAAGTTCCTGACAGAAAAATGCTTCAAAGATTCAACCACGACTGTTAAGAAAGTTGTGATGGTGAGCCTTGTTCTCCTAGTCCCACTCTTTAGGAAATGGTTCGTTCTTTTTTTTTCTTCCTTTTCTTTCATATTCTCAGAGAGACTTACCTCCCACGCACAATCCCAAATTACTGTCTTTTCTCTCCACTGTTATATGTACCTCCACTCATGCCCCTCAACATTCTGGTTCTGGAGATAGAATTAGAATATATATATATATATATTTCTCCTCATTACCAGTCTCATCTTTGTTTCCATTACTTAGCAACCTCTCTTCCTCTAAAGGTCCTCCTATTAAAAGTTTCTACCCAATCCAGGTCTTGGTTGATATTGTATCCTGGTATCCTGACATTGTATCCTTTTCCAAAGAAGTTAGCACCCACTTCTCCTTAGCTTCTTATTTACTACTCATCTATTCTGTTAAAATGTAAGCTTCTTGAAAATAGGGATTCATTTTTTTTTTTGCATTTATAACCCCAGGGCTAGCACAATGACTGGCACATAGTTGTTTTAATTTACATTTTAAAAATTAATCAAGTATATATTAGGCAGCTATAATGTACTTGGAATAATACTAGGCTCTGCAAAGTAGAAGTACAAATGAAATCATCTCTACTAAAAGGGAATCTATATTCTAATTAAAGAAACAAGCACATATATATGTACAACATAAATATAGTTAATAAATGTACATATATTTATGTATGCAAAGTTAACCAAATGGCAAGTAGTTTGAAAAGGAAGGTACTACCAATTAGAAGTCTTCATGCAAAAAAAAAATAGTGCTCTGCAAATGGTGTCTAGAGAGCTAATCCAGAAGTGCATGGGATGATGAGGAAGCTAATGGAAACTTAGACTGCATGGAGAGATGCACAGTGTTCATTACCAGGACAATGATAATCCCCCTGGGATTTTTTCTTAGTTAGGCCACATTTGGACCATTAGGCCATATCTGACCATTTATCAGATGTACTATAGAATAGAATTCTTGTTCAGGTATGGTTGGACAGAAAGACCTTTACAGGTCAGTCTTAGGATACTGATTTAAAAGGAACCTACCATTAGAAGGAACCAACCTGCTTATTTTACAGTTCAGGAAACTGAGGCCCAGAAATATTAAGGGATTTGCCTGAGGTGACATAGGAAATAAGAAATAGAATGCCTTTCAATTCTGGATCACGAAGAAAGATGATCTATTACTTTTCTTTCCCATTAGGCTGGATCTATTGCCAAAGGCACAGCCCTGAAAAGCATCTCAGACCCTGAATGGAACCTGTATCCAAGAGGCTCTGATGCAGACTTGGTTGTCTTTCTTAACTGCTTCCAAAACTATAATGATCAAATTGCCAGCAGGGCCACGATCATCAAGGAAATTCAAAAGCAGCTAGAATACTGTCCTCTGAAGGATTTTGAAATAGAGTTTGAGGTTACAAAATGGAAGAATCCACGAGTGCTGAGCTTCACCCTGAAATCCAAACTTCTTAACCGGTGCCAAGAATTTGATTTGCTGCCAGCCTTTGATGCCTTAGGTGAGACCTTCCTTCCCTGGCCTTGGCTTGTAGGAAAGAAAGATAGGATTACTGGGAGGAATGGAATAGACAGAGACACAGAGAGATAGAGACAGAGAGATAAGAGAGATACAGAGACAGAGAGAGAGAGATGGAGAAAGATGGGGAGAAACAGAGAGAGAGAGAGAGAGAGATCACAATGCTTTTAACAATATGTTTCCCTTTAAGGACAAAGGCGTCAAGATAGTACTTATACTATACTTATAGGGTGATTTTACTAATGATACCTTCATATTTAGTAGTATAATAAACTCTAGAAATTCATATATATATACATATATATATACATAAAATAGTAAATAATATTTGCTAATTCCATGACTTCTTTTTAATTGTCTTACCCTTAGTAAAATTTTCCTCTAATATCTGTGTCCTCTCAAGAAACTCTGGAGTTCTTTCAGAGTTCCTTCAGGAACCTCTGATATACTATGCTCTAGAATGCTTGGGTTTTCCAGATTTACCAGATCAGGGCAAGAGCCAGGAAAGTCAGAAAATGTTCCCAAAATATTCCTTATCCCTTAAGGTTATGTTCCATTAACATTAGACACCCAACCCACAGACCAGCAGGAAGATCTAGACCAGCTTCTTAAACTGTGGATCTTGATCTTATATGGGGCCTTAAAACTGAATGTGGCAGTTGCAAATTTTTTATTTATTATCAGTAAATATTTGATTTGTATACCTATTTTATATACCTATATGCCCAAGGTCACATAAAAATTACTTGAGCAAAACGGGGAAATTTAAAATGTGAAAATTTAAAAAGGCCTGATCTAGGCTATCAATACTTTGTCCCCAAAAAGGCTCTATGAGCTCTTCCAGGGCAGGAACCCCTTCTTAGAGTTGGGTATTAGGAGTATCAAACAAAATGTTGGCCATCCAGAGAGCTCAATAAATAACTGATGATTTCCCTTTCCATTCCCTCCCTTCCCCACTTCTTTCCTTCCCTTCTCTTCCTTTCTCTTCTCTTTCTCTTCCCTTTCTCTCCTGTTTTCTTTCCCTTCCCTTTCTCTCCTACTTCCCTTCCATATCTTTCTTGATAACTGTATTAACTTCCATGGGCTTAATTATTATTTCTCAGGTTGCTCCCATTCTAAGGAAGGAAATAACTATATAAAAACGTGATATATAATTGAAGATAATCAAAAAAGGGAAGCAAATAAGACTTTAAAGAAGTCAAGAAAATTAAGAGGTAGAGATGAGAGCAAGAATTCCAGGCAGAGGAAACAGCCAATTAAGAGACAGAGTATCTTATTTAAGGAATAGTTTGAAAGCCATCATCACTGTATCACACAGTACATTTGGGGATGATGAGTTGTTATTAATAACAGCACCTATATTTGCATAGTCTTCCATTAAAAGCTACTCCATTAAAGGCTTCAATATGGGTTAGAATTGACCCTCTATTGGAGCACTGGGCTGTTATTTGAAGAAAGCTATAGTTCTAAAATAGATAACATTAGTTTTGACAATTTTTAGCAAGATGGAAAATCCTTAATTGTGGGCTACATTTTATACAAATTAGCTCATTTAGGCCTAGAGAAGCTTGAGCCCAGATGAGCTACAGCGTGTTGAAATTTTCAACCACAGCAATTCTCAAAGATCACCTATCAAATTGTATAGGGGTTGCACCTCCATCATTGGAGGAGATATCCACACTAATGAAATTACTACTTCTTAAAGTATATTTAGGTGGAATTCATACTTTTCAAATTATTTTTATATGTATTCTCTCATAACTTAGAAAAAAATCATTATTTATATATATATAAAATCTTGGTGATTTTACTTACTAAACAAAATACATATTCTTGTCTTCCAGAGCATCTTAAAGCTAAGATTAAGTCTATGAGGTTTTGGCTACCTGTGTCTAATACCAATTCAAAATCTGTAGTACTAGAATGTTATGCAAAAGTTCTTTGAAAACTATACAGTAACTTTTATTATCATTTTCTCCATGATAGGTCCACAGGTTTCAAAGTCTAAACCAGACCCTGAGATTTATATCAACCTCATCAAATCATCCAAATGCAACAGTGGGAGTGAATTCTCTACCTGTTTCACAGAATTGCAAAGAAACTTCATCAGACCTCGTACTACCAAGCTTAAGAGTCTTATACGCTTGATGAAGCACTGGTACAAACAGGTACATTTCTTAAAATAGCCCTTATCGTTTTCATGTTATGGTACCAATGAGATTCATAATTTACTGTTGATGATGTATTTTTAGATTGTATTTACAATTTACAAAGAGCTCTTTTTACAGCAACCTTGTGGGACAAATAATACAAACATTATGACCTCCATTTTATAGATTAAGGACACTGAGGATCAGGGAGATGAAATGAGTTATCTACAGTTTGTGTCAGAAGTTGATTCAAACGCAGATATCTTGGATCCAAGTCTATCAATCTTTCTGCTTCAGCACAAAAATACCTGCTTGTTAATCGGTGCCACTAGGTGCCACAGGCTCTTTCAACATGTGGCTGTAGAAAAAAGACAAAGCAATCAATTTGGGAGTACTCAGGTGCTTTTGCCCTATATTTTTACTTCCAAGCATCTTTAAAGGATCCCAGAGGTGTAAGTCATACCTAAAATTTGGTTCTGCCACTTTTCTGCCACCTAATTTATTCCAGTGAACATTTATCAAGCTCTTACTATGTAGAAGGTCTTGTGCTATAAATAAGACAATCTTTGATCTCAAGATGACTAGGTTCTACTGATATTGATAGTGATGAAGTCCTATGATGTGAATATGATTAAGCAAACACAAATTAGCAAGAAATCATTTCAAGGGGATAAGAGTGATCATCCCTAGGTATCTTGAGACAATGGGCTATGGTTTTATAAGGTTCAGTATAGAATAAAGAGTATTTTGACCTAATATGCGCAATGGCCTGGAAAAAGACAGAGAGGTGGGTAGTGTGAGGACCAAATAATCCCATTTGACTAGACTGGAGAGTTCATGAAAAATAGCAATTATATATAAGGTGTATATAAGGAAAGAAGGTGAAATCCTGATTGTGTTTTCTCAAAAGGAAAAAGTTTGCATTAAACATTTCCATTCTTCAATTGAACCCCATAGGTGCCAGAAGAAAGGGAAACTCGGTCTTGTTTTGAAAATAAGTATGAGATCTTAAAAGAAATGTTCCCAAACTTCTCAAGTGCATAGTCACAATGATATTAAGAAGTTAACTTTTCCCAAAGCAAGTCAAATAAGAATGAAATAATCCCTTTTAAAAGTCATTTGGGGAGTCAAGATGGTAGAGTGAAAAATTACCACTGCCAAATATCCCCAAACACTTACAAAGTGACCACAAAAAACACAAAACACAATTTTCAGTGGGAAAGCCAACAAAAAGTCACAGTAAGTAATGTTTCTAGTCCAGGATATCTTGGGAAAGTAAAAAAAAAAAAGAGGTCTACAAAAACTGGGGTAAGGGGATGACCAGGAAGATGACATGATGAACTGGAACAGGCAATAGGCTTTGGAGCCAAGGTATATTAAGGAGACTGACCACTTGGTCATCAAGAGATTCTAAGGGACTCCTGTGCTAAAACTAATAGTAGGGGCAGGTACCATTTGGCAGTTCTGTCATCTATTATCCAGTTCCAGGTCTCGGTTCTAAAGTAGAGAGGAGTAATTACAGTAATGAGAAAATAGAGGTCATACATATAAACCAGGAGAGCAGTGGCCAGATCTCTCTCTGGATCATACAATATTTAAAGAATCAAAACCCTACAGGTCTTCAGATCAAGTTGCAAAAGCAGCAGAAAGAAAAAAAATATAAATTCTGGTTGGTAATTTTCCTCATCCCACCTCAGCAGAGCCCAACTCTAACATAAGTTCAAAGTTAAGAAAAGAATGAGCTAACAGTGAATCTGACCATAAAAAGCTATAGTGGTGACAGAGAAACTCAAGATACAAATTCAGAAAAGGACAATAATTTGAAAATATCTATAAGCAAAGCCTCAAAGAAAAATAAGATTGAACACAAGGCCAACAAGAATTCCTAAAAGAGCTAAAGAAAGCAAAAAAAAATTTAGAAATCAAATAAGAGGGATAGAGGAAAAATGAGGGAAAATGAAAACATTGCAATAAAATTATGAAAAAGGTTAAAAAGAGAAGGTAAATACCAAAAAATAGAACTGAGAAAAATGCACAGCAATCATTACTGTGAATATGAATGGAATGATCTCATTCACAAAATGGAAGAGGATAGAATGGATTAGAAACTAGAATCCAATAATATGTTGTTTACAGGAGAAAAGTTGTTAGAGGAGAATCTTATGATGCATCACTTGATTTTTTTAATGGCAGGTAAAACAATAGTTTTCCCAGACAAAGCAAAAGCAAAAATCAACTTAATTAAAAGAGATAACTAGAAAAATTACATTTTTCTTTAAAAAAGTATCATAAATTATTAATGACTATCAATAGTCATCATATATTCACCAAATAACAAGGCAGCCAAATTCTTGAAGGAAAAGTTAAAGAAGTTACAGGAAGTAATAGATAGTAAATCTATACTAGTAGGGAACTCAAATAATCCCTTGCCAGACCCAGATAAATTCAATCATAAAATGAATAAGAAAAAAAGTTAAGGACATGAATAAAATTTTAGAAAAATTGGATATGATAGACTTCTGGAAAATATTGAATGGGAATAGAAAACATCATATCTATTTCACAGCTATGTATGACATCTTCACAAAAACTGACCATGTATTATAGAATAAAAATTTCAAAAACAAATGAAAAAAGCAGAAATATTAAATCCATCCATTTTAGATCACAATGAAATAAAGATTCAATAAAGGACCTTTAAAGTACAAACTAAGAATTAATAGGAAACTATGAGATCTAATCCTAAGAACAAATGGATCTACAAACAAATATAAGCAATTGATAATTTCATTAAAGATAATGACAATGAAACAACATATCAAAATTTGTAAGATTCAGCCAAAACAATACGTTGGGGAAATTTTGCAACTTGAAACATACATCAATAAAAAAGAGAGAGAAATAAAGAGCAGATCAATGAATTGAGATGCAACTAAAAAGAGCCTAGAAAAACAAACAAAAAAAAATTCAATTCCCATTTACACAACAAAATAGAAATACTAAAAACTAAATAATAATAAATTGAATAATAAAATTGAAAGTTAAGAAATCTTTAATAAATAAAACTGGAAACTGGTTTTATGGGGAAAAGAAAACAAGACAGATAAACTATTGGCTAATTTGATTTATAAAAATAAAGAAGAAAGCCAAATTGTCAATATCAAAAATGAAAAGAGTTAAGACACAGCTAATAACGATGAAATTAAAGCAATTGTTGGGAGCTATTTTGTTCAACTTCATTCTGATAAAGCTGACAATTTAAATAAAAGGCTTGAATATTTACAAAAATATAAACATAATTCATCATATTAATATTATCAGCCATGTTATTGACTGATATTGACCATATTAAAAACAAAAACAACAAATATGATTTGACCAGAGGAATAAATATAGAACTAGCTTTTGACAGAATACAACACTCATTCCTATTAAAAACATTAGAACAAAACTTCTTAAACTCTGGGTTACATAACTGAATGTAGAAGTCCACAAATCATGATTTATTATCAGTAAATTTTTATTTGTATATATATTTTATATACCTATCTACCCAGGGCCACATAGAAATTTCTCAGGTGGAAAGTGGTTGCAAATGAAAAAAGTTTAAGAAGACTTGTACTAGAAAGAATAAGAATAAATAGAAATTTCATTAAAATGATAGGTAGTATCAATCTAAAACCAACCAACAACAAGCATTATCTATCATGGGAATAAATTAGAAGCCTCTAATAAAATAAAGGATGAAGCAATTATGTTTATTAGCACTGTAATTATTCAGTATTGTATTAAAAATAATAGATATCATAGTACATCAAGAAAAAATTAAAAGAATAAGCATGGGCAATGGACAAACAAAATTATCACTTTGGCGAATGATATGATGGTATTCTTAAAGACTCAACAGAAAGATTAGCTTAAACACTTAACAACATTGACAAATTTGCAGAATATAAAATAAACCCATTCAAATAATCAGCATTTATATGTAAAACCAACAAAATACAGCAAGAAAAGTTAATTAAAAAAAGAAATTCTATTAAAAATAACTGCAAACAGTATAAAATACTTGGGAGTCTACCTGCCAAGACATACAGAGAAACTGTATGAATACAATTACAAAACATTCTTTATGAAAATAGAGATTTAAACAATTAGAAAAATATTAATTATTCATGGATACACTAACCCAAAATAATAAAAATTACAATGCTATCTAAATTAATATACTCATTCAATGCCATATAGATTGAACTCCCAAAGAATTATTTATACAATTAGAAAAAAATTAACAAAATTCATCTGGAAAAACAAAAGATCAAGAATATCAAGGAAATCAATGAAAAAAAAGAGAGAAGGGAGACTAGCAATAGCAGATCTCATTCTATATTACAAAGTGGTAAACATCATAACAGTTTGGTACTGAAAATAGATCGGTTGAACAATGGAATAGATTAGGTACACAAGATACAGAAGCAAATTAGCACTGTAACCTAATGTTTGATAAACCCAAAGATGTCAGCTACTAGGGTAAGAACTTAATATGTGACAAAAACTTCTTGGAAAAGTAAAATGTAGCCTGGCAGAAACTAGGGATAGATCAACATCTCACATCATATACCAAGATAAACTCAAAATGGATACATGATTTAGACATTAAGAATAATAGAAACAAAGTAAGGAGTCTAGAAGAAATTTACTTTAAGATAGATGGATAAAGGAAGAATTCATGACCAAACATGAGATAGAGAGGTTCATACTAGGTAAAATAGAAATTTTCGATTATATAAAATGTAAAAGTTTTTGTACAAACAAAACCAATGCATCTAAAATTAGAAATGAAAAAGAAAACGGGGCGTGAAGTGGGATTGTTACAGAAAGTTTTTCTGATAAAGGTCTCATTTCTCAAATATACACGGAACTGAACCATATTTTTTCTTTTTGGTTTAAAATTTAAATACAACATAGGAAAAAGAAAAAATAAACATTGCCGTGTGCATAGCAGATCCTGAGACAATTCAAAATATGAGACACTAAATTTCCATTTCAAGAAAACCTATATAATAAATACAACACATTATGTTCAGGGCTGTCTATCTTTTCTTTGCTTCCTGTAGGCTTTCTTCTGTTCTTTGCTGTGTACTTTTAACTTTATTCTTTTTCCTCCTTTCCTCCCTATCCCATTCTTCCCAAGACAATTAAGCATGGATATATATCTATATTTATGTACACATACAAATAGACATGTATATATACATATACATAGGTATTTATATCCCTCTATATATAGATTAATATACATCTATGTAAAACTGTACTGTGCTTGTTAGTTCTGTCTCTCTGAAGGTGGCTAACATCATCCTTCATAGGTCCAAGTTTTTCCATATTTTTCTAAATCCACCAACTCATCATTTCTTACACCACAGCAATATTCCAACCTTGTACTATCTAGTTATTTTAAATATTCTAGAACAATATTGATTACCAACATGGCTTACATATAGTGTAGTTTCCCTATTTTTTCCTTTGATTAAATTTATTTTAACTGAGATAAATAACCACCCCTACTTTTTTTCTAATAATTTTTACTCCTGATCATTGTAATTATGTTTTGTGTATCTTTTATTTCTTATCTCTGATGCCTTTTTTGCTTTATTTGTACCCACTACTCTGCCTTTCTATTACTTAACGTATGCCAGAATCTTTCCCCTCTCCTCTTCCCCGCCATTCCTTCCCTCTTTATTACATTCTTATTAACCTATACACATTCTTCTATCCCTTCCTATTCCCTACCACTCATTTCTTTATAAATTTAGAAGATATAGATAGATAGAAATGTATTGTTTCTTCTTTTAACCCATTCCAGTCACATTTCTGATGCGAGTAGGATTCCAGAACAACCAGCTCTCCTCTCCTACCTAATTCCACTTTTTCAACTCTTACTCTCAAAACTCCTTTGTATAGCATAATTATTCTTTGTACTTTTTCCTACACAGTTTTGCTTTTTAGAATCACATCACACTTAGTGCTACCCCAATCTTTCTTTCAAACTATGCAATTACTAATGACAATCCTAGGCATATGACTTAAATTTCCACGTACAAAATATAAACAGTTTGTCCTTATTGAGTTCCTTGTAATTAGTCTTTGATATTTACTTTTTATTTCTCTTGAATCTTATACATTGAATTTTTTATTAAATTTGGGGGAGGTTTGCAACAAAATTCTGAAAGTCTGACATTTTATTGATTAGACCATTTTTTCATTCAAGATTATGCTTCAATTTGCTAGGTATGATATTTTTTTACCAAGACCTGCAGTCTTTTAATGTAGCCACTGCTGGGTCTTTTGTGATTCTAATTGTGGTTCTATTGTATTTGAATTGATTTTTTTCTTGTTCTTCATAATATTTTCTCCTTCATCTAGGGCTTTCCTGTAGGATATTCCTATAGATTTTCTTCATAGGATCTCTACTGTGAATTTTTTTTTCTATTTCTACTCTTGTTTTTTTTTTCCCTCTGAGGCAATTGGGGTTAAGTGGCTTGCCTAGGATCACACAGTTAGGAATTATTAAGTGTCTGAGATCTGATTTGAACCCAGGTCCTCTTGATTTCAGGGCTGGTGTTCAATCCACTGCACCACCTAACTGCTCCTTTACTCTTGTTCTAACATTTCAGGACAATTTTCTTTTTTTATGTATTACTGTATCAAGATTCTTTTTTTGATCATAGCCAGATCAATAGTCTTATATTTTCTCTTCTTGATCTCTTTTCAAGATCTGTTATTTTCTTATAAGTTATTTCAAATTCTATTCTATTTTCCTATTCTTTATATGTTGTTTCATTAATTCCAACTCTCTTATAACTTCACTGCCTTCCCTGTGCCCAATTTTAGTTTTTAAGGAGTTTGAACAAAATCTATTTAAAAAAGAATAAGAAAAATTAAGCATTATTCCCCAACTAATGAATAGTCAAAGGATATGAACAGACAGTTTTTTGAAGAAGAAATCAAAGCTATCAATAGTCATGTGGGAAAAAATGCTGTAACTAGCAATCAGACAAATACACATTAAAATAACTCTGAAGTGCCACTTCATATCCATCAGACTGACTAAAAAAAGGAAAATGACAAATGCTAGAGGGCATGTGGGAAAATAAGTACATCAGTGCTTTGTTGGTGGGGCTGTGAACTATCAAACCATTCTGTATTTGGAACTATGCCCAAAGTGCTATAAAACTGTGCATACTATTTGCCCCTGAATACCTCTAATAGGTCCACACCCCAAAGAGATCAAAGGAAAATGAAAAGAGAAGATATGTACAAAGCTATTTATGATAGTTCTTTTATGGAGGCAAAGAAATAGAAAACAAGATGATATCCATCAATTGGGGAATGGTTAAACAAATAATGGTATATGACTGTGATGGAATTCTGTTGGGCCATAAGAAATGATGAAGAAGATGATTTCAGAAAAATTTGGAGATATTTATATGAGCTTATGCAAATTGAAGTGAGCAGAACTAGAAGAACAATGTATACGATAACAGCAATATTGTAACAATAACCAATTGTGAATTGGTCAAATATAATCATCCATGACAATTCCAAAGGACTTAAAATGAAAAACACTATCCATAGCCATAGACTCTGAGTGTAATTTGTAATATATATCTTTATCTTTATTTTTTTTCATTACATGACTAACATGACAATGTTTTCATGACTTTATATTTATATAATGAATATTGTATTTCCTGCTTTATTAATTAGGAAGAGGGGGTAGAGGGAAGGAGGTAATCTGAAACTGAAAGTAAAAATGAAAAAAAAATTAATTGAAAAGGAGTTTGGGGTATACTGGGGGAAGTCCTAAGATAGGGCATAGAAGGGAAGAGTATAATATGGGGCATTAGAATAAATGCAGAGCTTTGCATTTGATATTTAGCATACTATTCCCAAACTTCTCATAGCTTTCAGTTATGCTCTCCTCTTTTGTCCCAGGCCTAACTGAAGAGATGGTCATTCTCCTTGTAAAGGATAACCCTTTCCACCTGTGTCCTTGATTTGATCCTCTCCCTTCTCCTCTTTTCTCTTTCATCCCTCTCTCTTCTATCTTTCAGTCTATCTCTCTCCCCCTCATTTCTCTTCATCTCTCTCTTCTCCTTTTTTTCTTTTTTATTTCTCTAATGTATACAAACATTTCCATGTTCCTCTTTACCTTGCCATCCTCTCATTCTACAGTTCTTTACTCCTCCCTAGTCATTTCACAGCTCAACTCCTGGAAAAAGTCATTATTACTTGCTTATCACTCCTCAATCCATTGGAATGAGACTTCTAATGCCATTATTTTACTGAAAATATTCTTAAAACTCACCAAAGATGTTTTATTGTTAAAATCATCATCCTTTTCTTGTCCTTCATCCACTTTTGACATTTTTCAATTTTGTTTACCTCTGCCAACCCCATTCTCTTGTACATTCTTCCCTACTTTATTCCATAATACTGTTCCCTCCTGATTTTCCTCCAATCTGCCCAATTATTCCTTCTTAATCTCTATTGATCATTTATCATCCCCTTCCTGTTCCCTAAATATGTGCCATCCTCCATACTCCGTCCTATTCCTTCTCCTCTTCTTCACTTGATAAGTTCAGTTATCATCTCTCTACAAATGACTCTTACCTAAATGTCAATACTATCTCCAATCACCTTGAAATCACCTATATGTTTCACTAAAACCTCAAACTCAATACATCCCCAAATAAATTTATCATCTTCCCCATTACCACCTCAATATTTCTGTTAATGACCCCATTATCTTCCTGACGATCCAGATTTCACAGTTCAGAACAAATCAACCAAACTTTCCCTTCTCCTTCATGAAATTTCTATGAAATTTCTCTAATTGATTCCCTTCTCTATATTCACATAGCCACTGTGCTCATTTGGTTTTCGTCACCTCTTGGCAATATAATTATAATAGCCTCCTAACTGTTTTTTCTGACTCCTTTCCCCATTATAATTCATTCATCTTCACCTGTCAAAATAATCTCACTGATGTATATGTCCATATTATTCCTCTGATCAAAAACAAGCTCCACATTTCTGATATATTATAATATATAAACTTCTCTTGTGCCTGAAGATTCTCCTCAATCTGATTCTAATCTAGTTTAGCAGTCTGTTTATATTATTCTTCTTGCATTCTTCCTGTAAAACTGTCATTTGACAATTAAGCAAACCGGAGGTACCACTACACACCTCTTATGTTGGCTAAGATGACAGGAAAAAATAATGATAAATATTGGAGGGGAGGTGGGAAAACTGGGACACTAGTACATTATTGGTGGAGTTGTGAATTGATCCAATCTTTCTGGAGAGCAATTTGGAACTATGCCCAAAAACCTATCAAACTGTACATACCCTCTGATCTAGCAGTGTCTCTACTGGATCCATATCCCAAAGAAATCATAAAAAAGGGGAAAGAACCCACATGTGCAAAAATGTTTATAGCAACCCTTTTTGTAGTGGCAAGCAACTGGAAACTGAGTGGATGCCCATCAGTTGGAGAATGACTGAATAAGTTATGGTATATGTATATTATAATATACTATTATTCTATATGAAACAATCAGCGGTATGATTTTGGAAAGGCCTGGAGAAACTTACATTAATTGATACTAAGTAAAGTGAGTAGAGAAGAGAAAAACATTGTACATAGCAACAATAAGATTGTGATGATCAACTATGATACACTTGGCTCTTTTCAACAGTGAGATGATTCAGGCCAGTTCCAATGGTCTTGTGATGAAGAGAGCCATCTGTACGCAGAGAAAGGATTGTGGGAACTGATTGTGGATCACAACATAGTATTTTCACTTTTTGTTGTTGTTTTCTTGCTCTTTTTTTTTCTTTTTTGATTTGATTTTTCTTGTTCAGCATGATAATTGTAGAAATATGTGTAGAAGTTGATGTTTAACATATATTTTATTATTTGCTATCTAGGGGAGGGAAAAAGAGGAAGGGAGGGGAAAATTGGGAAGATGTTGCTAGGGCAGATGTTGAAAATTATCTGTGCATATATTTTGATAATAAAAAGCTTTAATAAAGAATTAAACTGGCCTTTGAGCTGAGTCTTAAAGGAAGCCAGAGATTATAAAAGGCTGAGATAAGAAGGGGGAACTTTCTAGCACTCTCTGTATAAATACAGGTATAAATAAATTGATAGTAATACATATTTAGTTTATTGCAGAAGAAGGTTTGGGAGAAATATGGACGTTAGCCCATCTTACTATTAGTTTCCCCCTACAGATTAGCATTGCGTCCAGCTGGTTCTCAAATGTTTTTGTTAGAACATCCAGATCCCCATCAACTGGGAAAAAGCTGAACAACATGTGGTATATGAATGCAAAGGAATATTATGATGAGTGAGTGAAATCAGAAAAACCTAGAAAGACTTAAATAAACTGATACCGAATGAAGTGAGCAGTCCCAAGAAAACATCGTACACAGTAACACTGGGTGATCATCAGCTATGATTGACTTAGCTCTTCTCAGCAATACAATGGTGCAAACAATCCCAAGAGATTCATGATGGAAAATATTATCCATATCCAGAGAAAGAACTGATAGAGTGTGAATGGAAATCAAAGCATACTGTTTTTACTTTTTTGTTTTCTTTTCATGGTTTTTCCTTTTTGTCTTATTTATTCTTTCACAACATGATTAATGTGGAAGTATGAATTCTTTCACAACATGATTATATTTGTATAACCTAAATCAGGTTGCTTGCTGTTTGGGGGATGGGGAGGGAAAGGAGGGAAGGAAAAAAAATTAGAAGTCAAAATCTTTTAAAAACTGAATGTTGAAAATTATCTCTACATATAAATGGGGAAAAAATGAAATACTGTTAATTTTTTTAAAAGAAAGATCATCCAGCATAGCACCACTTTTTCCCTAGAGAGCTTTTCTCAATTTTACTTAATTAACACGAGAGACCGAATATCTATTTCTTTGCTTATCTTATCCCAGGTTGTACAGAGGAACACATCTGTACTTCCTGTTAGCAGCTGAATATCTGGAAATACACACTTCTCAAACAGAAGAGAAGACACCCATCCCTCAAAGCTGGATCTTGTATTTTAGTACATGGGTTGGCCTTCTGTACCCTAATTCTGCCAGATATAGCTCGAGCTGTTATATCGCAATGATAGGATTGAGTAGTTTGGTTATTTCTTTTCTATTGTTTCTATTTTCTTTCTTGGCCCATAGTGTCACAAGAAATTGAAAAAGAAAGGGTCTCTCCCTCCAAAGTATGCTGTGGAACTTCTGACAGTCTATGCCTGGGAGCAAGGTAGTGGGATGCATGATTTTAACACGGCTGAAGGCTTCCTGACAGTTCTGAAATTAATTATGCAGTACAAAGAGCTCTGTATCTATTGGACAGTCAACTATGATTTTCAAAATGAAATCATCAGGAATTTCCTATTATCTCAACTCAACAATTCCAGGTACCCATTACAAAGAAACCCATTTTTCTTTCCTGATCCCTAAACCCAATGTCAGTAACTCAGACTCCCAAGCCCTTTGAGGTGATGACAGCCATGTGAGGTTGAAATAAAAAAAAATAGGAGTAGTCCAGATAAGGGGAAGCCAATGCAACCTCAGAAAGGCAGGCTCCAAGAATACTCAGTATGGATTATACAGAATAAAATCAGCATAGTGTGAACAAGGGAATTAGGTGGATAAGGGGGACCTGGTATTCTCTACCCATCTCTCTGGGCCAGAAATTACACCAAGTTTAGATTCAGAGGAGACCTGAGGGACCTCAGGCCACAAGGAGGAAAGCTAAAGACCTATCTTCTAAGAACCAGCATTTTGTAGGTGCTACAAAATTATTCAGATTAACCTCATTATTCCACAGTTCTACCTTTCTTTCCATCAGAGTAAAAGGAAATAGAGTAGAATAAGATGGGAATTAAGAGATGAAAAAGAAATGAAGAAGACAAAAACATGCCACTGATTTCCCACTCCTACATTCCGAGCATTAATATATTGAGTTTATTTAGATTTCTCTAAATTTTATTAACATTTATTAATTTTTATTAACTTTTATTGTATTAATAGTATTTTTAGAAATCTGTAGTTCTTCTTACCTTCAAAACCTTTCAACTTCTCTATTTCTGTTTAAGGTGTTGCTGTCCTTCCTGTCCAACAGGGTCATAAACTCAGCATTATCATGGATTCCTCTCACATACATCCAATCTGTTGCCAAATCTTGCAGTGTCTCTCTCTACAGCATGTCTTATGTCTAATTCCTCTTCTTTCCTCACATAGCTACCACTTCGTTGGCTTTCACCTGGTTTATTTTAAGAGCCTCCAAATTGGTTTCCCTCACAGTGAGTCCATCTCTATGTGCTACTGGAGTGATTTTCTTAACTCCAGATTGGATGGTGTTACAATCCAACTCACTAAACTTTTCTAAAGCCATAGTCTCACCATGTCATTTCTCCACTCCATAAATTATTATTAACTTTAGGATTAAATACAAACTTCTTTGCATGGCAATTAAAGTCCTTTGCAATCTAACTTGAGCCTATATTTTTAGCCTTACTATATATTTTTCCCTTTCATGACCTGAGTAGATAAAAGGAAACTTTTTCCATGTGATCATAACCTTTCAGTTACATAGTAGGTACTTAACAAATGATTGCTGATTGATTAATTTATTGGCTGTTTAGGCCTGTGATCCTGGATCCAGCCGATCCCACTGGAGATGTTGGTGGAGGAGATCGCTGGTGCTGGCACCTCTTGGCCCATGAAGCTGAAATTTGGTCATCTTCTCTCTGCTTCAAGAGCGGGGACTTTAGTCCTGTAACGCCCTGGCAAGTGCCGGTGAGAACTTTTGCCTTACTGGGAAAGTGCCCTAGTAATACCATGTATTACTGTCACGTTTGTGATACTCCTTATATACCCAAGCACACAATTCAGGCAGGCAAGGACTGGAGATATAATTGTTATTTCCATTTTTAAAAGATAGAAAAAATAACAGCCAAGAAGTAGAATAACTTGCTCATGACCACACAAATATGTGTCAAAGGCAGAATTAGAATCCATATATCTCCTGCCTCCATATTTAGAGCTTTTTATTATAGCACATTTGTCTTTGACCAGAGGTCTCGACATATTTGTCATTCAAAGCCCTTCATAAACATTTTCGACTCATTTCCCAGATTCCTCCACCTTCCTTCTTGTTGAATACTCTTCCATCTAATGACACTGACCTCCTGGCTGTTCTATAAACAAGACACTCCATTTCTCATCTCCAGTATTGCATCTAGTTGCCCCCCAAGCCTGGAACACTTTCCCTCTTTATCTCTACCTACTGACCTCCTTGGTTTTCTTTCTTTCTTCTTTTTTTTTCTTTTTGCTGAGGCAATGGGGTTAAATGACTTGCCCAGGGTCACACAGCTAAGAAGTGTTAAGTGTCTGAGACTAGATTTGAACTCAGGTCCTCCTGACTGCAGGGCTGGTGCTCTATCCACTGTGCCGCCTAGCTGGCCCCTTGGCTTTTTTTAAGATCCAATTAAACCTCCTATAGGAAGGCTTTTCCGACCTCTCTTAATTCCAGTGGCTTCTCTTTGTTAGTGATTTCTTTTCTATCTTGGATATAACTTTACATATATTTGTATGCATATCATCTTTCCCATTAGATTATAAGTACCTTGTCTCTTATTTCTATTTAGCTCAGTGCCTAGCACATTGCAAGTGCATAATAAATGTTTATTGAATTGAATTGAAGTGATTTTCAGGAACTCTTCACAGGTTAGCATTTTATCTCTTTGAAGTTATTCTTGGCCTAGCTAGATATTGCAATGAATAGGGCACTGCTCCTGGATTTAGGAGGACCTGAGTTCAAATTTAACTTCAGACACTTAATACTTACTAGCTATATGATCCTGGGCAAGTCATTTAACCCAATTGCCTCACCAAAAAAAAAAAAAAAAACCCAAAACCTGATGTTATTCTTTTTTTAGAGTTTAACTTCCATCCCTTTCAAGGAAAATCTGTTTATTTAACCAGCTATTCAGATGAGACGCAATACCTATCCATAAGCCAAAAAGACCTTCTCTAATCTAGTGTAATTATCTCCATTTTCCATTGGTCTTGGGAAATCTCTACCCATTCTAAATAGGGGTGTTTACCTCACACAAAATTTACCACATTCTAAAATGGAAAATGCCTTAGATCTATATTTGAGGACATCTATTGAAACGTGGTTGGTTTAACTGTCAGTAAATCTTGGGGACTCAGTTTCCTCTTTTATAAAATAATGGGGCCAAACTGGTTTGTCCTTTTCATCATTCTCTATGATCCTAATTCTAAGACAAGTATCTGCTTTTTTTCCAGACGGTCCAGACTCCAGGAAGCAGTGGACTTAGACTTTTTCCCACTGTAAAGCCAATATTCAGCAGTACAGGAAGAATGTTTGCATATTAATGCTGAAGCCACTTTGAAGATGATCAGATGTCATCTAGAGCTTGTCCCTCGTCACTTAATTTTCAAAAAAAATCTAAGGATACTTTAATATCTCATGATACTTTATCAAATCAAATGTACTCATTTTCAGTCCTCGTAGTATGAGATAATATTCAACATCTACTACTCAAAATTCTCCTATGGCTTTGGTGACTTTCCTTATTCTCCATCTATTTCCCTCATTATTCATGTCACCTTTATAGACCTTTTTCTTCCTCCTTCCTTCCTTTTTTCTGCTTTATTGGTGAGGATCTTCCTCAAGACTCTGTTCTTCATCATCTGGTATTTTCTCTTGACACTCAAAGCCTTTCCTAAATATATCATCTATCCATGGTAGCCTTTACACTCTTTGCTTTTGCTCCTGCTGTTTTATTTGCTAGTAGAGGACAGGATGGGATGGGATAAGATGGAATGGATGGGATAGAATAGGATAAGATGAGGTAGAACAGTGTGGGATAGCATGGGATAAGGTGAGATGACCATTTTAAGTAACTAAAAGGATATAATCACATGGAAATAGGATTGAATTTTATTTGTTTGGGCCATGAAGGAAGGACTATGCCAAATGGGTGGAAGTTGCAAGAGGCAAATGGACATTGCGATACAAACAGAACCCATACAATCAAAATTACAAGGAAAAGAGAAAGCCAGGGAAAATATTTGCAACAAATATCTCTTATAAAGGCCTCAAATTTCTCAAATATATAGAGAACTGAGTTAAATTTGTAAAACTACAAGTCAGTCCCCAATTGATAAATGATCAAAGGATATCAACAGTCAGTTGTCAGACAAAGAATTCCAAGCTATCTATAGTCATATGAAAATGCTCTAAATCACAGTTGATTAGAGAAATGCACATTAAAACAACTCTAAGGTACCATCTCACATCTATCAGATTCATTAATATGATTTTTTAAAAGTATATTGGATGTTGGAGAAGATGTGGTTAAATTGGGACATGGATGTATTGTTGGTGAAGTTGTGAATTGATCCAAACATTCTGAACAGCTATTTGGAACTATGCCTAAAAGGCTATAAAAATATACATATCCTTTGATACAGTCATAGCACTGCTAAATCTATATCCCAGAGACATCCCTTTCCTCTCCCCCAAAAAGGGAAAAAAATTCATACAAAAAGATTTATAACTGCTCTTTTTTGTGGTGACTAAGAATTGGAAATGAAAGGGATGTCCATCATTCGGGGAATGGCTAAACAAACTGTGGTATGTGATTATAATAGAATATTATTGTGCTATAAAAAAATGACAAGCAAAATGAGTTCAGAAAAATCCAGAAAGATTTACATGAACTAATACATAGTGAAATGAATAGAACCAGGAAAATGTTGTACACAGGAACAGCAATATTGTTCAATAAAAGGTCTAAATGACTTAGCTATTCTCAACAATATAATGATCCAAGACAACCCCAAGGTACAAATGATAAAGCATACTATCTGCCTCCAGAGAAATAAGTTATATTGATTATAACTAAAAGCACTCTATTTTTTATTTTCTTCTCTTTTGAGTCTTCTTGTATAAAATGACTAATAAGGAAATATTTTACAAAATTGAACAAGTATAACCTATATATGATTATTTACTATCTTGGGCCGGGGGCTGTATGAAGGAAGGGAGAGAGAGAATTTGGAGCTTGGAACTTTCAATAAAATTGTTTTTTAAAAAAGAAAAAAATAGAAAATCTTAATTAGTTTGCTTGTTCATTATTTTAATGCAAATTTTGCTGATCACTTTCATAAGCTAACATTAAGTAAACTATGAATCTCCTTTTTTTTAATGAGTCCCTCAACATCTTTGACCCTTGGATTTCTTCATCTGTAAAATGGGGATATTAGCACCTATTTCAAGGGGCTTTTGCAAGGATCAAAGGAAATGATATATGTAAAGCAATTTATATACTTTAAAACACTATACTGGCACGATGATGATGATGATGATGATGATGATGATGATGATGATGATGATGATGCAGCAGCAGCAGCAGAAAGTTTTTGTTCCAGGGCTTAGTGTACTGAACTTGGAATCAGGAATACCTGCGTTCAAATCTGACTTCAAATGCATACTAGCTATGTGAGCCCAGGCAAGTCAGTTAATCTCACTTTGTGTGCCTCAGTTTCATCCTCTGTAAAATGGGGTTAATAGTAGCATCTGTCTTCCAGGGTTACTGTGATGGTTAAAGGAGATAATATTTATAAAGTACTTTGCAACCTTAATATGTTCTATGAATGTTAGCTATTATTAGCAACAACTGCATTATGTGATGGGGCCGCTAGGTGGTGCCACAGTGGATAGAGTGGACTAAGAATCAGGAAAACTAATCTTCATGGTTCAAATCCAGCCCCAGACACTTACTAGATTTGTGACTCTGGGAAATTCATTTCATTTTGTTTACCTCAGTTTCCTCATCCGTAAAGTGAGCTGGAGAAGAAAATGGCAAAGGACATTAGTATTTTTGCAAAGAAAATCCCAAATGTCATGAAGAGCCAGACGATATTGAAGAAAAATTATATGACAGGATTTTCCCAAGGTTCTGCATGGCAAAACTATTCCACATGTTTCCTGTACTCTCAGGACCTCAATGTGATAACAACCCATTCTCTACCAGAAAGGACCAAGTCCAGGGAAGAATAACAAGAGTTCAAATATCTACTGCATTTCACAAAATATTTTCATCATGAAATATTATGCTCATTATCATATCCACTTCTGAATGAGAAAACCATTGTCAAAGAGGCTGAATGACCTGTAATCACTCCTCTGACTGCAATATTGAATCTCCCAGCTCTAAATCTTATATTCTTTCAGTAATGCTTCTCACAGGCAACAGCCAATTTTCACAAGGAAAATATCAGACTCATAGCCTTTGACTGAATGATTTCACTGATGCCCTCAGGTTATTAATAAAACTTGAAATAAAAACCCATCTGGACAAAAAATATACATGACAACTTTATCTGTAATAATAAAAAAACTGGAAGCAACCTATATATATATACTGTGGCTTGAGATATTGACTAATAATAATAATAGAAAATCATTTGAAAACTAAGAATCCAGAACATGAAAACAAACCTCTATGTTTTTGCAACCAAAGTCCTTTACTTTGCAAAATTTCTATAGGCTTAAAGAGGATTCATTTTGGACCCATACTCAACTCAAATCAGTATTTAACAGTTTGGTATGATTCCATAAGGGGTAATGATAGCAATTATTTCACCATACTCATCTAATAATACATTTAGTTAGTCAGCTAATATTAGGTGTAAGAATAAACAATCTATCAACACACATTTTATATAAATCACATAGGAATAACTAGATAGAATAGGTTCTTATGGAAGAGCCCCTATAACAGGCCTAAAACTTTAATAAAATGTTCACTACTTGTTAATTAGTTAAGAAGCTCACTTGTGCAATCACAATAATGCTGACAAAGATATCTCCATCCTATTTTACTCAGATTCTGTATCCAAACCCAGCATGGATGAGATGCCATGCTTCTTTGGGAAATCCCCTGACTTATTTTTGTACCTCCAGACCACTCCCTCTTATTCAACATGAGCAGGTAATCTTCTTATCATCACTTAGTAGTGGAGATGCCCCATATGCTATCACATGTTAAACCATTTGAAGTAAAATTAGACCTCCTCATCAAACAAGTGAAGGAGGAAAACTTCTGCCATCTCCCCACAACTCAAAATATGTTAGCGGAAAAACCGCTGATTGCATTCCCAAACAAAACATGTGTGGATTCACTGGAAAAATTGCAAAAGGAGTTCCAATTTAGATTTAAAGAGCTTCATCTTCATGAACAGGACATATAGCTTTTCCATAACTCATTTTCTATTGACATTGAAAACGTGGATACAATTTACCAAATGGAACTGGCTGAACTGCAGAATTGTGACTCTCTGAAAGATGCCTTCAAGTCAAGCAGCCTTCATAATTTCTATGTATCTCTCCCCTCTGAGACATATCCTCATCTTAGGAACCATACACTCAAAATGGCAACCATCTTTGGCAGCACTTATGTCTGTGAACAGACATTTTCTAGAATGAAACATTTGAAATCTCCAACCAGATCAAGACTAACGGATGCACACTTGCATCACTTGTTATGACTAGCAGTGACAAATATGGAACCAGACACTGACCATCTCATTAGCCAAAAGCAGGCCCATAGTTCCCATTGAAATATTTGTTGATTTAACTTTACTTCATTTTAAATATTGTATTTGTTCCCATTTTGTTTCTTCACTTCAAAATAAGATATATGCAACGTGCATAGGAATTTGTTCATAGTTTTTGTTTTTACTATAGTTTGGCCCTCAACAGTCTGAGGGGACAGTGAACTGGCCCCCTATTTAAAAAGTTTGAGGACCCCTGCCTTAACACATAATAAATATTTAATAAATGTTTGTTCATTACTAATCAAATATTCCAGGGCAGTACGATGGCACAATGGATACCAGGCCTAGAGTCAGGAAGATATCTTCCTGAGTTCAAATACAGTCTCAGACAATTACTAGTTGTGTGATTTTTGGGCAAGTCATTTTACCTGTTTGCCTTAGTTTCCTCATCTGTAAAATGAGCTGGAGTAGGAAATGGCAAATCACTCCAGTATCTTTGTCAAGAAAACCCCAATTGGGGTCATGAAGCATCAGACACAACTAAAAAAATAAGACTGAGCACATGAGATGGCGTTGAGGAGAGAATGCATCCCAGGTACCTCGGAGGGCCAGTGCAAAGACACAGAAAGGGGAAATTGAGTATTGTTTGTTAGGAACAAAAAGAAGTCCTTTTGTCTATATCACAGAATGCAAGAGGAAGAGTACTACTTCAATGAAGTCTCCCACATAAATTGGGGACAGATTATGAAAGAATTTAAAAGCTAAAGGGAGGAGTTTGTATTTAATTCTAGAGGCAACAGAAAATCATTGAAATTTATTGAGAAGAAGTCAGATCTTCATTAGGGAAAAATCACTTTGGCAGCTGTGTGAAGGATAGACTAGAATAGGGAAAGACTTGAGGAAAGGAGACCAATCAGGAAACAGTTAGGTCATCTAGACAAGAGAGGAGGAGGGTAAGGTAGCTATGTGAAGAGAGAGTAGGGCCAGATTCAAGAAATACAGGTGAAGTGAAATAAAAGCAAGATTTGGTAACTGATTGGACATTGGGATGAGGGAGAGTAAGGAGTCCTATCACACCAAGGTTAAAACCCTAGAAAATGGACTAATGATGGTACCTTTAACTGGAATTACACAGCTCATAAATGACAAGGGTAAAAATTCATTAGTTCATTCAATCAATTCAGATTTGTCTATTTTAAGGACCTAATTTTACAGAGATAGAAATTGAGGTCTATGGAAGTGAAGTGACTCAATGTCACATAGTAGCCTTTGGATCTTGTTGTTCTGATTGGCAACTGCCTTTTTTCATGAAAGCCCAACTACCATGTTTCACTTCAATCTCTCGACATCCTTACTATAGCTTCTCCAGTGAACTTTCTATCACATAAGCACCCTTTGCCCTCCTTAAAATCTGAAACTATAAACCATGATCAGATAAATGTAAGTCCTTTGCATAGTGCATACCGTGTTTCCCCGATAATAAGACCTATCCCGAAAATAAGCCCTCCCTTTACTGTGTAAGATGCCTCTAAAATAAGCCCTCCCCTGAAAATAATCCCTATTGAGATTGCTACTGTAATGAAGGTGATCCCCTGCACTACACACTATATCACGGTGCCCTCTGTATGCATTGTCCTCCCCCTGCCTCTGTGAAACGCACGCCGCGCTCTGAGCTGCATCCAATCAGAGCTGCAGCAGTGAGCGCGTCATCTTGTTCTTCCCCAGTGATTTGCTTGCTGGCGCCATTGAGAGCAGTGCCAGGGAGGAGAGCTGAGGCAGGACAACATAAAAACCTGGTATGTAAGTGGGAGTGAGGGGGCATGATGGAGGATAAAAGGGGCACTCAGGGAGCATTGCTATCAATGTTCATTAAAATAAGCCCTCCCCTGAAAATAAGCCCTCTGGTGGTTTTTTCTGTCCAAAAAAAATTGAATAAGACAGTGTCTTATTATCGGGGAAACACGGTAGTACACAATAGGTATTTGCTAAATGTTTAAATAGGTAGTTAAGTAGGTGGACATGGGCTCAGGAAGACCCAACCTCCTGAGTTCAAATTCAGCCTCACCTCTTACTAGTTGTGTGACTGTTTAAGTCACTTAACCCTGTTTGCCTCAGTTCCTCATCTGTAAAATGAGCTGGAGAAAGAAATAGCAACCCAGTTTGGTAATGGTAAACTTTCTTTGCCAAAAAATTCCAAATGGGATCACAAAGAGTCAGATGAATAACAAGAAATACTTAATCTCTTCCCTTCTTTCTTTTCCCCTTCCCAGTCAAGGTTCCTGTATTGGATATGTCAACCAATCCCTTTATGACCCTGCTCCCAATCCTGTTAACTTCCTGCATCCCAAAGTTCCCCTCCCTGTATGAATTATCTACTTCCTTTGGAATTTGAACTCCTTAAAGGTAAGGACTATATTTATCTTGATATTTCTATCCCCAATACTTGGTATAGTTTTTGACACTATTAATTACTTAATTGCTTTGTCATCCATTTACTCAAATCAGAGGTGAAAACCCTGCTATCTCAATATTCTAATTCCAATTCCATGATTTAAATACTCATGGTTTGCATTTTTATTCTGCCTTAGATAAAAATAACTAAATAGAAGCTGGGTTACAATAGAAAGTTCATTGACTTTCTACTTCCATCTTCTGTGGGAGAAGATTGTGGTAAAGGGAGAAGAAAAAAGAAGGACCTGTGCCAATTAAGAAGGAAAATTAAAAATCCTACCTATTATTTGGAGGAGTTTAGACTAGTGAATTTCAGCAGGAAAATTTTAGAGAAATTTCCTAGAAATTGAAGAAAATTTGAAGAAAAATCAAGAGGAACAGAATCTAAAATAACTAAAAGAAGCATAAAACGTTCAATATAGATTCAGAAGTAGAATCAGAAGAGAAACACTTTAGGAGGAAAAGGAGAGAAGGTAGCTAACAAGATCAAACAAAGTAGTGTATGGAATGGAAAGATGAGATGAAGAACTTAGAGGAATGTGAATGCTTTTTCTTTATTTTATTTTCATTAGTTCTGTATCTCCCTATGACCTATGTGTAGGCCTCTATTTACTTAAACCTAAGCCTAAGTATTTACTTAACTTAAACTGATGACATTTATCAATGTTTGACATTATTTAGCCTATTAGTTTAAACACTGTCAGCTTAGTTATCTGCTGATTTGTGGTTTCCTAAAAAGCAGGTAATTTCAGGGAAACTGAAACATTCCATTGCCATCTTTTTTTTGGCAGTGATATCCATTTAGGGGGCCCCATGCTTCTTAAAGTTTTCTAATTTGTGGTGTAATCTCTTGTAACAAAAACCTACCAAAAACGATATGGCCCTTGGGCCATCCTGTTGTGAGTCCCTTTGTCTCTCATGGCCGGACTGCCCTGCCACTCATGAGTTGCTATAATAAACAACCTTTTCTGCTTTCTACTTGGAGTGAATTCTGAGTAGTCATTTTGGGTAGGAGTCTTTTCCCTCTCACACAGTAAGAAAAGGTGATTGGAACAATCATTCTGCTAGAATGGATTGGTGGGTAGGGCAAATGAAAGAAGTAGGAGATTGAAACAAGTAGGAAGAGAGGTAGAGTATGGCTGTGGAGTTGTCCAGATTAATGAAAGGAAGTTGAATGGTTGTCAAGTTATCAAGAGTTGATAATTGACTGGAGAAGTGTTAACCAAGTATAAAGAATTGAGGTGTATAGGAAAGTAATTCTCCTCTTCCAGAGAGAGGCTGGGAAAATCTCGACTGGAATGAAAACTAGGGGAAATTGTGCTATTTTGCATACAAATTCCCATGTTTCTATTTCTGTCACAGTCTAGTGATGCTTCTCTATGTTCCAAGTATAGTCCAATCTCCATGCTGAAGGAGAGGGTGAAGGGACTGAAGAATACCTCTCCACTCTCTGAGCTGTACAAGATAACACAATGTTCCCCCAAGGAAGGAGACAACAGTGACTTCTAACACAATGTTCTCCAAAGAGGGAAACAATAGATACTTCTGACACAATATTCCCAATAGAAGGAAACAATATACACTTTGATGACAAAAAGCTGAGGGAGAGAGATCTGAGCAGGATAGTAGGACAATTAACTTTCGTCAGGATGTTGGCAAGTTGAACAATGTTAGAGAGGAGAAAGGGAAGAAAAAGAACATCTGAATCTTTTCCTGAAGAGCTGGGAGTTAGGTGCTCTGCTTGTCCTCCATGGTGCCTGCAGAAGCAGACAGGTGAAAGGCCATCTATAAGGGTCAGTAGAATAATGAAAGTGGAGCAGGAGGAGGAGGAGGTAGCATTCATGTGATGCTGCAAAGGTTTATAAAGCACTTGGCTTGTAAATGGAGGAAAAAAAACTCTGACCTTCCATTCAAAGACTTAATTCCCAGTCAGTCAAAAAATCATGTCAAGAAGCATTTATCAAAGACTTACTATATGAGTCAGGCACTGAGCTAAGCACTAGGAATACAAATACAAACAGAAAAATAGTTCCTGCCCTCAAGGAGCTTATATTCTAAGGAAGGAAAACAACATATAAAAGGAAATTGAAGAGGGTTGAAAGTGGGAGAGGGGGAAGAAGATGTCATTTTGCAAGATAATAGAGAAAGCACAGAAAAATCAAGAGGGAAATGAAGATATAGATGGTTATCCTGGGAAGGGGGAAGAGAGAGGGAAGAAGACCTTCTTGAATGAAAAGAATGGAAGGTTTTAGAAGGAATCAACCAAAAAGAGGGAGAGGCCATTGGGTTAGACAATGTGAGTACTTCTAATGTGAATACTTGCAATGTGAGAAGTCCCAGTGGTATATTGGGTTTTCTGGGTATAGAGACTGCTATAGCATGGTAGAGGAAAAAATCCAAATGGTCAAGAGCGGAGCCTAGAAAGGAAGGAATAACATTTCACATTCATTTCCTGTCTTCTCACCCTGAGAACTACAAATCCCAGAATTCTGTGGCCAATGTTTTGTATGTGTGGGTGTGGCAACTGGGGTTGAGTGACTTGACCAGGATCACACAGGTAGTAAGTGTTAAGTATCTGAGGTTGGATTTGAACTTCTCTTATTCACTGAGCCATTTAGCTGCTCCTCAAGAGGTTGTTACAAACACAATTACCAATCATGACTTCATAGAACTCATGATGAAGCATGCTACCCATCCTGAAAGAGAAGTGATGAATTCAAAGTGCACATTAAGACATTTGGGTTTTATGTATTGGTCTACCTGCCATCTAGGGAAGGGGGTCGGGGAAGGAGGGGAAACGTTGGAACAGAAGATTTTGCAAGGGTCAATGTTGAAAAATTACCCATGCATATGTCTTGTAAATAAAAAGCTATAATAATATAAAAAAAAAGAAGAAAAGACATTTGCGTTTTTCTTTTTTTAAACAAAGGCAATAGGATTTGTTTTGCTTAATTATACTTTATAACAAGGGTTTTGCTTTTCTTTCTTGAACTGCGGGTCATGGGAGAGTGGAGGGGATTAAAATAAAATTTAATTTAAAAATAATTTATTTATGGGTATCTTGTAGATAAATAAATCAATCAAAAACCACAAAATTAAATTACTTTGTGTCAGTTGCTAAACACTGAGGAAACAAAAACCAAAAAAAAATGAAGTTGATCTTCAGAAGTCATTACTCTCCAGTGGTTTCATAAGGATGGGGTCAGCAAGTAACCAGGAGTCCAGAGATAAAGCAAAAAGGTCTCTAGTTGGCTAGCCAGGTAAACACTCTTATACAGCATCTCTACCAATCATAGGGGAAATGCTTTTTTATATATACTCCACTTTTAGGCAATATTATATGGACTAAGCAAGAATCATTTAAACTAATCACAATAAAAGTCAACTTTAACATGCCAGCTGGATGTCAGAATGGGGTGTAGACACAGTTTATCTTGGGGACATTTTTCCAGAACATCAAAAGAACAGGATGTATATTTTTCCAACTTATGGAATATAAAACAATAAGTCATATCCACAGCTGTGATCTATAATCAAATTTTACCATATCCCTGACCATAAGGATCTTTCATTCAAATGGAGGAGTGTCACATAAATAAATCATATACAACATACATACAGAATATGAAAGGAAAACTTAGAGAAGAAAAACACTAACAGGGAATATGTGGGAGTGAAAGGGAAGGAGTAGGAAAGGTCTTCAGAAGATGACATTTCAACAGAATTATGATGGAAACCAAGGAAGGATGCTAAGAAGTGGAGAGGAGAAGGAAAGAATTCTAGTCCTGGACAGGCAGACTTTTCTTTTTTTGCTGAAGCAATTGGGGTTAAGTAACTTTCCAGGGTCACACAGCTAGGAAGTATTAACTGTCTGAGGCCAGATCTGAACTCAGGGTCTCCTGACTTCAGGGATGGCACCATTTGGGTTATTCTTAGAAAATGTAATTCAGGACAGAGTCTAGGACTGGCTATAGAGATTGAGGAAACACATCTATAAAGATGATCATTGAATCAATGGGACCTGATAAGATCACAAGTCAGAGGTCATAGGGAAACATGGAGAAAGATCCAGCAAAGTAGTCAAATTGGGAGGAGAATAAGGAAAGAATAAGAATCCAGAAAGGAGGGAGTAAACTGGAGGAAAAGATGGGGTCAATAGTATCAAGTGCTGCAGAGAAGTCAAGATGGATGAGGATTAGGAAAAGGCTGTTCTATTTGGCAGTGAGAGATAACTGGAAACTTTGATAAGAGCTGTTTCATTTGAATAATGTCAGAAACGGAGTTGAAAAGAGTTTGGAAAACAGAAAGAAGAATGGAAGCTCCATATATATAAATGGTTTTTTCATAGGGTTAAGCTGAGAAAGGAAGGCAAGATTTAAGACAATGTTATAATGAGGACAATAACATTTGAAGATAATGAGATATAATGGAAAATATTGAATCAAATGATAAGATTTAGGATGGGGGAAATTTGTTTGATGGAAGAGATTGGAATGGTATGTCTTTTTCTTCCTGTTGAAAACAGTTTGAAATTATTTTGGAATTCTTGGAATTAACTAGGAATTCTTGAATAGAATTTATTTATAAATCTCTGTGGTCTTTATCTCTCTCCCAGGCTGCATTACTGACTCACCTGCATACAGCTTTGACTACCATGCCATAGAAACGTCTTCATTCTAGAAATTCACTGTTATCCCTCCCACCTCTTGAGGCAAACTATGTCTTCATTCTTATGGATTTTTTCCATCCTCCAATTATCCCTTTCAGCTTTCTTTTACCTGTAGTCTTCCCTCTTTAGAGTGTAAACCCTTTCTGCCTAACGATTATATCCCCAGGACTTAAAACAGTAAATGATTGTTGGTTGACTGATCTTACATTATTTTTTTCTTTTGGCAGTTCATTTAGTACTTATTGAATTTATTTTTCTGATATTAGGGTTATTTAAGCATCCAGAAGCATTAAGTTTATACTTTTGGTAAGTATTTATCTCTCCTCTAAGTTACAAGTTTTGTTAGCATATAATTGAACAAATTAATTTCTAACAATTTCCTCTCTTCTTCAATTGTTGAATGTTTCTTTTTATGTCAACAATATGATTTTCTCTTTTTAAAAATCAGTGACTAATTTTATTATTTCATCTTTTCCCTCCAAATTCCACTTCTAGTCTTATTTATCAATTGAGTGGTCTTTTGCGTTCAGGTTGGAAAAACTCATATGAGTAAAGTAAGAAGACCAGGAACATGCTTTTATAAATATTAAGATTATAAATGTAAACAACTTTGATCAATATATAATGTGAAGACAAAAGGTCACCTCATCACACAAAATTTCCTATCTTTATGGGAAAGAAAGAAACAGGGATTTTGCTAATCTACCTGAACATATTCTTCAATGATTAACAACCCCCCTAGCCCATTACATACTCTTCACCCCTATGATTTTGAACCCCTCTATTGTCTTCATTCTCCTTATATTTCTAATTCCAATTTTGAGGCAAGGCACAAAACCTCTCTGAAGCTCCATTTCCTCATCTACAAAATGGGTCACAGAATGAGCAGAATCAGGAGGTCATTGTACACAGCAAAAACAAGGTTGTACAATGATCAATTCTGATGGATGAGGCTCTCTTCAACAATGAGACGATTCAACTCAGTTCCAATAATCTTGTGATGATGACAGCCATCTACACCGGAGAGAGGCCTGTGGGAACCAAGTGTGGATCACAACATAGCATTTTCACTTTTTTGTTGTTGTTTGCTTACATTTTATTTTCTATCTCATTTTTTTTTCTATTTGATTTGATTTTCCTTGTGTAGCAAGATAATTGTATAAATATGTATGCATATGTTGGATTCAACATATATTTCTACCATGTTTAACATATATTGGATTACTTGACAACTAGAGGAAGGGTGGGGAAAGAGGGGGAATAATTGGAACCCAAGGTCTTGCAAGGATTAATGTTGAAAAATTGTCCAGGCATATGTTTTGAAAATAAAAAAAGTGTTAATAAAAAAATTAAATGGGTCACAGATTTAGAGCCAGAAGGAACTTCTTTTTTTTCTTCTGGCTCAAATTTGTGAAATGTTTGATGATGTTTGAAGCTACCCTCCCCAAGAGGCCGTCACTCCCTTAACATTCAAACATCTCAAAACACTTTGGTTTTTTTTTTCAAGTTTTTACTGTATTCATCATTTGACCAATCAAATATTTATTAATAACTAGAGAGCCAGTCTTAGAGTCCAGAAGACCTGGTACCTTTCTGAGTCTGCCACACACTGGTTTTATAACTCTGAGTGGCTCATTTAATCTTTTGAACTGGTGCTTTAATGTTGAAATCTTAGGTCTGATTCTCCACACCAAAAAAATTCTTAGGTACTATTGATAATAGAATAATTTCAGCCAGAGTCTTCCTCTAATGCCACCTTGAGGCCTGGAAGTGACTCTAGGGACCTAAAAGGCTGTGGAAACAGATCACAAGTTTTAACAGTTCTTGGCAGACTAGAGTTCAAGTACAGCCTTGATGATAGCACATCTCTGATCCAAAGATTAGACTTAACTAGGTCCATACAGGCATATTACCATAAGGTTGCAGTGGTTCACTTGTGTCTGACTCTTATGACCCCATCCCAGGTTTGTTTGTTTTTGGTAAAGATACTGGAATGGTCTGACATTTCCTTCTCTATTTCATTTTACAAACAAGGAAACTGAGGCAAACATGGTTACATGATTTGCCCAGAGTCACATACTAAGTATCCAGTCTAGTATCTGAGACTGGATTTGACCTCAAGAAGATGAGTCTTAAATAAATCAATATAATAAATCTTATTTGTAGGACTAAAATGAGATTCCAAGCATAGCGCTCTATCCACTGCACTACCTAGCTACCCCACCATAAGGTTAGCCTCAGTTGATGTAGTGTTTTGTGGTTGGGGGGAAGAATGAAAGTGGAGAAAGAGTGGAGTTGACCATGACAACATCATGACACTATCTACTAAAGAACAGGGAATTTTATGATCTTATTGGGTAGTCCAGTATTTACACCCAAAGAATCATGGATCCTTGAGATACTGAGGCAAATTATAAGGTTATAGCTCTAGAGTCAGAAAGGAATTTGGAGTCTTCTAGTTCACCTCTCTCATTTTATAGCTCAAACCATTGCATGACTTTAGGCATCAGTTTGACTATCTAATGCCAAAGAATCCAGAATGAATCAGAGAACAGATTTTACACACATTCCACCCACAGGTGATGAGAATATGTGTCTTTCACGGTTTAACTAGTTGATTTATATATTACATGAATCAAAGAAAAAATATGGCTGCTCATTATATAAAGAATAAAGGATTCTTGTTAAAGAGAATGTTTATCATTAACTATAAGAGACAGATAAGGGATGTATCCTTTAGCTTATTTTACTAAATCAAAAATACCTGACAGACTAAATGAGGGAGGGAGATATCCCAGACACCGAAACCTTCCATTTCTAGCAATTAAGTCTTTCTTGTACTATAGCAAGGCTATCCTCCATATATTACATGAGGATGTTTTTGTATGGTTCAGAGGCAGAATAGACATCTCTAGCCTGTACTATCCTTTAAACCACCTTTCTCTAAGAGAGATTTTATTCCCTGTCAGGAGAAAACAGGAGGTTGGAGCAAAATGTTAACTATTTGGATCTCCTCAGAGAAAGGGGGTACTAGGCAAGAATTATATCTCTCTGTCTCCTTTAATATTTTTAATCTGGGAGTGTGGTTTGCAGTGTCAAATTAAATCTCTGATGGCTGTTCATTATTCAGAAAAGGAAGATGTAAGCTTCATATAAGAAGCTTGGCTCCTTTCCACCAAATATCACTTCCATGATGAATACACATCACGGTGGTGGTGGTGGTTGTGTCATTTTTCAGTCATGTCTCCCTCTTGGTGACTCCATTTAGGGTTTTCTTGGCAAAGATAGTGGGGTAGTTTACCATTTTCTTCTCCAACTCATTTGACAGAAGAAACTGAGGAAAATAGGGGTAAGTGACTTTGCTCAGAGTTACACAGCTACCAAGCATCTGAGACCACATTTGAACTCAGGAAGATGAGTCTTCTTGACTCCAAGCATGGCATTCTATCCAACACACCATCTTGCTGCCCAAAACACATATGCCAAGTAGCAAACAAACCCATTTATCCAAGACAATGGCAAAACACAAATCAGAGAAAGTATACACAGGAGGATATATATCAGACAATGCAGAGTGAAGGAGCTTTCCTGTTGAAGCAAAATAACTCATTTCAACCAAGAGAGAGAGTCCTAGATCTCACCCTAGAAGGAATCCCCCCAAAGTCTCTAGCATAGCAAGCTGGGATAGTGAAATGATGAAGGCTGCTAGTTCTTCTCAGGAGGACCTCATCCCAGAATCTTATTTTCCCTTCTGCAGACTGAAGGGGTTAGTAGCATCCATCTTCTCTCTCAAAAATAGAAACCATAAGTACTTGAATCCACTGCTAGGTCAAAAGAGATCCAAGATCTTGAAGAGTTGAAAGACATTTGAAATAAGCAAATAAATTGAATCTTCTCTCTTCTCTCCAACTCCACCATACCCCTCACATACCCACCACTAACCTCCATCAAAGAGAGACTCTCATAACACTAGACTCTGGGGCTTAAATTATAATACCAATTAAAGGAGCAAAGAAAGATTGAAGAAAACCAGCATTATCAGTAGTTCTAAAGTTTGTACATGGGTCATATACAACAAAATGGAGAATACAAAATAAAATGGAGTCAGTTACATTCTCTCAGAAATTCAACAAAAATTAAACCAAAAATTCTCTCACAACAGGGAATGGAGTAAGAGATGATAGATTCCTCTTCTTTGGCTGTCTGCAAGCAGAAGATAAATGATTATTTGTCAGGTACCTCATAACAGAGATTTGACATGAATTGGTCTGGATGGCCTATGAGGTCCCTTCCAGTCCTTAGATTCCAATGCTTCTATGATTCTGTGGCTTAGATCATAGAATCAAAGATTAAGAGTTGGAATGGATCTTTTAGTCCAGAGGTATCACACTCACATCCCTAAACAGATTAAACACTAATTGGAATGTGCTTAACGAAATAAATAAAAATGTAATACAATAATGTGAATATGAGGCTCATCAGGATCCCTCACTGATCTAGACCTATCCCTTCTTTCTACAAAGGAAAAAAACTACAGCTCAGAGACATTCAGTGTCTTGTCCATGTCAGAGATGGTACTAAGAGCTAGAAATAGGTAAAAATAGTCCCTGTCCTCCAAGAACTTACATTGGAATGGAGGAATAAGTGGCAGTAGTTAGATTAAAATTGTGGTCTTATAATTCTAAGTTCAAAAACCATTCCATGAACTCTCTAAATGTTTTTAATTTTTTTCTAATTTAAATTTTTGTTTTTATTCCAAATTCTCTTCATTTCTTCACCCCTCCCCAACAATTGAGGAGGCAAGAAATAGACCCATTATACACGATGTCATTAAAAAAACATATTTCTACATTAGCCATATTCTTTAAAAAAAAAAAAAAGAAAAGAAAGAAAAAAGTAAGAAAAAATAAAGAAAAAATATGTCTCAAAATGCACTCTGAGTCTGGCAGTTCTATATCTGGAGGTGGATAACATTTTTCATCGTGAGTCCTTTGAAACTGTTATGGATCATTTTCCTGATCAGAGTTGCTAAGTCTTTCACAGTTACTTATCTTTACAATATTGCTATTACTGTCTCCATTGCTCTCCTAGTTCAGATAAGTTTATAAAAGTTTTTGTAGGTTTTTCTGAAACCATCCCCTTCATCACTTCTTAGAGCAAATAATAATGGAATATCATAGTCATATATCATAACTCGTTCAGTCATTCCCCAACAGAATAACATTTCCTCAATTTCCAATGCTTTGCTACTGCAAAAAGAGTTGCTATAAATATTTTTGGACATCTGAGTTCTTTTACTTTGATCTCTTTGGGATACAGATCTTGTAGCGGTCATCAACCGGTCAAAGGGTAAGTACAGTTTTAAAGCCCTCTGAGCATAGCTCCAAATTTTTCACCAGAATGGTTGAACCAGTTCATAGCTCCACCAATAGCTCCACTATCTCCCCAAGCATTTGTCATTTTCATTTTCTATTAATCTGATGGGTATTCGATAATGTCTCAATGTTGTTTTAGTTTGCATTTCTTTGGTTAGTAGTGACTCAGAACATATTTCTTTCTTTGAAAACAGACTATTCATATCCTTTAACCACTTATCATTGGAGAATGGCTATTCTTTTAATAAACTTGGTTCAGTCTATATATATAAAAAATGAGACTTGTTAGAAGAATTACAATAAAAATGTTTCCCTCTTCCTGTTTTTCTTTTAATTTTGGATGCATTGGATTTGTTTGTGTAAAAACTTTAATTTTATGTAATTAAATTACCTGTTTTACCTCCTGTGGCCCTCTCTGAATCTTATTTGTTCATTATTTTTTCTTCTATTCACAAATTTGACAAATTTTTTTTCTGTGCTTCTCTAAATTGCTTATAATATCATCCTTTGTGTTAACTCATGTACTCATTTTAAGCTTATCTTAGTATATGATGCCAGATGTTGGTCCATGCCTACTTTCTACCAGACTACTTTCCAGTTTTCTCAGTAAGTTTTTTTTTTTTGTCACATAGTGCGTTCTTGTCCCAACAGCATGGATCTTTGGAGTAATCAAAATTAGGTTATTGTGGAGGCAGCTAGTTGGGGCAGTGGATAGAGAAGCAGCCCTGCAGTCAGGAGGACCTGATTTCAAATCTGGTCTGGGACACTTAGCATTTCCTAGCTATGTGACCCTGGGCAAGTCACTTAACCCCAGTTGCCTCAGCAATAAATAAAATTGCTTTTTAAAAAATTAGGTTATTGTGCTCATTTGCTTCTATATATTGTATGATTTATTTTATTAGTCAACCACTCTTTTTCTGAAATGTTACCAAGCTATTTTGATTATTATTGCTTTGTTCTATAGTTTGGTACTGCCCCAAATGTTTTTGATGATCCTCCCCATGCCCAAAGCATCTCTGTGAAACAAAGGTTCAGTTCATTCATATCAATATTCTTCCAATGATACTGTATGGTATATCATGACAATGGAATACCACTGTCTCCAAAGGAATAAACTGATATATCCCCCAGAGAGTAATGAAGTGACAAATAATAGACATGAGTAGATTACAACATATTACCAAAGCAGTATTATGTAGCAGAGAAAGCATAAAGGATATCACCAGAAAGATACATCCCGAATAAAGGAGTTGGAGAAGGCATGTAGCAAAGATCTGGGATGTTCACCTGCCTGTGTCATTGGTATCTACATGAAGAGCAGAGAGCTTCTTAGCCACATTTATATCCTAGATGCACTGGGCAGTCTGGTACACACTAGGAGTCTCTTTTCAGAATGTTTTTAAATTTGTAAGATAAAATGTGATTATATTAAAATGAATAAGATGACAAAAGGAAGTCAATTATGTTGAAAGTTAGTTATCAAATATATCTAAAAACAAACTGATGGCCTCCAGCTTAAGTATTCCTAAAATAGATAAAAGTCTGAAATGTTTTGAGTAGAACCTTGATGTATTTAATGGGAAACATGGATCAGAATTACATAGTATCAGAAGACGTGAAGTCAGAAAAAAAATGGGATTTATCATAAGTATCATCATTGTGATTCATTCCTTGTAACTAAATGGACAGGGCAGCTAGGTGGTGCAGTGGATAGAGCACCAGCCCTAAAGTCAGGAGGACCTGAATTCAAATCTAGCCTCAGACACTTAATACTGCCTAGCTGTGTGACTCTGGGCAAGTCACTTAACCCCAATTGTCTCAGCAAATAATAATAATAAAATAATGCTATTAGAAGAGGAAAGGAGAAAAACAAAATATTGTGCAGAACTTAAGAATTGTAACAGAACCTCAGAAGTCACCTATTTAACTCCCTCATTTGACAAGAAATTGGGTCCAGAGGAAAATGACTCATCCAAGAGATCACAAAGGGAAAATATCCCCTAAACAAATAAGTAAATATGAAATATGTACAAAGGTATATAAACTATCTTTAAGGACTGAGAGAATATTAATGAAATCAAGTGAAATAAATTAGGATGGTCTGAAAATTTGAAGTGCTATGTAAAGGTGACAGGTTGCTGCCATTACCATGTGACATCATTGTCACTATGGCATTTTTATCATCCTTGTAGTACAATATTGTCATCATGATGGTGATGATCTTCATCGTGCTGAGACATCACTGTCACTGAGCTGTCATCATTCTGTCATTTTGTTATTGTGGAGTCACCATCCCTTGGACTTTGAAGGGCAGCTAGATGGCACGGTGCACAGAGCCCTGGGCTTAGAATCAAGAAGACTCATCTTCATGAATTCAAATACACTCTTGGGCACTCACTAGTTTGTGACCCTGAGTAAGTCACTTAACCCCGTTTGCCACAGTTCCTCAGCTATAAAATGAGCTTGAGAAGAAAATAGTAAATCACTTCAGTATTTCTGCCAAGAAAACTCCAAATGGGGTCACAGAGAGTCTGAAAGGACTGAATGATAACAATAATCATCATTGCTTCTTCCTCCTGGATCACTGCCTTGTCCAGGCTCATGGAAACATGGCTGTGCCATGCAGGATTACCCAAGATAGAGAGAGACCTGACGAAAGTTCTGACAAAAGATGATCCACAAGAAAGGAAATGATAAATAATTCCAGTATCCTTGCCAAGAAAATCTAATGGATGATGATCCTGAAATGCTCCTTGGGGGTCACGAAGAGAAGGAACGTGACTGACTAGTCATCATCATAGTGTTTGTTATCATTGAGTTATTGTTTATGTTGTTAAAGAAGACTCCAGAGATCCCCGAGGGGAGAGCTCCTCCAGCATCAGAGGAACTAGGTTTGAATTACATGCTACTGATAACATTTTGAGCATCTAAAAGGATGCTCATAAGGAAGTTGAGAACAGAGAGTATTCATGGTTCAGTGCAGTCCATCCTCTTGTCAGCAATATAACCCCAAAACTTAACCTATTGCTTGGTGATTGGGGACATCAGTGATATCACTGAGGGATGGTACCTTTTCCTAAGACTACAAACCACCAATGAGAAGCTCCTTGAAAGAATACTTTCGAGGAGCAAACACTGGCAGAAATTCCATCTGTCCTATGTGAAAGAAGAAGGAAGTCTAGAACCCAGGGACAAAACAGAAATAGCCTCCTCACGGTAGTGCTGAGTAAAATCCCAACACATTTTCTTTCATTTTCTGGAATAAGGATATGGCTTCTGCGTCTGAGGACTGCCCCCCTGGCCAGCTGCCTGGGGAAATCTCCCAGCCAGTGTTCTCTTTCTCCTGACACCATCTCCATTCCCTCTTGGTGCCACAGGTAAGGCAGATGGTTTTCCTGATGTTCTCAGCCAAGGCTACAAGTTCTAGGGGGGGAAATCATTCTAAGAATTTTAAAAGAGGAAAAATTTTTAATCTAGTCGTGGCTTTCCTGTTAGCTCTCACAGGAGTCTTAGTCTATCCATCTCATCTATTATCTACCTTTCTATGCCTGGAGGGAATAATGTTATCCCTCTCATTATCACCCTCCTAATCACCTACAATAGGTGTAGGAGGGGAATTAAGGCTTGAAAGAAACTACTTCCCCATTCCCCACTCCCTACACACACACACACAACACACAACACATACACACACACACACACACACAACACACACACACACACACACACCTGTTGCCAGAACTGACTTAGGATGGAGCTCTCAGATATGCTGTTCAATGAGAGAGGTTAGAATATAAGGAAACTCTATGACAGCTTCTGCTTTAATAGGCAGGGAGGCCTCCACATTCACTGCATTCCTTGCATTACACAGTAAGTAAATTCCCAGAAAGCTGAGATATGAATATTAGTCTTAAGAGCTGGCCAGTTTCAGGCAAGTAATCTCCCTCTTTCTGGAGACTATTTTTCTTTTTCTGTAAAATAAGAGGCCTAGACTAGATTGTCTGAAGGAACAAAGAAGGCTAAATTAAGTCAAAAGACCTAGTTCTGGCACTACCTAGCTGATAATTTATTTTTCCTCCTTTTGCCTTTGTTTTCTCATCTATTAAACAAGAGGATTGATCTAGATAGTCTCTGAGATTCATTTCAGCCCTGATATCCCCTGTTCTAAGACTCCTCCCAAGGCATGACATTCTCTGTTCCAAGGTCCTTCCAGCTCTGACATTCCCTGTTCTAAGGCTTCTCTCACCCCTGGAAATCCATGTTCCAAAGTTCCTCCCACATCTGATATTCCTTGTTCTAAGGTCCCTCCTAGCTCTGACATTCCCTGTTCTAAGGCCTCTCCAAGTCCTGACATTCCCCATTCTAAGGCTTCTCCCAACTCTGACATCCCCTATTCTAAGGCCCCTCCTAGCCCTGACATCCCTTATTCCCTTATCCCATCTCTGATGTCCCTCATTTGAAGGCCCTGCCCCAGCTCTGACATCCCCTGTCCTAAGACCCATCCCAGCTCTAAAGTACTATAACCTTTGCCCACCATTACTAAAACAACCACAGCAAAGCAAAGAATGGCCACCAGAGGGAGCCATGTCTTTGGTTCCATTTGATTCTCCAGCTCCCAGCTGAGAACAGGCATTTTCCCTGGAGGAGCGAAAGGAGGACCATCCCAGAGAAGGAGGTTACCTGGGTTCCCTGTCTCCAGCCCAACCCAGTTTTCCCCAGCACCCTGCAATTCATAATGAGGACCAAAAAAGAACTTTTAAAAACCTCTTCCTCCTTCTGTTCCCTCCTCCCCCATTGTCCCCCCCCCAGTCTCTCCCTACCACCCCCTCCTTCCCAGTCACTTGAAAAGTAAAAGATTCCAAGAGAATAATCCTAACAAACAGCTCACTTTGGTTTCAAAAACAACCATTTGTCCGCCTGCTCCTCCTCCTGCTTTTCCTAGTTCTGTTCCTACCAGCACTGATTCACCTCATTCCCTCTCATTGCAGCCTTGGTTTATCTCTGCCTTTCCCCTCACTGCCCCCAAGATAAGTCTGCTGGCATCTACCTATCCCTGTCTGAAAGTCCCCTCTGCCATCACCCTGTGCCGTCTCATTCCCACTTGTCCGGACTATTGCACCAGCTTCTTTCTCTTCTCCCTCTAATCCTTCCCCTTCTCAACCAGCCCATTAGACTAAAAGCTCTTTGAGGTCAAGAAGCGTGTTTTCTGGTGTGTATGTCCCCAACATTGAGCACAGTGCCTAGCACATAGCAAGTCCTTAATAAATGCTGATCCACCAATTGACTAATGGATAGTAGAACGGCCTTCATTATACAAAGAGCCAGCTTTCCATTCCTCTGCTGGACATTCAAGGCCCCTTGAAACCTTATACCCCCAGCCATAATACCCTATATGCCAGCCAAAGTAGACTATGCTCTGACCCTCTCAATGTGCATTGTGCTTTCCTTCCTCCACATACATAGCTCAAGCAGTCTCCTGTGCCTGTAATGCCTTCCCTGCCTCTCCTTCCCTGTTGAATTTTAGCCAGCCTTTAAAGCCCAACTGAAATACTTCTTCCTCCAAGAAATACTCTCCAGTTGCCCTCTTAGAGGCCCTCAAATTTCACAAATGTCCTCAATCATTTATTCAGTTAATCAACACGTTTGCTAAAAGGCAACATGGGGTCATGGAGTGGCCAAAGTCAAATGATCTGGGGTCAAGTCCTACAACTTATACCTAAAGGCTTGTGACTCTGTGAAAGTCACTTATGCCATTAGGTATCTCTCTAAGATTGAAAAGTGTAAAACAGGTGGCCAGTTAAATGCACCTTGTGCCCATTCTGCATAGACATAGGCATGCGGTCTTCCTCAAAAGAGAAGAAGCTCCGTGGGGTCCATTTCATCCTTTGTTTGCTCAGTACATGGCACAATGTCTAACAACTAGAGAAAGAGAGAGACAGACAGAGAAACAGAAACAGAAAAAGACAGACACAGAGAGAGGAGGAGGACGAGGAAGATGATGAAGAAGAAGAGGAGGAAGAAGAAGAAGAGGAAGAAGAAGAGGAGGAAGAAGAGGGAAGGAGAAGGAGGAAGGAGGAGGAGCAGGAAGAGGAGGAGGAAGAAAAGGGGAAGGGGAGGTAAGGAAAGGGATGTGAGGGAAGGGAAGGAGATGGAAGAGAAGAGACAGAAAGAAAGAGAAATTAAGGGGAAAGGAGAGAAACACACAGAAAGAAACAGAGACAGACAGAGGGGTGGGGCAGGCAGAATGCTCTCAAATTTATTAAGGTAAAGTGCTAAGAACATCAATTCAAATAAGCAAGTCAGTCCTTATTCCCTATAAGAGCCTACTTTGTAAGGGGGAATACAACATAAAATGAGAATACGGAACAGGATTGAAAAGAGGGTATCTGAATAGGAACTGGGGACGTTGGCAGAAGAAGTCTGATCAGAGAGTGTCTTCTAGGCAGCTAAAGCATGGCTAGAGCCCTTTCCAAAATAATGATTTAAATAAGTGAGTCACCAGTCAGAAGACTGGGGTCGTGGAGAAAGGATTCTCCAAGACAGAAATTAATTAGTAAATGCTTGCAGATTGAATGACTGTTTGGTAGAGGAAGTCTCCTCACCAGGAGTTACTCAGGACAACTAGGTGGCACAGCAGTGGATAGAGGGCTGTGATTGGAGTCAGGAAGACATCTTCTGAGTTCAAATCTGGTCTCAGATACTTACTAGCTGTGTAACCCTGATCAAGTTGCTTCACCCTATTTGCCTCAGTTTCCTCACCTGTAAAATTATTTGGAGAAGGAAATGGGAGACCACTCCAGTACCTTTGCCAAAAAAAATCCTAAATGCTTTCAGAAAGAGTTGGATGCTAGAGAAATAATTGAATAAGTCATTGTCTATAACCCATTTGCAAAATGAAGGGATTGGACTCTATCAAAGCTTCTTAAACTGTTTACCACAATCCCATCTGGAGCCATGTAACTGAATGTGGGGATAATGAAATTATGATCTATTATCAGTAAATGTTTGGTTTGTATACCTATTTGTTTTATATACCTATTATATCCAGGGTAGCATAAAAATTTCTCAGGAGAAAAGGGACAGTGAATGGAAAAAGTCTAAGCCCTATACTTTAAGGAGAAAAGAGCTGGTCTTGTTATTCAAGACAAGGATCTTGCTCATGATCAAGAGTTGGTCAATGAATGATACCTCCCTACCTCACCCCCCCAGGCATCAGTTTCCCCAATAGTCTTAGAAAGCAGCAGGAAGGAAAACACTGCCATTGGAAATAGTATTTATCCTGAAACTCACAGACTGTTGCTCTTTGGAAGACCTAAAGTGATATTACAATGTAAAAACACACGAGGGCACTCTATTCAACCAGCAATAAAGGGAAAAGTTTCAACTATTAATTAGGTTTTCACATTTTGTAGGGAAAGAGGAGCTTTATTCACTTTTTGTTTATGGTGGTGAATGCAGATTCCTGCTTCTAGGGATATTGGCCACTCTGGGCCCCTATCATTAGGTCGACCATTAAACATTTATTAAATACTTACTGCATGGATGAATACAGAGAGGACTGGCGAGACTTACATGAACTGATGCTAAGTGAAATGAACAGAACCAGGAGATCATTATACACTTCGACAACGATATTGTATGAGGACGTATTTTGATGGAAGTGGATTTCTTTGACAAAGAGACCTAACTGAGTTTCAATTGATAAATGACGGACAAAAGCAGCTACACCCAAAGAAAGAACACTGGGAAACGAATGTGAACTATCTGCATTTTTGTTTTTCTTCCCGGGTTATTTCTACCTTCTGAATCCAATTCTCCCTGTGCAACAAGAGAACTGTTCGGTTCTGCAAACATATATTGTATCTAGGATATACTGCAACATATCCAACATATAAAGGACTGCTTGCCATCTAGGGGAGGGGGTGGAGGGAGGGAGGGGAAAAAATTGGAATAGAAACGAGTGCAAAGGATAATGTTGTAAAAAAAATTACCCTGGCATGGATTCTGTCAATATAAAGTAATTATTAAATAAAAATAAAAAAAAATACTTACTGCATGCTTGGAAACTTATTAAATGCTAATTGATTGGTTGATTTGCCGGCACTGTACTAAGAGCTGGGGACAGAAAGAAAAAAGTGAGACAGTCTATGCCCTTCAGAAGGAACATCCAAGAAAGCCCTTCAGAACAGCTGCACTATAGCAGAAAGAACCTAGTTTTGGATTCAAATCCTGCCTTCAACTTTTAGGCAGATTTTGAGCTGGGTCTTTCTGGAAGGGTTAGAGTTAAATAAAGGGATTAACTAAAAGTTTGGCAGAGAAATGGGAAAGAATGTTATAAAGTCGAGAGACACATGGATTCGAGTCTTGCCTTGTTCAGTGAGTGACCTCAGCTCCCATCGATCATCAGTTTCCTTTTATAAAATGGGGTTAATAATCCCTATGGCACTTGTGAGAACTGAGTAATACCGGTAAAACGTCTGGTAGAACAGCATGCGAGCTAAGTTTCAGCTGTGTTTGTTAACTACCTCTGTGACTCTGGGAGTGTTAGTTAAGGCTGGGTAGTAAATTTCTTCTCTGTAAAATTCATGCTAGATGAAATGATTTCTAAGACCTTTCTAGTTCTGACATTCCCTGTTCTAAGACCCTTCCCAGTTCTGACATTCCCTGTTCTAAGACTTCCCAGTTCTGACATTCCCTGTTCTAAGGTCCCTCTAAGGCTCTGACATTTTATGTACTAAGGCCCCTGGTGCCCTTTTTTTCAGGATCCTTTGGAGTACTTGAGGCTCCCAGCCTCCCCAGGGTTCAGGCACTTTGTGTCTAATAGGGGCAGGAGCTGTGGTCAAAGGCAGCAAGATGCCATCTTCCACTGGCCCAGCCTTTTGCCAGAGCCAGGTGACTTCCACTGACTTCTCAGGGAAATCAGAAGCAGATTTATTGGCTCTCTATTCCTTCTCCCAATCACATGGGAAATAACCTCCTTAAAGTCCCTATAAATTTGAGGTCATTTTTCTCAGTCAGAAGGCCTTTATCAAGAGCGTGGTCAGTGTGACCAGGGCAAAGTACCAAGTAGAGGAGGAAAGAAGAGGGGTTTTAAAGGCCTGTTTGAGTCTTTTAGGGTCTAGGTTTGAGAAAAAAAGCCAAATTGGGACAATGCCTTCTTGCTGAATCAGAAACCACAGGATTATGTTCCCAGGCTCCTAGGCCTTTCCTTCAGAGGATTTAATACTGAAAAGACCCCAAGATTTCATATCATCCAACCTTTTTTGCCACATCTTTAGTCACCTATGCTCATGGTACCTAGGGCAGGGCTTTGCACATTAGGGGTAATTCTTGTATGATCTGAACATTGGGGGGAAAAGGGGGTTTCTAGAGCATTTAATTACAATTTACTCAGGGGTAAAAAACCATTTACACTGGAGCCAGGTCCCTGAGAGCTTTCAGCCTAAAACAGATGGAAAAGTAGGCAGGTCCATGGGATCCTCACAGCAAAAAAGAAATATCAGCTCAATTCAATGATCATTGATTAAATGCCTGCTGAGTCCAAGGCAGAGGAAACAGCATGGAAAAGTTGGGAGACAGGGCAGGCTATGCAGACAGGAAGGCCTGGAGCTCCAAATCCCACCCCTAATACACATTCACTATGGGGCTCCAAGCAAATGATTTCATCTCTCATTGCGCTAGCCAATGCTAAGATTATTAAACTGCAGAGCAGGTGCAAGTCAGCATAGGTGGAAGAATTTTTCTCCTTGGAAAGCACAGAAAAATGTTGGCCAACAGGTAGACAAAAACAAAAACTAGCACCTGCCCTCAGTGAGCTGATTTTCTACCAGGGGAATGAGGAGGTTAGACCAGATGTTCTCTGAAAAAATCCCTTCCAGTTCTACATCTCAAAGCTTTAATGAGTTGTGTGTATGGGAAGGATTCAAAGCTTCCAACCTCTCATTTTAACAGATGAGGCTGAGGAGGAATGGTCCTGACAAAACTCTGTGTTCCTGTCAGACTGGCTTTCTTGCTCTTCCCTGAATAGGACATTCCCACCCTGCAATCTTTGCTCAGACTCTCCTTCTTTGCCTGGATTGTTCTCTTTTGTCACAGATCTGTCTTTTGGAACCCCTTGGGCAGCACCTCAGCTGGAAGACTACATAAAGGAGTCCTTTCCTGAAGTGCTAGATTTGTATCTAACAACTTGTAAGACCTTCTCTGTAGAGGACTGGCGAGACTTACATGAACTGATGCTAAGTGAAATGAGCAGAACCAGGATTATTTAAAGTTAGTACAGTGCAGAGAGTCTTATAAGTTGATACATATAAAATTAGTATAGTACAGAGAGAGTCTTCCGAGTCGATACATAGAAAGCTTACAAGTGATAGATACAAATGTATCTACAGATGTAGTACAGAGAAGGTTTTTTAAAAAAAATTTATACACTTCGACAACGATATTGTATGAGGACGTATTTTGATGGAAGTGGATTTCTTTGACAAAGAGACCTAACTCAGTTTCAATGGATAAATGACGGACAGAAGCAGCTACACCCAAAGAAAGAACACTGGGAAACGAATGTGAACTATCTGCATTTTTGTTTTTCTTCCCGGGTTATTTCTACCTTCTGAATCCAATTCTCCCTGTGCAACAAGAGAACTGTTTGGTTCTGCAAACATATTGTATCTAGGATATACTGCAACATATCCAACATATATAGGACTGCTTGCCTTCTAGGGGAGGGGGTGGAGGGAGGGAGGGGAAAAATCGAAACAGAAATGAGTGCAAGGGATAATGTTGTAAAAAAAAAAATTACCCTGGCATGGATTCTGTCAATATAAAGTAATTATTAAATAAATTTTTTTTTTAAAAACCTTCTCTGTACTACATCTGTAGATACATTTGTATCTATCATTTGTAAGCTTTCTATGTATCGACTTGGAAGACTCTCTCTGTACTATACTAATTTTATATGTATCAACTTATAAGACTCTCTGCACTGTACTAACTTTATATGTATCGACTTGTAAGATCCTCTCTGCACTACATCAGCTTTGTATCTATCAACTTGTAAGCTTTAAATGTATCAACTTGGAAGACTTTCTCTGCACTATACTAGCTTTGCATGTATCGACTCGTAAGACCCTCTCTGCACTAAACTAGCTTTGTAGGTATCGACTCCTAAGACTCTCTGCACTAAACTAGCTTTGTATGTAGTGACTCGTAAGACCCTCTCTGCACTATATCAGCTTTGTATGTATTGACTTGTAAGACCCTTTGTGCACTGTGCCTCACCAATCTCAGCATCATCCTTATCTCCTTCCTCTACAACCTTAGACACCACTCATGGATCAATAAGCACCGAGAGGGAGCTCTTCCCCTGCAAGGAAACTGCACCTACTCCCTTGTTCATCTCCTCCCATTCTGTGGCACTGGTTTTCCCTTCAAGAATTTTTTTTTATGTTTATTCCCTTATTAGAAGTAAGCTTCTGGAAGGCAGGGACCTTTTTGTTTGCTCATGTTTATACCTCTGGTGCTATGCCTGACACATAGTAAAGAATAAATGCTCTATTTACCTGTTGGGTATTCCTCCCACCTACTTCGTGCCAGGCATTGGGCTACATGCATTACAACAACCTTCAAGTCAAATTGTTATTATGCCCATTTTATAGTGGAGATAACTGAGTCAGAGATGAAAATATCTTGCCCAAGATCACCCAGCTAGTGTCTGAGGCTACATTTAAAGTCAATCTTCTTCACTACAAGCTCAATGCACTGGAAAACAAAGCAGGATTTGGAATTTCTGATTAGCAGTGGAGAGAACTCTCCACCACAGCCCAATGGGTTAAAGCCATTTCCTGATCAGGAAGGACTGGTTTCGTAGATGAGGTAGGGCCAAGAGTGGCCCTAGCCTTCTTTGTTCCTACATTAATGTCAGAACCAGTCCCCAACCCCCTTTCACTGAAGTCCTAGTGGCTGTGAGGCCTTGTGGGCATCAGGGGAAGGGAGGGCTGGGATTTTTGCAATCCTATACTCTGGAGAACACATTGGGAAGTCCCCTGACCTCCCGCCTTGCCGGTCAGTTGTATGGCTCCTTCTGCCTAGAATAAACACAAGGCTCAAGGTGGTCCTGTCATTTTCCCAGCTGGTCTGTGTTATTTCCCCCTCTGCTCTTGTTTTCTTGAGGCACCCAGCCAGCGCCAGACCAGCAGGGGAAGGGACAAGTCTTTGTAGAATGGGAGTGGATTGGGGGATGCCAAGAGTGCCTTGGCGGCTCCCATCCTGCACAACAGACAAAGCAGATATAATCCAGCCCCCACTCCATCTCACCTAAAGCCATGAGATTCGATTCCTCCTCTGACTGGGAATTAGGACTCCTGACTTCCTTTCTCTAGCAGCTGGACACTGGGAGGGGAAGGGTGGTGGAAAGGCACCTTCTAGTTACCCTGGAGAAAAACAAGAAAACAAGGCATCTCCTAGACCCCTCTAAGCCACAGAGGCTAGGGAAGTGTAATCGTGCCCTTCGAGGGCTTTAATGTCTCCTTCCCAGGTCCCTAGAGGGCTGGAGCTCTCCCCACCCTAGTGGACCCTCGGGGACCAAGTCTCTGTATTGACAGTGAAAGCCAGATTGGGGGTTTGGGGGGATGGTCCTTCCCATTCCAGGCCTGGCCTGAGGAACCGGGGTTCGCCAGGACAAGGGGTGTGCGCTATCTCCTCCCCTTTCTCCTCCTCCGCTGGCCCCCTCCCCTTCCTCCTCCTATCCCCTCCCCTGCCCAGAGCAGCCGCTGTTGCCTTCCAGCGGGAGGATCCGGGTGTCAGTCGGTCCTGGGAGAAACGATCTCGGCTGCGGGTTTGGCAGAGGGAACAGTCTTCCCTCAGGATCAGCACCCCTGCTCCCCGACCCCGGGCTCCGGGGCGTCCAGGAGCCCCGGGACAGGGTCTCCAAGCCTGGGGGCCAACTGCCTCAGCCATCGGTGGAGAAAGCGGAGAGAGGGAGAGCTAGAGCCGGAGCGAGGAGGTGGAGGAGGAGGAGGAGGAAAGAGAGAGGGAAAGGGAGGAGAAGAGCGGCCGCGGCCAAGAGCGGGGAGGACAGGAGCGGAGTGGATCTGGCGGTAAGGAGAACGCTCCGGCCGGGAAGGGAAAGGAGGGAGCCGAGAGGGAGAGCGGCTGCCCTGAGACTTCGCCCTCAGCTCCGGCCCCATGCCCAGCCCTTCCTCGCCACACCGTGGAAGGGCCGGAGGGAACGGAACCCACCCTGTCTGGGAGAGGGAGGGGGATGCCCCCCACCAAAGCAACAGACTACGTCTGCGCCCAGAGGCAGCGGCTCCCAATCCCCCGGGACCCCCGGGACGCAGCGGGTTCTCCCTAGGGCGAGCTCTCCCCCCAGCTTCCACCCACTTAGTCCTCCTCCAGACGGGCAGGAGGTCCTGCCCGGTGGGGCTCAGAGACCCCTGGGCTGCGGCGGGGGCGGGGGAGCTTAGTGGGGAGGGAGCCCGGGAAGCCCTCCGGCCCATTTTGGCCAGCGTCAGGTCTCCCCTCTTGGGCCTGGAGCACCAGCCTCCAGGTGCTACTCTCCCCCCCCCCAGCTGTTGTTAAGCGCCCTCTCCTGCGGGCACCCTCCCCTGGGGCTCCCCATTGTTCTCTGCCGCTATCTCTCTGGGGAAGAGGGTCGGGAGAGACGCGTTCTTAAAGAGCCCTCTCCCTTTCTTGTCTCCCCCGCAGGTCTCGATCGCAAGTGGGCTGGGGAATCGCCGCTGCTCCTCTGTGGTGTCAGGACCGGGCTGGGCCAGGTGGGGGAGGCCAAGGCACCGCCTTCAGTGACCTCAAGAGCCTCCTTATCTAGGGAGGTCACTGGGTGGGGCCGGCGGGGGGCGGGGGGAGGCAGCAGAGGGTCCATTCTGCGGCTCCTTGACCAAGTCCAGCAGAGCAGGCGGCTTCCTGACTCTCCCCTCTTCTGGGGAGGGGGGCGGGGACACCCCCTGCAGCATGAGCTGGGAGCCAGGCCTGGGACAGGGCCGTCGGGGGGGCGGCCCCACAACCGGGTGATCCGCCTCCCCTAGGCAGACTGAGGCGGCGACAGGGCCGCTGCCGCTGCTGCTGCTTCGGGCAATGGCTGAAGCTGGTACCGGGAGGGACGCAGACTTGGTGCCTTCCAGGCCCTGGGCCCGCCTGGGCTGATGACCGGGGGAGGTTGAGGCTTAGTCCACTGATGTGAAGAGAGGCAGCCCAAGAGGGAGAAAGAAGAGGAGGAAGGAGGAAGGGGCCAGCCAGGATCGCAGGGGCGTGACCCCACCCTCCCTTGCCAGGATTTTGCCCGAGATTGGTGCCTTCCAGGATCACGGGACCCAGGAGTCCGGGACCCAGCCCCTTCAAGTGGAGGCAGGAAAGCCAGATTGAGGGGGCTGGCTGCTGGCCCCTCTTGTAGCATCAGGCCTGTGGAGGCCTGAACCGGACCATTCACTGACTCATGGACTTCAGCTTCTGCAGGATACCTCAGCAGAAGGTGGTTTAACTGGGGTCAGGGAGGCCTCTCTTGCTTCCTGACCCCTTCCCCTTTGAGAGGAGGGAGAAGGGGACCATTGGACTTTCTCAGCCCTCCACTCCCCCTCTTCTGGGGACCCTCAGGTGTGGTTGCACCATGTCCAGGCCAGGCCCAGGGGCGCTGATCTCCATCAATGGTCTGGGTTTCCCACCCCAAAACCTGGCCAGGGTGGTGGTATGGGAATGGCTGAACGAATACAGCCGCTGGCGTCCCTACACGGCCACGGTGTGCCACCACATCGAGAATGTGCTCAAGGAGGACGCCAGGGGCAGCGTGGTCCTCGGACAGGTGGACGCCCAGCTGGTGCCCTACATCATCGACCTGCAGTCCATGCACCAGTTTCGCCAGGACACAGGTAAGCTTTCCCCCTGGGGAGCCCAGCCATAGGATCAGAAATTTCCCATTGAATTCTGGGACTTTTGTTCTCTTTTGTACAGAAGCTCAGAGGTCAAGAAATTTGCCCCATGTCCAACAGGTAGTAACCGGCAAGCTTCCGATTCAAGCCCAGAGTCATTGACTGAGATCCTAGGTGCTTTCTTTTTATATCACATAATGCTGTTACTGCCCTCTGAAGGGGAAGCTGACCTCTACTCTCACCCCAATGCCCAGAGTTCAGTGTCAGGGACAGGCTTGGATTAGATAATGGGTCTATAGGACCCAATCCCCAAAATGTCCAAAAAGAGGAGTCCAGTAAACTAGAATCCCCAGTCTTAGGTCTCTCCTGTTTGAAGCTGGCCATGGGGCAGGTAGGTAGATGGTATGGTGGATCCACTAGCTGAGTGATTCTGGGAAATTCACTTAAACCCTCTCAGACTCAATTTCCTCCTCTGTAAAAAGTGGCTAATAATAACATCTACCACAAAAGGGGGTTAGAAGGAGAATCAAATGAGCTTACACCTATAAATGCTTTGTAAACTTTAAGGTATTGTATAAATAAATGATTGCCCTTACTATGATTAAATCACTATTTTTAATACATGAGAGCCAACTGAGTTGTAGGGTTGAATAGGAGCCCTCTTGCCTCTAATGTCACTTGTCAGGTCATCAGCCGAGAGCTACAAAGGAACTTAGAGGTCACTGACTCCAATTCTTTCATTTCACGGTTGGGAAACTGAGGCCAGAAATTATTTGTCTGAGGTACTAAGTGACAGACTGCCATTTAAACTCACATTTCCTGACTACAAGTTCAAGAATCAATCTTCCTTCCCCCTGCTATTCTGCCTCTCCCCTTTACTAGCCAGGTGATCTTAGGCAAATTATAACTGGTCTCAGTTTCCCAATCTGTAAAATGGAAATCTAAATACCTGAAACCCTTCCCATACAGTAGCATTATCATTAGCCTACAAAAGTAGATGCTTTTTTTTGGGGGGGGGGGAGAGGGACTTTTTTTGTGAGTCAAGGCTAGGTCACTTGCCCAGTATCACATAGCTATTAAGTATTACATATCTGAGGACACATTTGAACCACGTCCTTTTGACTCCAAGGCCGGTGCTAAAATATTATCAATACTTGATACTTAAATATCAGGATTTAAAACTAAATGTGAAATGAAAATGAAATGTTATCAGTACTTGAGAGTTGTACATGTTTCTAGCTTGTACATGAACTCCTGTCCTTTTGAGTCCAAGACCAGTATTCTATTCTAAAGATTCTTTATAAACCATAAATTTTTACCTTTCAGATTTACTTGTGTAACATTTAAACCTTTACAAATTATTAGACACATGTAATATTTAATATTATCAATACTTAATTGTTAATTATCACTAAATGTTATCAGTACTTGATGCTTAACTATCCATATTTAAAATTAAATTTAAAATGAAAATTAAATATTATCAATACTTGAGGGTTTCTAGTTTATACATTATTCTTTGCGGGGCAGAACCTGGGAGCCAAATTTCTAAGTTGCCCCGGGCCCTGGGTTTGCTTCATTGAGCTGGGGTCAGAGTAGAGGTAGCAGACCATCCCAAAGAGAGGATTACAGCCAGTCCCCAACCTTGAGACTGCCAGGATTGTCAGACTAGAGTGTGTCTCCACGGGGCAGAAAATGGTGAAAAGCAGTTTTAGGATTGGGCAGATATCCAATCTGTTCTCTGTCTTTCTCCTTCTCCTCCTGATGCCTGCCGGCCCTATTTTCTGCAGCTTTCCCGGGAGGAGCGTGACCCTCTGGGATTGTAGTGTACTCCACTCTGGGGAGGTTGAGTCTGGGGCTCCCGGGACTGTAAATGGGATTGTGGGAGAGGGTGGAACCAGAGGGAAAAGAGACAGACAGAACAGAGGTGCTAGACTCCAAATGCTTAACAAAGACCAGAAGTGGAATTCCCACTCAGAATATTGACGTATGCCGGGCTGACATACCCTGCAGCCCAGGAGATAGGGAGAATTAGGAGATTTGGAGCTCAGAGGGGATATGTGAAACGCGGTGCCAATTATCCTTTACCTTTTTGGACCTGTCCTGTACCCCTTTGGCATCTTATGCCCTTCCTATCGGGTCACTTAGGTGGTGCAGTGGATAGAGTGCCAAGCCTGGGGAAACCTATGGATCCTTTCTGAGAAGCATATTGTTGAATGTATACAATGAAATACAGAGGGCTACAATTAAAATGAAATATGGCTTTCAAAAGAGTTTCTTTTAAATTCAGTGACCCTAGGTTAAGCCCCCTTGGATCTAATATGGCCTTTTGGGGTTAAAGATGAGGGTTAGAGAAGTTACTGATCCAAATTCGGACCCTAAGTTTTTTGTTGCCAAATTCAGCTCCTTTCACATAATCGGGCTCAAAAAAACCATATTTGGGGTATGGAGGTAGCTATATGAGGGGAGTGACCTGGATCCTAAGGACCTGGATCAGACTCAATCGTTCTCTGTCTATACTATTTCGGGGTAAGCCATTTAACTCCTTCTAGCCTCAGTTTCCTCCTCTGTAAAAACGAGTATTTCAGGATAGAAAGTCTCCATGGTCTTTTCCAGTCTAACCAGAGATCTATGAGGATGAACTGAAAATGTGTGGGCTCTGCTGCCAAGAAGGATGAAGGCTAAGAGGGCCCAGCATGGAACCCCGAAATTTGCGAGGGGCAGCACAGAGAAAGGAAATGTGGCTCAGGTGTTGGCTGGAGTAGGATGGTGGAGGAGGGAGTGATGTTAGGGCAGGTCAACAGATGTCCTATTTTACATAGCAGGGAGGAAACATGTAGAACCTTTGACCCTAGGTTATTGTTGTTTTTCAGTCATTTCTGACTCTTCTTGATTCCATCTGAGGTTTTTTGGCAATGGAGTGGTTCACAGTTTCCTTCTCTGGCTCATTTTACAGATGAGTAAACTGAGGCAAACAGGGTGAAGGGTGATTTACTGGCTGTGTGAGGCTATATTTGAACTCAGGTGTTCCAGATTCCAAGCTTGGCACTCAATCCACTGCACCACCTAACTGACCCAATAGGGAGGGCATAAGATGAGCTTGAGACATGGATTGGCTGGCTTGCCTGTGGATGAATATGTGTATATATCTAAGCAAACATGTGCCAACGAGGGCTCCAATACATATTCTGGCACTTTATTGAGGAAGATAGGAGTTGTCCACATCCTCCTTGCCTCCTCTAAGACATCCCTTGCTGCCCTTGGCAGACCCAGACCGGGTGACATTGCAGATGGACAGAGATGGGCAAAGAACACCACCTCCCAGCGTCATTATCCTGCCCTATCTCAGAAGGGGAGCTGAGGCTCTGACAGAGAGCTCTAATCCCCATGTGTTTGGGGTATGGGCACACCCCGTGTGTAGGGGGGACAAGTTTTCTCCTGGGGATCCCGGAGAGTGGAAGCTTAGATATTTTGTTAGGGCTGGTTGAATCTCAATTATGGCTCTCAGAATGATAGAGCAAAGTTCTCATTGTATCTCTGGTGTCTCCTCCCTGCCATCGTGCTACCATCCCCTATGACTGCTCAGAGTTTCCAGATCATTCTCTATCTGACTCTCTATCCCAATTAGCCCCCATAAGACTGATAAATTATCCCTGCATAAAGTGTTTTCAAAATGATTTGGGGTAGCTAGGTGGCACAGGCATAGAGCCCTGAAGTCAGGAGGACCTGAGTTCAAATCTAGCCTCAGACATTTAACACTTCCTAGCTGTGTGATCCCGGGTAAGTCACTTAACCCAATTGCCTCAGCAAAGAAAAGAAAAGAAAAGAAAAAGTTTAATTTAATTCACCCTCTTTTCAAGAAGAGACACCTTTACTTAGAGAGCCACAGATCCTAAAGACTCAAGAATTATTCTCTGATGATAAATTTTCAATTACTGCACAAGTTATCAAAGGGACCATCTGGGGACAAGAGACCCTCATGTCATATGTAGCAGAAGATTGCCACTTTTTTCTACACATAAAGCCAGTTCATATAGAAGCCCCTTAGACCTTAGGCTTTGTGTCTGTTCCCTGGGGTGGGGAAGGTGGAAGAGAGAGGAGGAAGATTCTTACTGGTATTAGCTAGAAAGAAAGTCCCTTCTTTTCCTACTTTCCAACCTTGTGAATTGTGGTTTTTTGAAAATCTCCTGAGCCTTAGCCAACCTTTTCTTCTCCTTCTAGAGCAGGCTGTTCACACAATATCTACTATCTGTTTTCAGGAAAAGAGGGACACACACACACACACACTCTCTCTCTCTCCCATCCCAGGTCTACTGGGACCCTGCCAAGCTTCCCAACAAGGGAGGCCTGGAAACCTATCCAGCTTGGCAGGGGGTCCAGGGAGGGATCCAGGGGCCTAGAACAGAAGCCTCCATAACTTCCAGTTCACACCCTCTCCCATCAAGCAAAAATGTCAGGAAGTGGACCCCTTGCCCCTTTGTCAAGGGAAAGAGGCCTGGAGGTCTGAATTCTAATCCTGGCTCTTGCCACTCAGGCACACCTCAGCCAAGTGAACTCTCCCAGAGCCTCTTTTTGCCTCTGACATGAGATATCTCTAAGGCTTATTGGAACCCCTAATCCATGGAGGATCACTCAGGTCCTACTCTTCTGGAATAGACAATCCTGTAAAAACAAAGCAATATGGAATCCCAGAAAGCCCCCTCCTTCTGTGCCTTCACCCACTTAGATTTGCTGTCTATCAGAGCTGTCAGGGAGAGACCATGTGGCCCCATCATCTCATTTTACAAATGAGAGAAACCCAGATCCAGGGAGTGAAAGGGATCATCCCCCTGGGTTAGGGCGTGGGTCCTACACGTTCTGCAGTCATGTTGCAACCCAAGCCTTCCCAATCCCAAAGACTCTTTCCACTGCACCACACTGCCTGCCAGGATGGCTAAAGGGAGCTTCGGCTTCCTTTTGCTCCCTGTACACACGTGTGTTGAATTATAAACTAAGGCAGACACGCCTAGGTGTGGACTTTGATCCATATTCACACATGTGCCAATAATTCTCAGTACTTTTTATGGACAGCTCTCCTCACAAGGCTCAAAAGGCCTGGCCAAGATGAATATCAGTGTATCTTTTGGGGGCAGGGGGATGGAGCTTTGGTTTTATTGACGTGGAGACCTCCCATTGAGGATAGTCCCTCTACCAGTGCAAGCCTGCTCTTTTTTTTGCAACTTAAAAGTCTTGGTGACTTGTGCAGATCAATGAGCGGCTCAGTGGCCTGCCCAGGGTCACACGGCATGAAGGAGATGGAGTACTTTAGCCGCAGTCTTGCTGACTTTCTTATAGCTGAGTAAATGGAAGCTAATAGCTGGGCCCAAGATCGTCCAACTCCCCCGAATGCTTGGTTACACATAGATTCACCTCAAAGGACACCAGCATGTGGAACAGGGGCCAGTATACCAGGGCAACTCATGATCTATCCATAAACATGGCCATCTGTTAAATAATCGGGGGGGGGGGGGAGGGTGGACAGGGCCCTAGAGCACAGAGCCGGCAGGGGTGGGGTTGAGCTACCCTCCCCAGGCCCCTTTGGGTCAGGGTGTTTGTTCAGCTGGTGGCCCCAGGCCCTGGGGGGGTGCTCATCTATCTGCCCCACCCACAGCTTGTTTTCACTGCTCCCACAGGAAGATGGGTTTTGCTTTGAAATATTTCCCCAGGTCCTGGGTCAGGACCTGGGAACCCAGTCTGGAAACAGTTTTCCCACATGGAGGAAGAAAAAGGGGTGGGAGGAGAGCTTTTGGACTCGGGTCATGGGATGGAAATGAGAGATGAAGGTGGAAAGGGGCTGTGGATAGGAATAGAGGGGCCCAGATCTGGAGCTAAGGGACAAGAGGGCCCCTTCCTTAATCTCAGTGGTTGCTAGTGTCATATTGTTGTTATGCCGTAGGTAGTTATGATATTATTAATAATAATAAAACATTTTAAATAGCTATATTTCTGAGACTTCACTGTCTCCTTTCCCTCCCTTCCCTCCCCCTACTGGGGCAGGGTCATTGTCAGGCTGTGGAAGCGGAGTCTTCACTGTCAGTGTTTTGATTTTCCCAGTTGTGGAAACAAGGACTTCGCATGTGGCTTTATTGCATCGATCCTGGGGAGCAGAGTAAACATGCATGGGTGGAGGAAGTTGATCCCAAGGGAGAACTCAGTAATTGGATGCCTCCCTGATTTCCCCCCGGGAGTAGGACAAACATACCCAGTCTCTTCCCAGTTGGACTTTCTTGTTATTTCTCCCCACCTGGCAGAGCATTTTTCAGTCTAGTGTTCTAAACTTTTCTGAGACTTTGGCTTCTCATCTGTCAAATGGGATTAATGTAGAACCCCTAGCTCACAGGATTGTTGTTAAAAATAAGATGAGCTCCTACAGATGTGACAGGAGTCGTAGAAAGGAGAAGTAGCCAAGCTGCTAGCCAAAATCGATCAACCAGTCAACAAATGGTGGTTAGCCTCCCAAAGGATTTCAACCACTTTTCTGGGCCTTATCTTCATACTAAGGGTACCCAAGCCATCTACTAAAAATACTTAAAAAAAAAAAAAACCAACAAGAGGAAAAAAAAGCCAACCCACACACTCAAAAAACCCAACCAGGTGCTTATTTGCATAGTATTAGTTTATGAAAGAGGTCTTACTCATTCCCTACAAAGCCTCCCACTCCTGCCTCTCAGCTTGGTGGGGTCAATTTGGAAAAAAGAAATAAAAGCAACAATTAATTGGGTTCGAGCCAGTGTTGACGCCAGCCCTGAAGAATTGTCCAGAAGCCATACATGGAAGACAATCAGTGGAGAATAAGGAAGGGGTAAACTGAAGCCTAGTTTAGGGGCTTTGGGAGTGAGGGTGAGGCACCCAGCATCCTCTCTTTCCCTACAAACCAATCCCCTGCCCCGCTCAGACTAGGAGAGGAAGAAAAATTAATGGGAGAACATCCTGAGAACATTAGAATTCAAGAGCTGGGAAGGCTCTTAGAACAGGGAATGTCAGATATGGGAGAGGGCTTAGAACAAGGAATGGCAGAGACAGGAGGGACCTTAGAACCAAGGATGCCAGAGCTGGTAGAGGCCTTAGAACAGGGAATGGCAGAGTTGATAGAGGGCTTAGAACAGGGAATAGCAGAGTTGATAGAGGGCTTAGAACAGGGAATGGCAGAGATAGATGGGAACTCTTAGAATTCTATATTTCAGGGATTGTTGAGCGCTTGAAGACTGCTCAGTCCATACCTCTTACTGTACAGAAGTAGAAACAAAGGGTTATTGCTCTGTGAATGAGGAACATAGCTGGTCTCAATATTCCTAATCCTGATAAGGTGAAGTTAGAATAATCCAACTTCAGAGGAGGACAATGGCAGCAAACAAATAAGCCAAAGAGCTGAGTTAGTAATGGAGAGTCAGAGTCAGTAACCAGGGCAGGAACCAAGATGGCCCTAGGAAACTATGGAATTTTGGAGGGAAAGCCAACACAGTTACAAAAGATCCCTTTCGCCCAGCAGGTTCTAGAGCTCAGGGCCATTTCCAGAGATGTAATTCCAGATAAGGCAAGTCCAACTCAATACATTAAGACTGAGATGTCATGGGACAAACCAGTTTGGGAAGAGTAGGGTTGGAATTGATATGGGGAATGGTGGTCCGGCATCTACTGGGAAATATCTCTTATTTAAGTAGGACATAGATGGCACAGTGTTTACAGTGCTGGGATGGAATCAAAAAGAGCTGAATTCAAATTCAGGCTCAGACACTTACTAGCTACAAAATCTTGAATAAGTGATTAAACTTCTGTTTGCCAAAGTTTCCTCAGCTATAAAATAATGCGAATAATAGCATCTACCTCTCAAACTTGTGAAGAGATATTTTTAAAAATAGCACATAGTGCTAGTACATAGTAGGTGCTTGATAAATACTTTCCTTCCTTTAAGAAATTGAAGTTCTACTATTTGTGATTTGTTCCTTTGGCTTTTTCTGCCAATAAGAGTTCTCTGTTCAAATAAACATGCTCTAGGAGGGATCACCCCACATTCAGTCACTAGCCACTCACAATTTACTGGAGATTAATTGGCTGGAAGATAAAAGCAAGGCCCTGTAGGAGAACCACAATAGTTCACTGAGGGGGGACAGAAAGGGGAAGTCTTGGGATTAAGAACTGGAAGTGACCTTAGACTCTGAACTTTACAGATATGAGAAACTGAGATCCAGAGAGGCCAGATAATTTGACCAATGTCCCACAGATAGTAAATAAGTAATAGATACAGGATTGGAACCCATGCCTACAAATCCAGTTCACTTTCCATTATCTTTATGAGAGAAAGGATTTTGGGATGTGAAAAAAAAGCCAGGTTTTAGAATTCATTCCACTACTATTATAGAATCGTGGTAAGTCACTTCATCTCAGAAATAAGGAGGGGGAGGGGAAAGAGACAAGCTGTTTTCTAAGGCCCCTGCCAACCTTGCCATTCCCTGTTCTAAGCCCTTCTCAGCCCTGACATTCCCGGTTCTGAGGTCCTTCCTAGCACTGACATTCCCTGTTATATGACCTTGTTCAGTTCTGACATCCCCTGTTCCAAGGCCCCTGCCAACCTTAACATCCCCTATTGTAAGGTCCCTTCCAGCCTTAACCTCTCCTATACTAAGGCCCCTTCCAGCTCTGACATTCCCTGTTCTGAGGTCCTTCCTAGCACTGACTCAATATCACCTTTACCATTCATTAGCTATCAACCTAGATAAGTCAATTTCAGAGCACTTTGAGTCTCAGGTTCCTGATCTGTAAACAATAATACAATACAATAAAAGCACTGCCTCGAAGGGTTCTTGTGAGACTCAGATGGGCTCCTTTTGGTTGTAAAGCCCTTTGTAAAACTTGGACCATCATATAAATGAGAACTGCCTCTGTTATTCTAAGTCCTTAAGAGACTAAGGCCCAGAGAGTGGAAAGCCTCAAAAAGCATTCAGATGTGTCCTGTGTTCCAGGCACTAGAAAAGGCACTAGAAATGAGAAATGGGAGACCGTTCCTTCCCTCAAGGAGCTTGCATTCTAATTTGTATGTGTATATTGTTTGTATATTTGCATTTTTGTACAGACATATACATGTGTATACACACACACATACACAAGAAGCTTACAAACTAAGCTAAAAGAAGCTAAAACAAGCTAAGCTAAGCACTAGCAGCTGGATTGAGGAATAAGGATCAGGAAAGACTTCCTGAAGAAGTTGGACTTGGAGATGATTCTTCAAGGAAATTAGAGATTTCCATGAGGAAGAGAGGAGGAGGAAGAACATTGGGGGTTTGGAGAACACCAGTGCAAACAAGTGCAGATGAGGGGGGAATGAAGCTTGGAGTATGAAATATAGCAAACATACCAGTCTGGCTAAGTCATTGGTTCTTAAAATATGGCTTGAGGATCCCTTTTGGTCCCCAACACCCTATATGGGAGCTCCATGAGGTCAAAACTATTCATAAAATACTAAAATATTTTAAGTCCTAATATACTAAATATCAATAGATTTAACCCACATGAACAAAAGCTTTTAGAGGTTCCTCAATAATTTTTAAGAGTATAAAGGAGTGCTAAGTCCAAAAAGTTTGAGAACCCCTGAGTTAGATCAGAGAGGGAAGGCAAGAGTAAAAAGAATGAAAAGTTTGGGACAAATGCCAAATGGAAGAGTTTGTATTTTGATCCTTGAAATAATGGGAAAACACTGATGTCTAGGAGAAGTCAGGCTATTAGCAAACCCTTATTAAATGCCTAGTATACAATGTCACTGTGCTAAGGGCTGGGGATGCAAAGAAAGGCAAAAGACAGGATCTGTTCTCAGAGGGCCCACAGTCTAATGAGGGGGGAGACAATCTGCAAACAACTTTATAGTTGTAGACATGATAAAGTGGAGTTAATCAACAGATGTGAGGCACTGGTAGCATTTAAGAGGGGGAAAGACTTCTTGTAGAAGATAGATTTTTATGGATTGCTTACCATCTTGGGGAGAGGGGAGGGAGGAAGAGAAGGATAGAATTTGGAACTTAAAACTTAAAAAAAAATTTTTTTAATTGCCTTAATGTCTAATTGGTGAAAAACAAACTATTGTATATAAAAAGAAGAAAAATGGGATTTTAGCTAGGATTTGAAGAAAGCAAAGAAATGGAGATGAGGAAGGAGAGAATTCCAGTATGGTGATCAACCACTGAAAATGTCCATAATTGCGAGATAGAGTGTCAAGGAACATCAAGGAAGGCAATGTCACAGGGTTGCAGAGCACATGGGGCTAAGTAAGGCTGAGAAGCATGAAAGGGTAAGGATGGAACAAGATGTGAGAGGTTTTGAACAATGAAAAATTTTATATTTAATTCCAGAGGGTGGAATAGTCAGAACTCTGCTCACAGAAAATCACATTGGGGAGCCTGAGACAGGGAGACCAATTACTTAAGAAGGTTAGTGCCATGGTCCAGGTGACTTGATAAAGGTCTGAAGAAGGATGACATCCATGTGAGTGGAGCAAAGGGGAAAGATCAGAGAGACGCTTTAGAAAAAGAATCAGCAAGATTTGGCGATAGATTAGATAAGGCCAGTGAGATGTACAGAGTTGAGGATAAGGCCAAGGTCATGTACCTGTTGGACCAAAACAATGGCAGTCCCCTTGTGGCCTGCCCCTTAAGGAAGAGGGAGGAGCAAGAACCTAAACTCAATTTCTCAGTCAATTTTGTCATCATTGCTTCACCTTTCTCTCTACTTTCCCCTTGCTCTGGCTTTGTGAACAACCAGCCTATGTCCTTTCTTTAGGCTGGACACTGTGGCACCTTGGACATTATTTCTACTAGAGCCCTAGCTTAGGCACTATAAGGTCATGGAAAATAGGATTGTAGGCTTAAAGCTAAAAGGGACTTCTGCAGGTCCAACCCTCTTGGATTTTTTTGTTTGTTTTGATGAAGAAACTGAGGCTTACCTTACCTAAAGTTAGATAATAAGGGACAGAGCTGAAATTTGAACTCAGGGCCTTTGACTTGCTCCCTTTAGGGTAAGAGTTTTTTTTTTCTCTAAATAGTATTTTATTTTTCCAAATACATACAAAGATAGTTTTACATTCACCTTTGCAAAACTTTGTGTTCCATTTTTTTCTCCCTCCCTCCCTCTCTCACCTCCCTCCTCTCCAAGATAACAAGTAATCTGATATAGATTAAACATATGCAATTCTTCTAAATATATTTCCATATTCACCATGCTGTGCAAGAAAAATCAAATCAAAATAGAAAAAATGAGAAGGAAAAAAATAAGTAAACAAACAACAACATCAAAAAAGTGAAAATACTATGCTTTGATCAACATTCAGTTTCCATAGTTCTATCTCTGGTTGCAGATGGCATTTTTCTTCTTAACTCTATTGGAGCTGTCTTGAATCATCGCATTGTTGAAAAGATTATAGTAAGAGTTTTTAACCTAGAGCTTGTGAATTTGATTTTTACTTTGTTTTTGATTACTTTATTTCAATATATTTGGTTTCCTTCATAGTTCTATGAATTTTATTTTATGTATTGAAAAACATAGTTTTGAAAAGGGTTTTATAGGCTTTGTCAGACTGCTTTAAAAAGGTAAAAAGCCCCTGATGAGTGTGGGGGGGATGAAGGTTGGGGAGAAAAAATGGAACATGGGACTCTCTTTCTGGTGGGAGTCCTAAAACACAGCTCCCAACTCAATTATACTTCTGCTGATCCAGTCTTGGGGGCTCACAATATTCGATATTTGCTCTTGCGTCTGTCGCATTAACATATACAAAGCACTGCATTTATTCCTCTCCACTCTGGAAGGCACACATATGTTGTTATCCCCATAGAAAAAATGCAGGAAGAACTGGGTTCAAATCTCATGTGTCAAGCACACTGGCTCTAGGACTTTTAGCAAGTCGGTATCTCAGTGGATATAGCTTTGGGCTTGGATTCAAATCCAATCTTACTAGTTGTGTGAACCTGGGTAAGTTCCTTCTTATCCACCTCAGTTTTCTTATTTGAAAAATGGGGATTAGTAATAGCACCTAGATTCAGGCCAGTTCCAATGGTCTTGTGATAGAGAGAGCCATCTGCTCCCAGAGAGAGGATTGTGGATCACAACATAGTATTTTCTCTTTTTGTTATTGTTTGCTTGAATTTTGTTTTCTTTCTCACTTTGTTCCTTTTTGATCTGATTTTTCTTGGGCAGCATGATAATGGTGGAATTGTATCTAGAACAATTGCACATGTTTAGCATATGTTGGATTACTTGCCATGTAGGGAAGGAGATGGAGTGAAGGGAGGGGGAAAAATTTTGGAACATAAGGTTTTGCAAGGATAAATGTTGAAAACTATCTATACTTGTGTTTTGAAAATAAAAAGCTATATAAAATTTTTTTTTAAATTTAAAAAGGGAATAGCACTTACTTCTAAGGGTTATTATGAGGAAACAATAGGATAATATTTGTAAAACACTAAATAAACACTATTATTATTATTATTAAATTTTTTGATGTTTAGGGCAACTCTTTAAAATTCTAAGTTGCAGAGAAACTATCAACTATGTTAGAAGAATTTCCTCACCAGCCTTTTAGTGGAAGTAACTGAAGGAAGACAACATAAAGCAGAAAAAAATACTGAATGTAGTCAGAGAACCTCATCCTAGAAAAGTCCCAGGTCTGCTTCTTGCTACCTGTGCATCCTTGTATCCCTTCTTTGGGTCTCAATTTCTCCCTTTGTAAAATGATGAAATGGGCAGGCATTGAGAGGGTTGGCCTCCCTAAGATCTTTCTGAGCTCTAGATCTGTGATCCTACCTTCAGATTCATCTTACTCAGAACCCCATTACTAATAAATGACTGAAAATCTTCTAAGAGCCAGAGCCCACATTGAACCCTTGGATTACAGCATTCTTTCCACTATTCTAACTTTGCCAATTAATAAGGGTTTAGGTGGCCATTCTGGATCAGTCAGCATAGTCTGTATCGTCGACATCTGAGCTTGGACTTAGAGAGACATGGTTTCCATAGTTAAAGACTGCTATCACACCCTTCAAAGCTTTCTATTCTTTAGGCAAAATATTCCCAAGACCTTCATCTTCTCTTCCTGTAGCAAATTCTCAAGACTCCTCACTATCCTTGGACACACGCCTCTGGGGGCTATCCAGCTCTTCATCCTTCCTAAGTGAACAAAGCCCAGTTCTCCAGATGTGTCTGAATTAATATTCTTTCTCATCCCATATATTCTGCTTACCTCAGCCTTTTTTAAAAATTTAAAACATTTTATATCATCTTCATGCTTCTCTTAAAGCTGCCTAAATATTAAAAATATTATACACTATGGTCATTTTAATCCTACTCCAGAAATGCAGGGCTAATTCAATATAAGGAAGACATTATCCATAACTTACCATATTAATGCCAGAAATAATTAAAACCACATGATTATATCAATTGATGTTTAAAAATTGATGAAATCCAGCACCCCATTCTACTGGGAAGAACTCTAGGAAGTGCAAAAATAGACTTTTCCTTAATAAATAATAATCATCTAAAGTATCTTAAATGGAGATTAAAAAATCATATGTAATGGTTAAAAAGTAAGAGTCCTTTCCTGTAAGATCAGAACAAGGATGTGTATTTTCATCACTACTCTCTAGCATAGATCTAGAAATGATTGTTACAGCAATAAGACAAAGGAATAAGCAAGGAGGAAATAGTTACTACTTTTTGAAGCTGAATCAATGATTTCTTTAAAAAACCTGAAAGAATCAATTTAAAAATTAATTGAAATAGTAAGTTCAGGGAAGCTTCAGGTCATAAAATAAGTCCACATAGATCATTAACATTCCTGTATATTTCCATGAAAACTCAGCAGGAAAGGCTAGAGAAATAAATTCCACTCAAAATAATCATAAAAGATATAAAATATTTGGGTGTCCATCAACCAAAACACACCCAGAAATCATATGAATCCAGCTACAAAACACTCTTTACAGAAAAAACAAAGACCTAAATTCTTGGAGAAATGTTATTTTCTCATGGGTAATCTGAGCCAATATAATAAAAATGATAATATCCACATTAAACTGCTTGTTTAATTTTAACTTTGCCAATCAAATTCCCAAAAGAGTATATTTTACAGAACTAGAAAAAATAATAATGAAATTTATAGAGAAAAAGAAAAGGTCAAAAATCTCAATGGAAATAATTTTTTAAAAATGGGAAAGAAGAGAATCTGACAATAACGTGTATTTGAGTATCAGATTTCAAGTTGTACTCTATAACCATAAACCATTTAAAAGATTTGATACCGGTTAACAGTCAATCATTGGAACAGATTTAATACATAACATACAGAATAAAGTAAAAACAGTAAAATAGCATTTAATGAAACCATACAGCCCAGTTACTGGAATAAGAACTCATAATTTGGCAAAACTTGCCGGGAACATTGGAAAGCAGTCTGGAAGAAATTAACTATCTTACAGCATGTATTATGATAGACTTCAAGTGATAAATATATGACTTCAACATAGATAAGATGACATAAATAAATTGAAGGAGCGAGGAAAAAAATTCTTTGTGAGTTATGGATAGGGGAATAGTTCATAGATATAACGATGAAATGAAAGGATTGAGACAAAATGGACAATTTAATTATGTAAAAATAAGATATATTTATACAAACAAGATCAATGCAGTAAATTTAAATGAGAAACAAGTAATTAGGAGGAAATCTTTGTAGCAAGTTCCTTTAAGGTCTCATATCCAACATATAATGAAGAACTGATGTGAATTTATACTAACAAGAGCCATTCTCCCAAAAATAAATAATCAAGGGATATGAACAGGCAATTTTCAAAGAAGCTCAATCAATAGATACTTATTAAGTACTATTATATACCAGATACTGTGCTATCAACAACCACAAGGAAAAAATGCTCCAAATCACTAATAACTGAAGAAATGCAAAATAAAACAACTTTGAGTTTCTAACCCTCACCTATAAAACTGGCAGAGATGACAGAAAGGGAAAATCACAAATGTCAGAGAAGCAGTGGAAAAGCAGGAATACTAGTGTACTGTTAGTAAGATTGTAAATCAGTCCAGTCATCTTGGAAAGCAATTTAGAATTATGGCCAAAATTGTCACTAAAATATACACACCTACTATGTATGTGCCCCCAAAGACCTCAAAGAAAGAGGGGAAAAATCTATATGTACAAAAATATTTCTAGAAGCTCTTTTCATAATAGGAAAATGCCTCCCAACCTATTGGGGAATGGCTAAGCAAATTATGACATATAGTGTAATGAAATTATTGCACCCTTAAAAAATTATAAAAATGATCAGGTTCAGAGGAAATGAGAAGATGTCTTATGAACTGTTGCAAAGAGAAGGATCAGAATGAGAACAGCTCAGACAGTGACAGCACATTAAAGCTCCCTAAGTGTGTACGGTATTAGCTATTTTGGATTTCATGTTATACTATTGACTGAATGAATTTGTATGTCACTGAGACATGATGATCTTTTTCTGATAAATGGCTACTTTGTATCAGGCTCAGTACTAGGTATTTCCCTAAAAGTCCTGTTTGGTAATACAATCCTTAGAGCAATCAATATCATAGCAAAAATAAACATGATTTTTTTTTGGGGGGGGGAGGAGTGAGAAGGAAAAGTGGAACGTTGAGGAGTAACAGTCCGTATACAGTGAGGTAGAAGGAGGCAATAAGGTTGTAGAGCATATGACCACGTAGATTTAGAGTTAGAAAAAACCTTAGAAATTACTGAGCTCAATCCCATATTTAGAACTCAAAGGGATATGGGAGCCCCCCTCATTAGACAGCAGTTTTGAAGTTGGAGTCCAGGATCTGAGTTCAGTCGATAGATGAGAAAAATGAACCTCGGAGAAGTTAAATGACTTTCTGAGGACCACATTGCCGTTTGGTCTGAGGTAAAATTTGAATTTGGGTCTTCCTGACACTAAATCCAATGCCCTAAACACTGTGGTAGGCTACCTTTCCATACTGGGCGGGGCTACGTGACTCATGGATCCCCATTGTTCAGCATAGTCTGAGCATTGGCCACATCCCTAAAAAATAACTATCAGATCTAGGATTTATCCCATAGGTTCCTAAACTTTCAAGCTAGAAGGAATCTTAGATTATCATTCCAATCTCCAGACTCATTTATGAGGAAATGGAAACCCAGAGAAGAAATAATTTGCCCAAAGTCACAAGGTAATGAGCAACCAAAGTGAGATTTGAAACCAGAACCTTTTGACTCAAGTTCCTTTCTTACTGTATCACACTTCCTGCCTGAGATTGCCAGAGAAACAGGGGCACCAAGAACTGAGGAAAGCAGGCAAGAGAGGCAGATCTAGTCCCTCAGTACCCACTATGCCATGGTACGTCATGGGGGCTGGGATGATGCCTGCTCCCGCCTGCTGCCAGTTACCAGGCGGCCTCCCCAGGGGACTCCAGGTTTCACCAGCCCAAGCCAACCTCATTAATCACTGTCCCCAGCAGGGAAAGGGAGAGGAGAAAGAGGCGGGGCAGGAGAAGGAGGAAGAGGAGGAAGAGAAGGTCAAAATCTTGAAGGACAGTGGAACTGGGGGCCACTGTGCTGGGGGGAGCCCTTCTCTGCCACTTACAGACTGAGTGACTATAGACAAATTAATGTACTTTTGCAGATCTCATAGGAAGTAGAGGTGAAAATGAGCTCCCAACCCAAACCCCCTCATTTTGAAGAGAAGGAACCTCAGACTCAAGGAGCCATGTAAATTGCCCAGAGTTGTACAGCTGATAAGTACTCAAGGCCGGATTCAAATCAAGGTCTTCTAGATTCCATGTTTAGCATTCTATTTTATCGCCCTGTAATAGTCATTGATGGGTAGATTTGAACTCAGGTCCTGAGATTCTAACTTCAGTACTACTGTCTCCCAAGTTATTTTTAAAAATGGGGGAGCTTCCTCCTGTATCCTTTTTAATTCTAAATCTGGGATGGTTTTCAGATCTTGGGCATGTTATGGATCCCCTTAAAAATATCCCCCTTGACAGCTAGGTGGTGCAGTGGATAGAACACCGGCCCTGAAGTCAGGAGGACTTGAGTTCAAATTTGACCTCAAACACTTAATATTTCCTAGTTGTGTGACCTGGGCAAGTCACTTAATCCCTATAGCCTCAGCAAAAACAAAACAAAGCAACAACAACCAAAAAAAACCTCCCTCTTCTACTGGCTGCATGTCTGTGAGAGTCAGGGCTTTGTTGGGTGTCACCCTTAATCTCTCAAGCAAAAGTAGCCATCCTTCTTTAGGATCTCATTTTACTAAAGGCTGATAACAAGAAAAAAAAGAAATAAAACTTTGATATATTGTACCATATGGAACTCAGCAGGGCACCTTGAAGAGAAAGCCCCCAAAGCAGGATTAGCCACCTAGAGCTCTGAGCAGCCCCTGCTAGGTTCATCCTGAAGGGGGGATTCTTTTTCTCCCATCCCCCACCTATGACACCTCTTTCTTTTCTTCCTGACCCTCTACCCTTTTCCTCTTATCTCTCCCACTGTTTTCTCCCTCCTCTCCTGCTTGTATATTAACCCTGACCCTTGCCTGGTATTACAAGCTATGTAATGATAATGTTTATAATGATAATAATTATAACAACTAGCACCATAGAAGTTTTAAGATTTTCAAAAATATATTTATTTAATACATTTATATTTAATTTGTTTATATAATATTTGGAATATCATATAATAATTTAATATAATAATGTTATAATGATACAATATTACACTTACAACCACCCTGGGAATTAAGTGCTATTATTATTCCCTATTATAGATGAGGAAACTGAGGTAGTAGAGGTTGTTACTATTCTTTAAGGTCTTCTTCCTCACACCAGGTGCCCTGCTGCATTCAAGGCTAATGAGCTTGTTATGCTCCTGGCCTTGGAGAGAATCCTTAGGGATGAAGGCTTATAGAGCTGAAGGATGAGGTCTAGACTGAGTTCTCTAGAGAAGGGGAAAGAGGGACAGATTCAGAGGAAGGACAGGGATTTGTGATTGGAGAAGGTGATGGAGCAGTGGTAGAGGAGGTAAGAGGCATAGGAATGGAGATGGAGCCAAGATGAAAAGGGATTATGGAACTGGGAGAGAGGAGATCAAGCAAAAGCTGGATGATCACTTATTGAACATTATGGAGGACTTGTTTGGGGAATTATTGTCTTGTTCGAAGATGAGTTGGACTAGATGGTGTCTGGAGTCCTTTTCAACTCTGGGATTCTATGTTTCTGATCTGGAATGGAGATGTAGTAATGGACCTATAAGAAGGGGGAAAGGTTGGAGCTTTGGGATTAAGGAGATAAAGTACACAGGTGATAGCACCAAAGTGGGAGGCTGATGGAGCTGGATTGAGAGTGGTAGATCTGGGAAAGTAAGAAGTGATTGGTGCTATGGGGAGGTGATAGAGCAGGAACTGGGCAGTGATAGAGTTGGAATTGCATTGATGATAGAATTGGGATGGCAAAGGAGATAGAACCATGATGTTGGGGATGATGGAGCTAGGATTGAGAAATGAAGGATTGTGTCAGTGATGATGGAGCCTTTAATGGGGAATTAGTGGAGGTGATATGAGTGATTCACTTTGAATTCCTCCCTCTATCGCCACTAAATGAAAACAACCCTAGCCTCATCAACCCTATTATATGACTAGCCCTACACAGTATCTTCGCAGGGTTCCAGTGTCTGGGATAAGGCAGTGTTGGGATGGAAACTGGGTTGATGATAGGGCTTGGATGGAAAAGGTAATTGAGCTGAACTTTTGAAAGTGATGGAAACTGGTTTCCAGCAATGATGGCAATGGGATTCGAAAATCTCGTACACTCAGTTCTAACTCTGACATTGTATATTCTGTGGACTTTCCCATCATTTCCCCATTCTGTTCTAAGACCCCTCCCAGCTTTGACATTCTCCATTCTAAAGTCCCTCTCTGCCCTAAAATTCCTTGTTCTAAAGCCCCTGTCTTTAGACTGTGTTCTAAACCCCTTTCTAATTCTGCCTTCTTTGTTCTAAGACTCCTCACAGTGCTGACATTTTATTCTGTGCCCTTCCTCCAGCTCTGACATTCCCTATTCTAAGTCCCCTCCCAGCTTTGACATTCATTGCTCTAAGGTTTCTCCCGACTGACATTCTGGATTCAGAGGGTCCACCCCAACTATAATTTTATGCTCCATACCCCCTCCCAGCTCTGGTTTTTAATGATTCAATCTGGTCACCTGGCTCTGCCCATTCATTGGGAAGGAGCACCCCCTTTTCCTGCCTTCATTCACTAGCTTAAAAGGGCCCCAGGCTCTCCTGCCCATCTCAGCCCACCCTTCCCCCTAACCTCTTTACCCAACACCCCTTTTCTCATTCCTCTCTCCTCCGGGCTTCTGTGGCCCAGGGCCAGAGGAATCGGCTGTGTCTTGCCTTATTTCTCCAAGGGTGGCAGGTGGGTGAAAGGGGTGCAGAGGAAAGAGGCTGGCTCAGCCTTCCCTGATGGCAGAGGATGGCAAAGCTGGCGCCTGTCCCTGGAACTGAATGCATTTAAAATCCTAACAAAGAAAAGGGCCATCAGAGCAGCCAGGATTGTTATGGGGAAGAGTCTCGCAGAAGCTTTTCTGTGCTGGTGACGGGCAGAAGGAAGAGCAATTAGAGCATTAGGAACCCGCTCTGTTCTGCTGGGTACAGCTTGGGCAGCTCCTGTCCACTGGGATACAGGCCCACTGTCCCCTGGGTAACCTCCCCAGGACAACTGGCCTGTCACAGCTTGGCAGGAGGGGGGCTGGCGTTGAAATCTAGGGCAGCCCCAGTTAGAAAGGAGAGAATGGAGGATGGAATGGAGGGATCAGAAAAGGGAAAAAGGAGGAAGGGGAAGAGAGAGAGGCAGCAGAGACTCAGAGCTCGCAGGATGGGGAAATGAGCTGGCCACGATCCATCATATGAACCTAGATCCAGATCCCAAAAAGGGGCCAGCTAGTTGAACCTCCTCATTTTGCAGATAAAGAAACTGAGGCCCAGGGAGGGAGAGTGACTTGCTCAACCTTATAGAGAACATCAGAGAAAGAGTTTGAACTTAGGCTTCTGACTCCAGGGCCAGAAATCTTTCCCTTGTCACAAGTGAGGGATGAGCACATCAGAGAAACAGACCAGAGACAGTGGGGGTGGGGTCTTTTTCTGTGAAAACACAAAGACAGAGAAGGAGGGGAGAAAGAAAAGGAGGAGAAAAGGAGAGGAGAGAAAAGAAGATAAAGGAAGGAGGAGAGAGCAGTGAGTTGGGGAGGAGTGAAAGCAGAAAGAAAGAGGCAGGAAGGGGACGGAGCATGAGAATGGAGGAGTCCAAAGGAAGGAATAGAAAGGGAGATGGTCAAGGACAAGGGGAGGAGAAAAAGGATCTGCTCCCCTAGAAGGAGGAAGGGCAGGGCAGGAATGAGCCCCAATGAGCCAAGGTTCCCAGATGAGGCTGGGTCAGTATCAACTGTGGGAACCTCCCGGGGTGTCCTGGGATTGCACGGCCATAACAAGCCACCCTAACTAATCCACTAGCTTGGGGAAGCAGACTCTTCTGAAATACAGATGCCTCCTCCACAAAACCTGGGAAAAAACTTAGAGGAAAGGGCGCACACAAGAGGCAGCGTCCAAAGGTTTCTATTGAGGTCTTAAAATCCAGTTCAGTGCCCTGCAGAAGGCTGGGCTTGGAGTCAGGAAAACCTGAGTTCAAAGTCAGCCTCAGACATTTACTAGCTTGGTGAACGTGAGCAAGTCACTTAGCCATGTTTGTGCCTCAGATTTCCTATCTGTATAATGGGAAAAAGAAAAGCACCTGCCTCCTATGGTTGTTGTGAGGATCATGTGAGTGTGTGTATTACATATGTCTATTGTATGTATACATGTGTGACAGTATAAATTTGCATATCTAAACACACATATAACAGTGTCTGTGTATATACATACCTATAACATTGTGCATATATACATGCATATGACAGTTTTTATATATATAAACACACATATACTGTGTGCAAATAGATACCTATATATGTATAATATATACACTACACATACAGGTATGCAATGTACATGTTTAGATAGTGTGTTCCTATGTGTATAATGTCACATAAATAGCAGTATCTTGTATCTATGTGCAGAATATATGTATATTCTACATATATAGCTAGACCGCACATGTATGTGTTGTTTGCACTGTTATGTTTATATGAGGCAGCCGGATAGCACAGTGGATGGGTCTGGAGTCAGGAAGACGCGAGTTCAAATCTAGCTTCAGAGACTTACTCACTGTGGGACCCTCAGCAGTTTGTCTCAGTTTTCTCATTGGTAATAAATAAATAAGCTAGAGAAGGCAACAGTAAACCTCTCCAGAAGCTTTGGCAAGAAAATCCCAACTGGGGTCACAAAAACTCAGGTGCCATTGAAATGGATCAACCACAACTACAATGTATATGTAATCTGTAATGTAGGTGTGTATATACACACATAGATAGGTATAATGTCTGGATAATATATATTTCTAATACCAATGTGTGTAATATAATGCATCTACATGTATTGTGTATATATGTGTTGTGTGTATAGATATTTATCTATAGATACAGATTAAATGGGTATGAATGATAGCTATTTTTCTCTCCTATTGAGCTCTGAGAATTCCAGGAGCATTGTTGTTGTTGTTGATGATGATGATGGTGATGATGGTGATGGTGATGATGTTGATGATGATGATGATGATGATAGTGATGGTGATGATGATGATGATGATGGTGATGGTGATGATGATGATGATGATGGTGATGATGGTGGTGGTGAGAGTGTTTGTTCTTTGTTCTCAAAGAGGACCATGACCTCAGGAAGGTTTACACCATGACATGCTGGCGAATTGGATTTGAGTGAGGGAGGGCTGGGCAAGGGCACCTGCCTCAGTTTCCCCTTCAGAGCCATCTGGGTCCAGTGGCCAGATATAGATCTGGACAACTGGAGATGGCCACGGATGCAAAGGGAGATCTTGGCCTTTTTAAGCTAAGGGCTTCAACAGGTCTCACTTTGATGGAGGCAACAAGAAGGCAAAGGGGAGAGACATGGAGATTATGGAAGATATTCTTGGGTCCAGTCATTAAGGACTTCAGTTTGGAGCTGTTTAACTCATTGGAATAGGAGAGGAGATGCGCATTAATGAGAAGAAGGAACCCAGCCTGATCTCCTCCTTTTATAGATGAAGACAATGACTTTTAAAAAGCTTTTTATTTTCAAAACATCTGCAGAGATAGTTTTCAGCATTCACCCTTGCAAAGCCTTGTGTTCCACTTTTTTTCTCCTTCCTCTCCCCTAGACTGCAAGGAATCCAATCTATGTTAATCATGTGCAGTTCTTTCGTGCCATATGCACACACTATTTCAATATGCACATTGCATTGTGTCTGTATGTAGGGTGTATGTATATTGTACATATGTAGGTTTATGTTTATACGTAGCTTAGCAGGGACCAAACCAGCCTGTACCCCAAGACTGGCTGGTCTCTCGGATGGGTACCACCGAGACCCACTGATTAAAAGGTATCCTGGTCAGTGGGTGCAGATGGTCCTGTGGAACTCATCCTCTCCTACGTAAGATAGATGGCTCAGCCATGGCTGAGGTCTTATTTCATTTCAGGTGACAGAGAGGGAAAGGAGTAATGTCATCACATCAGGTCATTATGGGTCTGCCCAGCCCAGTCTCTGGATCTTGGCTTCCTTCTGTCCCTCCCTATCATGAGTCAATGGCAGACCTTGTGCTAGAATTCTGGTCCCATCTCTCTCATAGTCTCCACTGCTTATATTGTCGGGTCACAGGGACACAGGAGAACAGCTCTAGAAGGGGAAGAATCCTTCAAATAAATCTTTCATTTTCCAGATAAGCCTCCGAGATCAGATAGAGAAAAAGCAAAGATAGTAATTGAATCCAGCTCTTCTGGCTTCACAATTTCCATTCTCTCCTCCCAAGTCTAAGATTCTTTAATAGAGGAAAGGAGCGTGGCAGGTAGACTGAGGCCAGCCTAGGATAGCGGAGGTCAGCATCAGCGTCCCATCTCTCCCCACTCAGCAGCCCCTTCAGATCCATAGTCCAGGTGCCCAAGAGCTGGACAATGTGGCACAGCCAGTCCCCTTCCAATTTGGTTAAAAGCTTATTAAAAGGACTCGGTTCCTGGGCATTTGAAGGAAAAGGGCCCAAATCAGGAAGCAGAGACTTGGCGCTGGCCCAGCCAAGACTCATTGCACAAGACTCCTCTTGTGGTTTTGAGACGAAAGCAGGTTAAGACGTCATCAGATCTTAGGAGACACCCCTGCAAGCTGGGAATAGACGCCTGCCTGTTTTTCCCTCTCTCCGTGCCGTCGTCCCCAAGGCCACTTGTTTGCCTCTGTGGAATCTGAGCTCTTCCTGGTGACTCCAGCAGGGCGCTGGACCCCTGCCCATCCCCTAATCTTGCTTTGCTTTCCCTGCTGCTCCCCTCCCTTTAACTGCAGGGCCCAGGGCCAGGCCAGCTTTGTTGACAAGAGAGCCCACGGAAACCACTAATGTGTGTCTGTTTAGCCAGATGAGCCCCCTGGGAGGGATACATAGCCAACATTACACTTCAGACGCAATTATTGATTACACTCATGGGCTCCCAGAGGGGCCTGAGGATCACGGGGTCGCTAGCTGGAGGGGAATCTCGGTAGCGTCTAGGCAGTCCGTCAGCAAGCATCTGGGATGTATTTACAAGGTGCCGGGTACCGTGCTAAGCACTGAGGATAAAAGGAGGAAAAACGGTCCCCGTCCTCAAGAAGATCCCAGTCTAACGGAGGGGACAAGACGCAAACAACTGTGTACAAATAAACTATAGATAGAATAAACTGAAGATAATCAAGAGAGGGAAGGCACTAGCAGTGGCAGAAGAGCTTCGCTAGACAGTGAGATAAAAATAACATTTCTCTAGTGCTTACTATGGAGACAGCTGGGTGGCTCAGGGTATAGCTGAGTCCGGGAAACCTGGGTTCAAATGGCCTCAGACACCAACTAGGTGACCCCGAGCAAGTCACTTTACCCTGTTTGCCCCAATTTCCTTATTAGTAAAAATAAACTGCAGAAGGAAATAGCAAGCCACTCCAGCATCTTTGCCAAGAAAACACCAAACCATCTTCAGACACTTGCTAGTGGGAGGACCCTAGGCGAGTCACTTTGCCCTGTGTTCTTCACTTTTGTCAACTGTAAAATGAATTGAAGAAGGAAAAGTAAATCACTTCAGTATATTTGCCAGGAAAACATCAAACCAAATTCAGACATTTGCTAGCTGGATGACCCTAAGCAAGTCACTTTACCCTATGTTCCTCAGTTTCCTCAACTGTAAAGTGAATTGAAAAAGGAAGTAGTAAATCACTGCAGTATCTTTGCCAAGAAAACATCACACCATCTTTAGACACTTGCTAGTGGGAGGACCGTAGGCAAGTCACTTTGCCCTGTGCTCCTCATTTTCCTCATGAACTAAAGAAGGAAATAGTAAATCACTGTAGTATCACTGTCAAGCAAACCCCAAATCAGATCACAAAGAATTGGACATGACTGAACTATATGCTTACTATGGGCAAGCAACTTACAATTATTATTTTATTCTCACTATGATTCCGGGAGGTATATGCAATTATTAATCCTCATTTTACAGACGAGGAAACTGTGGCAAACAGAGTAAAATGACTTACCCAGGGTCACATAAGTAGGAAACCTCTGAGGCCAGATTGAATACAAACCTTCCTGACTCAAGTCACAGCACTCTATTCTTTGCACTACCTAGCTAGGAATTTGAGCTGAGCCTGAAAGGAAACCAGAGAAATTCAGAGGAAGCAATGAGGATGAGAGAGAGAGCATTCCAGACCTGAGAGACACCCAGTGTGAGGGTAAAGAGAGAGAGTGAGGAGCGGAGGATGACCCCAGCTTTCAGCTGATTAACTGGGACGATGATGGTGCCCTGAGTGATAACAGGGAAGTTGGGAAAGGAGGATTTGTGGGGAAAGATAGTTTTATTTTGGACATGTTGAGTTTGAGATGTCTGTGGAACATTCAGTGAGAGATGTCCAGACACAACCTCCTGCCTTTGCAGATGAGGAAAGAGAGTCCCAGAAAAAAGGGCAATGATTTGGCCAAAAGATCATACAAGTATTAAAGAGCAGATTATATGCCAGATTTTAGGACTGTAGTTCCAGTGATCTCTCCAGTAAATCAGTAAGTACTTACCATGTGTTAATTATTAATGAAACAAATAAAGAAACAAAAAACAAAAGCCAGTCCCTGTTTTTAAAGAAGGATAACATACAACTGGGATAAGGTAAACGAGATTGTTCAGGGCCTCCAGAACCAGGGACCAGGTCAGCCAGGACCCCGAGAGTCTTCAAAGGCTCAGGGAAGCTCTGATCTGTTTCTGCTGTCTCTTCAAAGCAAAGGGAGTCAAGATAATCAATAGAATCTTGGAGTCAGTCACCACCATAGAACTAGAAGGAGAGCGGATGTTAGGGTATGAGTGCTTGGGAGCATGACCTGGGAGAAAGAGCCCTTGATTTGTAGGCAGAAAATTTCTATTTGTGTAACCATGGGCAAATCTATAAAATCTCTGAATCTCAATTTCTTCATCAATAAAATGGGGGAGTTGGGACTGATTAGCTCTAAATCCCATATGTTTAAATTGTTTTATATATACATATATATGTGTGTGTGATATATATATATATATATATATGGTATAATCCTTATATATGTATCTATATATAGATATATACCCCTATAGATATAGGGTATAGATATATAGATATATACCCTATAGCATATAAGCCCCCTCTTCCCAATTTCAAAATAACTTCTCTACTGGCCAGCCCCAATGCCCATGATTCCACCTTTGATGATTCAGGATCCAGAGATCATCTGGTTTAAAACCAGAAAATTATAGTGAGTGCCTTTGTCTCTGGCCACAGGTGAAACATTTAAGTATAATTATTTTCAGAAAGGATACAGTGGAAAGAGCAATGCACTTGGCTTCAGAAGCCCTTCATTCAAACCACACTTCTGTCATTATTTTTGTGATCTTGAGCAAATCTTTTAGCCTCTCTGAGCCTCAGTTTCCCCATCTGTAAAAAGAAGAGCAAATCTCTTAACCTCTACAGGGATTGGACTAAGCTCCAGCTCTTTGATCTTAAGAACAGCTGCTGATCTTAGGCTGTGTTGATAGACCCACTGCACTCTGTCCTGGTCAGGCCA